>NC_133821.1:89224719-89527823 GCF_047830755.1 Zonotrichia albicollis
TTTGACAGTCTTACTTATGAATATGTTTCTCAGATGTGGAAACCCCACAGAGACTTGTATTTCAGTATGAGTCATATTTCATCACAGTATGTTAATTTAGTTACTCGTTTCCATTGAGGGATTGTCTTCTAGAACACGTCAATGGAAGCCTTATTGTTTCCAAAAGAATATTATGTCATCTTAATGCAGTTTAGATCCAGTGCCTGCAGCTGCCTTCTGTTTAAGACTTGTTTCATTTAAGTTTATAACATTCTGAGAGACTTAATTCCCATTCATAGCTGCTTGGATCTAGGTCTTTAGTTTTATTATTGATGTGATGCAGCATGAGTTATCCCTCTAAAAGCTGTTCTCAGCTGAATGGTTAAGCAAAACATCAATCCGGCCCCAGGGCTCAAAGCTAATCTTTCAGCTCATTACATTTTAAAGATTGCAAACAGTCAGAAGGCCTGGAATTTATGTAACTTGGGTTATATACAGTAAAAGCATGTAAAAGTTATATAACTTAATGTTCATATCATATGTTGAAAAATAATAGGTATATCAGACACAGGAACATACCAAAAATATCTCAGAGGAGTACTTAAGGTTATCCTTTGACTAAACACATACAAAGAGCAATGTATTTTCACATATAATTAATTTTCTCACCATTTCAAAATGAAATGCATATTTTTCCACTATTTAACTTTTATAATAGCATTCTCATGAGTACTTTAATAATACCCTTAAATCTTGGCAAGTTTAAATTGAGTTTATGAACTAGCTAATTAATTTTACTGTCCTCATTATGGGAACATCAAAGCTCCTATTTACCTGTGCTGTTAATAGCTTGTCTGTAGAAGAGTATTACAATTCCTACCAAGATTTTATCATAGAAATATCTAAGGAAGTACACAGTCAGATTTCTAAGTAGAAAGGGAAAAATTATGCCAAATCAAAAACAAGATCAATAATTACATTCCCATACCTCTATTTTTATCTCTTAGAGTACATTGTAAGGTAGATACTCAGTGAATAGAAATGCCCTATCAAAATACTCCACACTTTCAGTATTTTATTAACAATAAATATCTCTTCTTTAAGATAAAAGATGGATTAAACAATGCCTGTGTAGTCCTCAAGGCTGTTATTATGGAGGCCATGTGAGAAGTTCCTAAGCATTCTTTCTGACCTTAAAATCTGTGAATTCCAGTCTGGCAACCTCAATGCTTAAAAAAAGTATAGAATTTCCACTAGTCTACCTGATGCACCAGATGCTGCCAGCTGGGGGATTACACAAGGCTCAGAGGGAGCACAGCATTGTTTTCTCTCCTGTGCTGGGCATGCACTTGGCATGGGATAGTTCATTTCCCAGCAAACAGGTTGTCACCTTCATACCTGGACTGCTTCATGCCACCTGGGTCTTAAGCACAGAGGGAAAATCAGCAGGAGACTGGGAAAAGTATGAGGTGCATGAGGTGAATGAAGGAATTTTATATTTACTCAAGAAAATATAGTTCTCACTTTTTTCTTTTTTTTTTCATTTTTCAGATGACACTAATACAGTCATTCCATTGAACTCTGACTTCTTAACAAAGCTAAATTAAGACTATCAACCCTCCAGGATCCCTACTTCCTTAACAGAAAATAAAAGGCTTCTACAGAGAGCAATTCAACACAGCTAAAATCTGAATCAGTTCCCAAGATTCTGCCACTATATTAAGATCTATTACCACAGAGCCCCTTCTTCTGGAATGGGAAGTTTTCTGCTTCAGTGAGACCACTCCCAATAATAATCAGTGAAGGATTTAGCAGCGGATGTTATGGCTATCAAGACTTCTAGACTTTTTCTGGCTGTTTGTCATTATGTTCACCTATTCACAAGCAGAAAGCACAGAATTTAAAAGAATTTCATTTAATATATGGTTTTCACAGAATGCTTTATTCCCTGGATAGCCACAGACAAAACGCATCTTGGTTTTTTTTGAAGTTTATCAACAGATCTGCCCACTGAAGTCAGTCTCATGGAAAACAGATCTCCACCTCTTACATTAGAATCAGTTTCAGAGGGATTAGAAGCAGTTCTTTAATCATTTAGCTCTTTTTAGATACCTGGGGAGGAGAAGAGTTTTGGACTTATGACCTGACTCTATTCCCATTGAGGTTAATGGGAGATTTGCCATTAATTTCCAGAGGAAGAGGATGAGGCCCCAGTCTTTTGAGAAAATGATGCAGTAGTGCTTAATGGATCATGCAGACCTCCTCAGTTGAAAACACCTTTGTGGTTCCAAGTTTCCATCTACCTTTCCTGGATAAACATGGACATTTAGTTCTCTCTTTCAAATTGTTTCCAACTAACATTTGCAACACAGTCATATTCCCTTTTTGTCTTCTGTTAAAAAAAGAAATACTTAGCATGTTCCATGATATTAGGAAATGCCAAGGAATCATTCCAGCAAGTAAAATTTCATACATCTATCTGGCTAGGAAGAATAAATAATGACCTTTTCCACATGCCAGCAAATATAAAACGTTCATATTTCCACAGGCACAAGCTTAATGGCCATCTGAGATGTCTGATTCATTTATGATTCAAGCACTGTTTATAGGAGTTGACCAAAGAATTTACTTGATATCACTGAGGAATGCAAAACACATGAGTAAATTATACAGTGCAGATATCCACATGCAACTCACCAAGAGTGAAATAAAGTACATTTACACTGAAAAAGTAAACCTTTGCATGCACACCCACTTCTATGCAGTTGTGCAGTCCATCACTTCACACCAATTCTTCAGTTTTTCAGTTAGCATATTATATATATATGATATCACATTTGAAGTCTGAATCTAAATTATGTCTGCTTTTGATATTACTCCCTTTGCACTGCTCCCTGTTTGTGTGTTGTGCCTATCCTTACCGTACAACTGCTGCTAAGCACAGACCTCATCTCATGCCAGAGTTGCTAGTTTCCTGAGGACCATTAGTCTCTTTCCCAAAACACACTTCTAGAACAATTGGAGATAAGCTGCTTGTCTGGCAGGTGCTGCTGCAGAAGGGTGTGGAGCTGCTATGGGCTGTATTTGTCAAACTTCAGCAGAAGGCACTAAGTATGCCATCTATGCATGGGAAACAATGGACAGAAATTGATGTTTCTATGCTAAACTGGACATTTTAGCTCCTCCACACGGCCTCACTCCAGTCAGCACAGATACTCCCAATGACAGCTTGATTCCATCTGCTGTAAACAATTATCAACAGATGCAATGAACTGACCTCTGGAAGTGCCCATCTCACACCAATACCTCCAGTTACTTTTAAATTAATAACATCTCTAAAGCCAGTGTATGTGTTCATCCTCTGGCATGCAATTGTCCATACTGCCTAACTTTTAGCCTGATCCCTGGTGTAGTTTTGACCCAGGTCAGCCAGCACTCTCCAAAACAAAGTCTGGGTGTATTTTAGGAGCTAGTCAGGGACACTTCCCAATACTGACAAATAAAAAAGTGCCTGTTTCAATTTATGTACTGGAATAGATGCAGCTTACATAACCAGCTTGTATGATGTACTTATAATTGCAGCATGGCTCTCGACTGGGTGAGATGAATCCCATCCAGCATGACTGAAATGTTCATAGCTGGCCAGTGACTGCAAACAGTCTACTCGGGACAAGAAAATTTCTCCTGCATTTCCAAATAGAGTCAAGAGTAACTACTTCAAAATCTCGTCTGACACTAAAATGACTATTAATAATGTTTTTCGATCTTATTTAGAATTCGCCCCATTGCACCAACTGCTATACGAACAAGACCTAATAGAAAACATCTCAAATACTCTGAATGAGACAAAGAACTTGAAAGGGTAAGAGGAATAATAGAATGTAAACTGATTTGATCAGCAGCAGTATGCTCATTTCAGTTAAGCAGTGTACATTTTATAGAATGGTGTGGGTTTGAAGGGACCTTTAATATTATCTAGTCAATTTTCCTGGGCAGGGACAACTTCCACGAGATCAAGTTGCTCAAACCCCCACCCAACTTGACCTCAAACACTTCCAGGGATGGAGCATCCACAGTTTCTCTGGGCAACCTGTTCCAGTGTCTCACTGCAGTAAAAAATGTCTTCCTTATCTTCAATTTAAATTTTCTCTATTTCAATTTAAAACTATTCCCTTTTGTCCTAGTCTCAATATAAAGTCTCTCTTCATCTTTCTTTTAAGCTTTCTTTAATATTAAAAGGTCACAATAATGTCTCCACAGAGTCCTCTTTTCTCCAGACTGAAGAATCCCAGCTCTCTCAGCCTTTCCTCACAGGAGAGGTACTCCAACCCTCTCACCATTTTCCTTGCCCTCCTCTGTACTCACTCTAAGAGGTTTGTATCTTTCTTGTACTGGGGGTCACATTTTGAAATCTTTGTCTATTCATTTGTTCATGAAGTCCAGTACTGATATGCAATTTTACCCTAAAACAGATACGCCATGATAAATACCAGACACAATACCATGATGCATAAACAGGCATGCTGTGATTAAGACATTTTCTTGAGGACTTCAAAGAGTCACTGGAATTTAGGCATGAAGAATGAAGGCTGCTGTGACTAAAGGAAAACTTTCATATTCATTCTTGCATTAAAGATTGTCATGCAGTATGACAGACAGCATATAAAAGCAATGTAAGCAATATGTTTTTCTTTACAGTCTCTCACACTAGCCTAAAATACACAATTTCCTCCATGGTGACTTCTCAAAGGCATTAGGCAATCTGGATGTAATTCATTTGACTTGTATTTTGCAGGGCCATACTCCCCCCTGTTACTGCTTTGCCATAAAGGGACTGCATAAAGAGCATCCCAGAACACAGGCAGACTTCAGAAGGAAATTTTTTCAAAGCAGTAAGCTGGCTGGTTATTATGGCCTATTTTGTGGATCATAGTCCAAAGGTACAAACATCCTGAGCGTCTAGTCTCAGTTAAGTGGGGAGTCGGACTAGTTTCATGGTCAAATACTTAGACTCCCTGGAACAATTTCTTTGATTCCTGGAAGAGCTGACTTGGATGCTGAGATTTCCAGGGTTCCACTGGATGCTGTGGAACTCACTGTGAGAGTGTGCTAGCCAAAGAAATTAAAGCCTAAACTCCTCTTACTTGTGGTAAACTTTGCACACTGTGGCAGGTTTCACATGACTCCAATGAGTCATGACCTATGGCCAAAGTAGTGCTTGTAGTCAGTGGTACAAAATATGTCATTGTGGTTATTTGGCTGCTTCTGTCACTCCAACTGTAGCTATAAGTAAAGGCTCTTGGTGATTAGTTTAAAAACATGCCTTAAGATGGCCTGAGATTAAAAAAAAGTTATGCAACATTCAAAAGTATCAGTACAAAGTGTCCCATAAACTTCACCTGGGTTTTAACTCAGGCCCTGCAGGAACATGCTTTACTAAGTAGATAGGAAAAGTCAGCAGTCAGGAGGTGATTATCATCTTTACATAAACCTCACATCTGACTGCTGGGAGTAGGAATTCCAGCTGGGAATGTTCAAGCCACTGTCTGTGCTGAAGTTATGTCATCAATAATGTAACTCTTGGCTGGAGTAATTTCAAATAATAAAAGTTTCTGTAGTTTGTAAAACTGGGTTTTGGATATATAGAAGGCAGTCCAGTGTCTCGGCATTGCTCTCTAAACATCATCTTTCACTCTGAAACAGTGTTAAGGGCCAAATTTTCTGTGTGGCTTCAACCCAGACTCTAACATTGCAGTTGTAAGTTCAGCACAGGGTGAGTAGCTGTCTAAATACACTGGTCTTGAGTAGTGTACAGTTTAATTCACACACAACCCTGCAAGGCATGGCAATGGACCAGCACAGAGTGAATGATCATAAATAAGCCAGAACATTTCATTTGTTTCTTTTTTTATAAATGTCAGGAGGGTTATTGGGGGATTTTATTAGAAAGACAGCTGGAAGAAGAAATGCATCAGGTGAAATTAAAAAGAGCACAATGAGGCTTCATAATGCCTCATAATTCATAGTAAAGTTTAAACCAAGCAGAGAAGCAACATGTGATAATTCTCAGAGTCACTTGTGGGAAAAATCAAGAGACAAAGATAGCATAAAAGTGGTCTTCCTGCCCTGTAGGAGCAGCAGCATCCTAAAACTGCCACTTCCTTTGGGTTACTGTGCTCAGTATATACAATTTTCTGAAGCTTAAACTTTCTGAAGTTACAAGCAATTGTAGCACATTGTAACTCATAATCTATTGCATGGTGACTTTGGAGAGGTGAGACTCATTGTATTAATCAGGTGGGATGTAGTCCTCCTAACTCAAGTCATGGCTGTGAAGGAAACAGTACTAGGGCATGGGTACAGACAAGGGAACACAGAAATCCCTCCTTATTGTTTGTTGGCATGACTCTGGCACATTTTCAGACAGTTAGTGGTCTTTCAGCCTTGTTTATGGCACTGGCATGCGCCTGAAACCTTTCCAGTAGCTGAGTTGGTATTTCAGTTGGGAGAGGAAAAGGAGAGTCTTTAATGGTGCGGGCATGGTTACCTTTGCTCTGACCTTGGAGCCAGAGAACAAGGTCTTGCTCAGGTCAGTTTATTATCTTGGGTCTTGTCTTAGATGCTTAGAGAGCACAGAGGTTCTAGCTCCCTCTAGAAGCACTCAAAGTATCCACAACTGTAAATGTGGGAATGTGCCGTATTATGCTTGAAATTCCGCATTTGACTGGGCACCCATTGGGATAAGTCCACACCTTGGTGTGCTTGAGCTGAGGGGCACCACAGGGTGCCTGCAATTCCTTCCACCCTCTAGAAACATGCAGTGTTTCCAGCAGAAACCCACGCACGGTTATCAGATAACATCAATGTGCTCTTAATAGCAGTGATAACATTTAATTACTTATTAAGTATTCCCAGCATAGAAGAAAATGTTCAACAAAATAATAAGTCTCTTCTTTGAATTAATTATTACAATAAAGCTGAAGATTTTCTTAACTCAGCGCAAATTACTTGAACAAACTGTATCATGCAGACTAACATTTTAATTGATTAAGTAATTCAAGGCAGAGAAAAACAGCACTGCTTACATTTAGAGAACCATGGTGCCATTGTTTTGAAGCCTTCAAACTCACTTTTAACATATTTCGTACTCTGCTTTTGACTGTTCAAAAAAATCTATCATAAGATTGAAGAATTTCTGTTTTTAATATAGGAGGCACATATGCAGACAACAGTCCTTTAAAAAAAATTAATCCCTATGTTCTACCACCCACCATAAACTTGTCTTGGCAAAAAACACACCTCTGAGCTTGCTCAGCTTTAATCTCACTTGTAGCCATTACCATCACTTTCCATGTGTTTGCAGCCCTCTTTTATTAGCAGCAGCAACTGAAATAATCTGGCTTAGACACCTTTCCTAGGAACAACAGTCCTCTTGATCAAACCATTAGATGGTGAAGTGTTCCTCCCCACATGGAAACCATATAGCACCCACCTGTACAGTAGGCTTTCAACGATTTTACTGAAATCTGAGGAATGGTGTTGATTCTTATTTGTAAGGCAGTAAATAAGATATTTCAAATCTTACAGGAAAATATTTCCACAGAGCCATTCTGTGATCCAGTTCTTCCAGTGATATGCTCAAATTCACTCGTGGGAATCATTCACACCTTGTGGAACAGTAAAGCCAAGGAAAGGTCTTATGCCACTTCTTAGGTATAAAGCAGCCATGGGAGCTTGAAAGAGGCAGAGACAGTGTTGAAGATCTCTGTTAGCACTTGGTGCTTCAAAAGTCATTGTCACACTCCTTAACTGCTGTCCCTACACCTGCTGAAAAAGAGCAGTGTTTATCATTCCAAGACATGACAGTGGCAGCAGTGGCAGGTAGGTATGCAGGATCCAGCATACCAACAGCTCTCTGAAAAAAGAAAGCAGAATAGGAAATCTTCTGAGGCTCTTTAGTTAATACAGTTTAGGCACTGATGGGTACAAAACAAATCAGACAGAGGAAATGAAATCTGTGCAACAGATATTTACTACTTAATATAGTGCTGAATATTTCAGTGAAAAAGAGAAATTGATTTTAACTCACATATCCAAAGAAGTGTTCTTCATTCATGCTGTTTGGGGAGTACTGAACTGCCAACCTTGCCCAGACTCCCAGGATGACGTCGAGACTCCTTTAGGATAGCAAGGGATAGGCACAAAGTAATTCAAGATGCTCTTTCTTGAGCTCACAGGAAAAGCCCTTGATTCACTTCTATATCATCATTAGATCCTAAGACCACAATCAGGAGAGGACATTTCCTGTATTCAGACAAAAAATGGAAGGTAGCTGTAAGCAGGACAGCAACCAGAAATCTCTAACCTATTCTACATTTGGATGAGATTAAAAGAGAATGTGCTGAGATGTCTTTTCATTGCCTCCTTAGGAAAAATACCCCCTCACACACTTAAAGCTAATAATTATCTACAGATTGGCTAAAAGTTATGTCAATTACAGTAATAAGACCTTTGATGTTCAAGCAGTTGTAACCAGGTTCCTAAATTAATAGGCTGTTGTACATAAAGAGAGTTCTCACTTTTCTGGGTCTTCTTATTTGAATCTAACTAGAGAGAGGTTAAAGCTATGAAATAACAGTCTGAGCTGTTGAGCTGGCATGAAAAATGTCTTTATAGGTCGTTTTAGGAGAAAACCCCAGAATTCCAGCTCAGCCTTGCAGTCCTCTGTTGTGAGACACAAACCCTACAATGGTTTAACTGCACAAGCTGGATCACAGGGGAGAGCAAGAAGAAACCTTGTCAGCTATTATTGATTATTAATTTATTATCATATTTTATTGTAGCCTTCCTGTTCTGTGACACATAAGCTGTGTCAAGGAATTTATAGGTCTTTTTGAACTTCCAGGCTAAAGTGACAGTGGCTATTAAATAGTGAGCTGTTATAAAAGAAGCTGAGGCCCCATAAAAGAAGTAAAATGGGATGAAAGGTGTCTCCAGAGATCTTCATCTCATCTCCCACTGACTTATACTAGTGCACTGATTTCTGATTAATAGCTCATTAGTGGGTGGGGTAAATTTCTGAGAGGAGAGGAAAATGTGTATTAAAGAGGCATGACTTGCCAAGAACAGCAGACAGAATCTTCTTCTAAGGATGGTAAACAAACATTTGGTGATGAATCTGTATGGTCATTAAACTTTGACCTTAACTATCTTTACACCGACAGTCCACAATTATGAGAGGCAAAATCTGAGCAATCTTGAGCTTTCTGTTAAAAATTATCTGTCTTCCAAGAGACATTCTGTTCCAGGTTAAATAAATCACCTTTTTTTCCTTTGCACATGCAAGTCTTGGGGAAAAATATTAAAGTTGCCTTTCATGTTGCAGGTGCCTTTTATGTAACTCTAGATATTTAAGTTAACACTATTTAAGGATATTCAGCACCTGACATTCCATCAGCTGTGTGGGTCCAAAGGAGATATTGGCAGAATGAGATTTTAGAGAAAAAAAAGTGGTGCTTTATTTCATTTTTTAAAGAGAGGGACATAAAGGGTCTGGTAGAGTTTGGGTTTTTTTGTTTGTTTTTTTATGTTAAAATAAAAAGCTGGATATTTGTAGCATTTTTCTATTTTGTGCATATTCAAAAAAAAGAAAAACAATAAAAAACCCACCAATAAGATGTAACTGCTTCTTCTCAATTAAAATTCAATAACAGTTTCAGTTCAAATGACCCTGCATCTTTGAAAAATCAATCACTTGTCCCTAAATCTTTCGTCTTGTAATCAAATCTATCAGATCAAAAATAGTGTTCAGCTCTCCTGTGTATTCATTTCTTAAAGACAGGGGATGTGTAATTAAGTTTATACAATTATAGCCTAAGAAAGAGAGGGAAAATCAGTCCTACTCTAAATCAGGCATCATGATACTTACCTATCATATGAATTCTACAGCAGATATGTAATCTAATTCTCCACTAGTAAATTTAAGAGAATTTCCAAAGAAGTGTTAGTCAAAACCATACATACTCAAGGAGAAGCATGTGGGAGATGTGGAGAATGATTTCATGCACGGGCCAACTCCTGAGGCCATGTTTTAGACCTCTTTGTAACCACCATTTCCACAAACAATGCAGGTGTCCACAAGGACTATTGTGCTCCCCTGAACAGAGGTCTTTGGATTTCCAGGCCCTCCCAGGGACCCAGGAGTTCTCTTTGCCCCATTTCATCCCCTCTCTCACTCATCAGATACACCTGACAACATCCTTCTGTTGCTCATGCAAATGCAAAACCAGTCGCATTTTCTGCTTTCAATAAACATTTTCATGAGGAGCATTTATAAGTATTTTGAAGCAATTTCTCTTCTGCTAATTTTCTCAGTCCTTCCTTACACTTTTGCATATTTAAAATAACCAGCGTTTTCCCAAATACCTTAATAAACCATCTCCTTTTGCTTCTTCTGAACCTTTCTTTGTGTGGCTTCATTTGATGGCCCTGTTCTTGGATAGATAAGAGAACAGAGGTAGATGAAGTGCCACCCTACACTATTTCCCTAAGCTTGTTCAACAGATCAGCAGCAGTTCTGGAGAATAGGGCTCTCCTTCCGCAAAACACTTTCCAGTTTCTGCAGAAAAGCATCTTACCTCTTTCTGACTAATTTCTTTCTAAGTTAGAAGAATTTTCCTTCCTGTTTCCCATTCAGAAAGATTCATTCACCCAAAGGTGCTCTCCCATCAGTTAATGGCCATCAAGCTCTCTTGCTTGAACATGTTACTGCAGGAGAAAAAATTGCCAACATCATCTTTGCCAGAATCACAGGCCTGAATTCAGCAACTTGCTAAAGCAGTAATTGCAGCAATTCCCAGGGCAAGTCTTGCTTTGCATGCTCCTTTAGGTTTTTCCTTCAGTCACTCATGAGCAGGATCTGCCCTGGTCAGCACCAACACAAGGCCCATCAGAGCTCTTGACCTTCATCTTGTATTTAATACAATGAGGGTCAGCAAAGGCATTGCCTTCCCATAGCATTTTGTATCCAAACATCTGATATTTTAGCCCTGCTGTTCACATCTCTGTGTGCTCATGTTTAAATGAAACCACTCTACATCTTCCTTGATGGTGTCCTAGCTCAGTGCTGCTCACATCATTGTGCCATATGTGCAGTATGGATGTGTTGTTCCTAGAGTAGCAGCTAAACCCCATATGTTTCAGCCTGTGGGAAAGAAAATATTATATACAGTCAACAGGCTATCTTTCAAGGAAACTTTTCTTCAATGCATTAAAATGGATTTCCGAGTATTAGTCAATATTCACCATTCTTGACTTATTCAAGTAAATTCTGCAACCATGTTTGAAATTTATTTATTTATTTATTTATTCCCCAAAGGTCAGAGGCAGAATGCGCCACCATGATATGATACCCACATAAATAGCAACCAGTGCACAAGAGGAAATTAGGAGAATATAGTGCCTACAGTCAGCATATGTCATGTTTTTTTAAAGTGTTACCTATGCACACCCTCCTTCTAAAGGAGGTGGATACTCTGATATTGTATATTGTGGCATTTAGTGCATTCAAATAGTAGATTATATAAATTAATTCTCAGTTCTTTACAGCTGGAATAGAGTTATTCTGGAATAATAGTGTTTATTACTCCAGAATCAAGCACTACATAGTGCAGACCTAGACTAGCACTTTCTTTTTATGAAAATAATATTGATAATGAGAGAACACTACATTAGGAAACTGGTTGACATACACAATAAGTTGACTGTGCTCTGCTCAGGTCACTTCATAATGAATTACCTTTTAGAGAGGTGATATGCTTAAATAACAGTTTAGGAATTGCAGAAATCCAGTTTTATTCTAGGGTGAGACCTTGACTGCAGAGAGATTTTACAATAAAGTTGTCATTCCACTGTGTCTAGAATAACTAGTATTTCTTGTATACCCTGGGAGGATCCACACTAATAGAAATTATTTAAATTATACAGAAAAGAATATTTGAGAATTTAAACTGTGACATGATGGTTCTCAGTAGAACCATGACATGTTTGTTTTGCAAAAGTACTATTGATTTACAGAATTTTAGAGGGCACAATAGAATATTATTATTAAAATTTCTACAGTCAGGTGCTTTTTGAAGGTGCCTGCTAGCTGCTCAAAGATACCAAAGTCTATTGCAATCTTTGGAACAGCCAAGTTTCTCTCATCTCCTTTGATGTGGTCCTCTTTGCTATTTTCCTAGCATACCTCAAATATTTAAACTCAGTCCAAGTCATAAAAAACATTCAGACAAAGCCAAAAAGAGAAACAATTATCTCAAGCCTGTATCTTGTAAACACTGGTATAACACAGTCTTAATGGAAACCACCACTTCTTTTAGCACATAACTTTTGATCATTAATAACTCATGGATGATGGAACAATAAAATCCATACCAAGTCCAGTTTAATAACCAAACTATTTAACAGCCCGAGATGATGAACATCTATTCAGACTCCAAACTGGTCAAATTCACAAGACAAGCCTATTGGCTTTTTAGCTAGAAAACAAGTCCTGGCGCAGTTTAGCTTGCATCTCTGAAATGCTCTTTAATTCACCTCTGAGCCACTTGGAAATTCTGATACACAGTGATAAGAAGAGAATACAGTGCACAGACATGATGTGCGGTGTCTGTGTAAATTCACCCATCATTCCCACGAAGAGGAGGAAAGGTAAGGGAACAAGATAAGAGCACAGTCCTGGGGAGAGCGACATTGAAGGGACAGCATAAGGACAACTTGCACAGAATGACATTAGAGCCACCTCCATCACTTTTTCATCTTCCTACAGCTCAAAAGGCCTGTGTGGCTCTCAGCATCTCTTTAGGCACATGAGGCAACCTTTGTCTCAAGCACTTTGTGGTAAGGAGAGGAAGAATGGCTGTTGAAAATAGCTGAATAGAAAGTAAGGTAACCCCTCCTTGACTCCTAAGTTTTCCACCAGAAATTATAGCAAGAGAAAGGCTGAACTTCAAAATGTACTTTTGTTTGGCTCAGTCAGTCTGATGAACTGATGCATAGCTGGGGACATGGTTGGTTTTTACTTTTCCAGTCACTGAAAACACAGTACAGATATATTTGTCATGTTTTGTTTTTACTATTGGTGATAAAAAAAATCAGCTAACGATGCAGCACATTCTGGAGTTCTTTGGTACTTAGCAAGTGCAGAACTAGTGAATCGTCACAGCAAAAACATTACACTGTGAAACCAGGTCTGGTTGGGCTGGTCATTCTGAGTACATTGCTCTGCAGTTAATGAAGGGCCTGGATCTCTGTGGAGGACAAGGCCAAATGGAGACCAATTGTGATCCTGCCTTGGCAGGGTCTCTGGCCCAGATTCTGAAACCTGCTTGTATATTAGATAATTCTCCAATGCCAAAGAATGGATTTAAACCTTCAGCTTGAAATATGCAGATTTATCTGTTACTTCCACCAAACTTCTTGATTCCCAAATTCTTTTCAATCTGGTCCCTCAGGTAGAAGACCTTATGCTAACACGAACAGTGACGGGGGAGCAAGTGAGAGCATACTCAGATGCATGCACAAAGCCTTCAAAAGGCACATTAACAGAAGACAGCATTTCAAGCTGTATGATAATACAGTGCATTAAAATGCACTCCTAATACATGATTTGATGTGTGACTGAGTAGAAACAGCATATGCAAATTGATTCTAAGCATGCAATGTAATTCCCATGTATATGAGCTGTGCAAATGGGAATTCGAGTTTGTTATGAGCACTGACTGAGACATGATCTTTGGTTGTTTCATTTTCTCTAACTCTGAATCATCAGTCTCACTGTCTGATAATGAATTTGAATGTGTGTTTGTATAATACCTTCTCATTCTCCATCACATACCCTCCTGTCATCATGTCATTTCCAGGGAAATACAGTTGGAATCACATCCCACAGTGATGAGGTGAAAGATTGCTTTTTCTGGAGGAGGAGGAAATATTTGTCACCTCAATAATTAAAAATTTATGCTTTTGAGACCTGTCTTGTTGAGTTTGGGAGCACTCTGTCATTTGGCTAGTTTTTGTCTTCATGGCAACTGAGAATGTGTCCATAAGGCTCTGAGAAGGCAGCACTACATGAGCGAGTGGGGACATTTGGTGGTATGCAGCCATAAAAAGCAAATGCAAGATGAGTCATCCATTTGCAGGACAATGGTGTTCATTGATGCAATTTTCAGCATGATCTTAAAAAATTATGGTGGCTTTCCCCACCCCTCTCATTTCTCTTTTTCTTTTTCCCCTCATACATTCTTTCAAGTGGCTTTACAAAGTTATGAGGATGGAGAAAATGTCTAGCCTGGAGTCACCTGTGGGGGATTTGTGGCATGTCTGTTTCTAGAGAAAGAGTATTGCATGCTGGCTGACAGCTCTACAGACAGACTGCCTTTTCCCTGGAATAATCCTGAATCTTCTGTAAAGAGAAAAGGGTTCTCAAGTAACAAATCCAGGGTGTTTTTCCAAGTCATTAGAGTGCTAGGTTAGAGAAGCCATGGGAGGATAATAAAAACTGTATGGACTGAAGCAGATGACTGAGTGACAGCTCTCTTTTTGCCTATATGCATCACAAGAAATTTTCCTTGAGAGCAGCCTAACCCACAACTAATCCCACATGCCCTAATCAGCACAGTTT
Source organism: Zonotrichia albicollis (assembly GCF_047830755.1). Lineage (NCBI taxonomy): Eukaryota > Metazoa > Chordata > Aves > Passeriformes > Passerellidae > Zonotrichia > Zonotrichia albicollis. The sequence goes on from NC_133821.1 coordinate 89,239,379, forward strand.
ACATTTCTCATGGGATGTGGTGCTTTCAAAACCAGGAAAGCTGGCAGCCTCCAAAGGAGAGAGCTGCTAGCACCAGAGCTCTGCACGCAGAGCCAGGGACACAGCTCCCCATTGCCAGTCACCGGCACAAACCACTCCTGCCTGCCAAGCACCAGAGCACCTCTGGCAGCTGCCTGCACACAGCAGAGAAAACAATTTCCTCCATCCCATCTGCCCTTGACACATGACAGTGAACACTGTGGGAACGCAGAGCAGCCCTGAGCTGATAGAGGGGGAAAGTCCATGCAGGGTATTCTGACACCTTCCCTAGAGTTCAGGATCTTCGGTTCCCTGCTGGTTCAGGAGCTGCCAGGCTTATCCTATGACCCCATCCGATTTCATACCACAACCTTAGCAGCCAGGCATTGAACAGTCCAGCCTTCAGCCTCCCCCAGACAGAGGCCAAGCTGTTTTTATCTGCTCCTCTGATCATCACTGGACTAGTTAAGGACACTTCATTCCTCCTGAAGGAGCTTTGCTACATGACACTGGAGTTTAGTATTGCAACACTTATCCAGGTTAGAGGAAAGCCTGACTGTGGTATTTGTGAATTATTTGTGCACTGCACCATTGATGGATACCTTAAGCACAAAGATCAGGATCCAGCCTCTTCTTTCCTGTGTCTTAATCAATAGCACATATGATTACATACCTCCTACTCTTATTTGCTCATCCTTATGGCTTTTGCATTTTTTTAGTGCAGGCTGGGGCAGGACATACAATGGGAATGATTCCTTTAGGGACAGGATGGACGAGACAGAAAATGGATGAAGAATTAATAAGATCAGGGAAAGGCCAAAGCAAAAAAAGAAAGGACCAGAAAAAAGAAGGAAGGCTCCTGAGAAAAGTAGTGTTGTTTAGGAGTTACACACACATCTTTCAGATCACTTGAAGGCTGAAGGGCAAAACGTGATAATCACAGAAGGGAGGAATGTGGAGAACTACCTACCGCAGGACCTAGGGTACAAAAATTAAACAAGCAGAATCCAGAGAGAAGGTATAAGAACAGAAAGCCAGGGATAACAGAGCAGTAGCAAACACTTCTTTCAAGAACTTTCTAATTTAATCTGCTACTCCTCTCGTTTTGCTTTCTAACAAATGGAGACACAAATGCTGATGCAAGTTTGTGTCTGCATCGCCCTCTAGTGCCACGTCCCCTCTGGAGGCCTGCGGCAGCTGGGAGCCCTCTGGCCTCGCCAGAAAGCAGTGCTGAAGAGCTCAAGCTTCTTGAAAATCTGCATAAAGACATCAAGAGCAGGAAACTGGGAGAGTTGTCTCATCTGTTATTAAAAATAAACACAGTAAATTGCATCTAAAAGTCTAAACTAAAAGATAATTGAGCTCAAAGAGCCCCGCATGTGACCACTTAACTAAGAAATGTCAACAAGTAATTGTCCTTCAGTGTTGCTGGCCTTGCCTGACTTTGTACTTGCTAATATTCATATTCATTTAGCATTAGCTGTTTAGACATTGAACAAGATGTATATGAGAGCTGAACTCAAATAACAAGAAAAAAACTTGCCCACTTTGTTCATTCATTTATTTATATTAGATTTGCAAGTTTATTCTTCTGGTCTTAAAGGCCAAATGAAGAAATAGGAGCCCGGGTACTGGTCAGTGAATGGAAGAAATTTATAGACTGTTTAAAATCGTTTTGATCTTCATTTGTCCATGCTTTATTGATTTATTTTTTATTATTTATTTTTTCTTGTGTGAACTTGGTGCTGACTGGCAGAACACTGTGCATTCATGTAAACTAATGTTTATGCATTTTAGGTAGTGATGTGCAAACTTTAAGGAAGGTTCTCTCTATATGGGATTTATTTCAATGGGTGGAAATTCCTGCTATGAAACCTTTGCTGAGGCGTGAGTTTAGTCTAATTTTACCAAACCTTAGCTAAATCACATTAATTCTCAAAATGCCTTTAAAACTTGTAGCACAACTTATTCCATAAAGCTGCCTCCTCTCACCCGGCTGTCTCACTCTGATTGCTTAATCCATTGCAGAGTTTCTCCACTTTTGCCCTGAACCAGCCTAAAGTCAAACCTGAAAGTCCTTGGCCTCTGAAGGAAGTGGTACAATAATTTCTGCTCTTTGCAATCAAGAAGTGATTAAAAAATGTGTGACATCTTGCAGTTTTGACCTACTACATTGGAGGGACTCATCTGAAAACAGGAATTTTATGTGACCACTCTGCAGGACCAGAGCTGGGACCCACTGGAGGCAGAGACCCAGTTCTAGAGCACAGACAGTGGTAGAAATGGGCCTTTGTTCAGCCCCTTGACTCCTGCACTCAAAACAGGAATGAAAAGACATTAGTTTCTCATGGCCCAAATACCCTTCAAACCTCCCTGGATGGCCACACACTTTGGTGTTTGTTAATCATCATTAGTGCAGAGGAAAGCATGGAATTGACAACTGAATGCATGACATCTCTGGGACATTTCTAGTGCCCAGGACTCTCAGTTCCTGCTGATAAGTTGTAGATTAACTAGATACTATTAATTTCTGATCCCTCCTGGCTCCCCTGAGATACTGATATTCTTTGTAGTTCTGAAGCCATAATCCAAGCTGAAATAAAACCATTCCTAAAGCCAATATTCTTTCCTCCTTTTAACATCACAAAACAGATTAGTTGAGGTGGAAAGACACCTATGATAGTAATAACAACTTAGTGCTCCTTTTGCATAAGAATAGCGATGTTTTTTACAAATATTAAGGTGTCATCCAAGCCTGTTACACTATAAAAAAAAAGAAAAAACCCAAGAAAATATTTACAGAGATCTGCCTCTTAAATCAAAAGATAGACAGGACTTAACAGTCAGAATGGCTGATGCACTCTCTGAAAAATGTGCATGGTCCCAGTATGTGTTTTATAAAACTATGTTTTACACTTTATAGAGCTTGAACTGGCCGTGCACACTTTATTAAGTGTGTGGAAACAGCTGTTCACAATTAAGTTCTTTATTCTTCAAATACCTACTACTGGGCACTGAATTGACTGCCATATGTTAATCCAAGTCACTGATCTATATCTCCATATAGACATACTCCACAGTGTCCTTAAACTGTTTCTCTTTACAATAATGTTAGTTTTCCTGCATAGTAAAATGGAAACTCAGAGCCTAATTCTTTTCTCATTCACGCCAGCATGAATCAAGGTCATGGAGCTACGCTGATGAAAGCAGATGTAAAATAGAATGATGGTCAAATCCCTACAGCCCATTTTAGTTTTTGTAAGTCACATGTCTAAAAATTAAAACAAACACCTGCCAAGCTAGCTGTAAAAGAGGTCAATCTTTCAGAGAGCCACAGAACTTCTTTTTGTGACAGATATCCTTTCCCTGGGAAGGAAGAATTGTGTGTCACCACTGTTACACATAAACCACTGGAACAGGAAGAAACAGGCTGGTCAGAAAGCTGCTTTCCTTAACTCCACATACACCTTTTCCCTTGGCGTTATTAAAATATGCAGGAATGGAATATTCTGTGACTCCTGCAGAACAAGATACGCAAAGGAAATGGTCTGGCAAACTTGTTTCCAACTGTAAAGGGCTTTTTTAGTTCCCAGTAGCCTTGCCAACAAAATTAAAGCTCTTCAAATAACACTCAAGTTGGTCTTTCCTTAGGATGCATTTAAATGTTCCTAAGTCTACTAAGGTACTTCCTTTCCTTAGAATTCTTTGTGTCCAAATGTCAAGTAATTACCAAGGATGAATGTGTTCCAACCGATGCTTTAAAAAATCTCAGGAAAGTTACTTCTCATGTGCTGGGAGCCTCAGACATTTGAGGCTGTCTGATAGAGCAAGATATTTGAATAGGTGTTCAGTTTGAACAAACACCCGGTTCTATAGGAGGCAAAACCAGAGAGAAAACCTGAACCCACTATTTAGAGAGGACAGGTGAGCTAACATACACATTAGTAAGGGAAGGTTCAGTCCCATGTCTGCATGTTAACTGTGTCCAGCCCAAGACAGCAGTCACATACAACACCAGAAAAGCAGGTTTTGTGACATACTTTTGTTTCTGGGACATGAAATCAGCCCTGCACGCAGCTTCTTTGGGACTTAATCTCAGCAGGACAGGATAAACACAGCAAACAGTGTTCAAAGGAGAGCCAGTTTCACTATGAGATATGTGAGTTGTAATGGCATGTGACACATCACAAAAAGTCATCAGCCAAGATCATTTGGGAGTTCCCATTGCAGCCTGAATGTTACACTGTAAGAATGAAGGTACTTGACATAATACTGAGCCTGGTTAGTAGAAATCTAACTTAGGCAAGATGTACAATGGCCATATGGTTACTATAATATTTCACAGTAACATAGACTTGAATATGTGATAATAGTTTCATAGGCAATGGTTTAATACTAGCCATGTGTTAGCTGTATAGATACAGCTGCTAGGAGAAAAGTCTGGGCACAATCAAAAGGATTGAGTCAGTCACTGTTTGCCAAACTCAGAGGATTTAGCCACAGAAATAACTAGACTTCACCTTGTGTTTTTCATATTAATTTCCCTTATGAAACTATGGTTTATAATGGTCAGAGTAATATTTCTTTGTTTGCTCCAACAGGCTGAAGTCATGTGAAAACTGGTCTTTCTTTGAAAGCTGGGAGGAAATCAAAGATTAGCTTCAAGGTTCTTGGGAAAGTAACACAAATCTTCATTAGGGTAGTAATAGGCATTAATGCACTGTAACTAAAATGGTCTGTTACCTCTTCTTGTTAGAAACTGGATGATAGATGGAGACCATTTCCTCTTTCTGATTACCATTGCAGTTCTAATGGCTTTGGTGAATACATACATGATTGAACCGATCACAGAAAAAAACAAGAGCATAAGGCAGTGATTTGGTCATGCAGCTATCTTTCTTCCTCTGGAGACAAAGCTATTTAATGTTAATCATTAAGGACATCTATGGTACAAAATAACGAATAAGTTCATGACTTCCTTTGAATTTTGGAGGGAAGGTTTCTGTTGTTTTCTCTCTAACATTACAGTACCTGTTCTAAATTATGGACCTTAAAGAAATAACTTTCCATGGTTTCATGGTTTTCCTCTTACTATTTCTCATTTTCTACCATCCTCATGATTCTACCACAAAACAGATTTCTAGTTGCCTCTAAAGAGGATATCAGTTTATGTCCCAGACCTGATACCATGCTCCACCAGTGTGCACTGTTTTTAATGCTTGAGAAAATGATAGTGTTTGAACACAGGACCGCGGTCTTCAAATAATTGTTCCTTTGCCATAAATTTTAATAATAATCAGAAGAGTTATAAATTTGTATATAATAGCATACACATATTATCAAGTCAAAAATCTACCTTTGGACTACATAAAATCACTTAAGATTGAAAAGTGTTCCCCATATGTTGCAATTATCCCATTGCTGAGTCATCAAAAAATAAGGAAGTCAGAAATTCTCCTGGAAAACAATCCAGACTTGAAGACATAAATTGTATTGTAAAGACACAAAACAATACACCCACTACCCACACCCTATAATAATACTACAAAATAATAACCAAATATCATTATTATACAGGATTTTTAATGTTTATGATGCTTCTTTAAACCATTTCAAAGATTCAATTTTTAAAAAATATTTTTGTTCTTCAGTAAAATAGTAAAATCTTAATACCGTAAATATTTTAATACTTTATATTTTTAATATTTAAAATATTAGTAATATTTTAGTACTTTAAATTTTTTTCCTTTAGATTTTAGAGGCAGAAAACAAAAACAGAAACATATCTTGATTCATTTGTGGACTTTTTTCTAAATTGTTTTCTAAATTATCTTCCAAAATATGTCATGATAATAATGTACTTAAGGTTTCAACAGAATATTTTACTGAGATTCTTACATGAACAGCAGGAAAGCCCATGCATCCTATGCACATAAGCAAAAGAACATAACCCAAATATGTAACAAGATTAGATGTACTAGATTCTTTCTAGTAGATGTACTAGATTCTTTCTAGTAGAATCCCTTCAGTGACTTTCAACCAAAACACATCACAAATGGCCATGAATTCTGGTTCAGAGGCAAAGAAGATGAGAGGGAAAGTACAAATTAAGTTCTAATGTACAAACTAGGAAACTCCCATCTCCTGTCTTGTTTCATGCTCTATCATCCTTACTAAACTCGAGCCAGAGTGTGCCCAGGTGATCAAGAAGGCCCTGTGGTATCCCAGTATCCCATCTTATACCAAAAATAGCGGGGCCAGCAGGAGCAGGGCAGTGCCTGTGCCCCTGTACTTGGCTCTGGTGAAGCCACAGCTCAGATCCTATGTCCAGGTCTGTGTCCCTCACAATGAGACACTGAGGGGCTGGAGAGTGTGCTCTGGAGCACAAGCCCAATGAGGGGTGGCTCAGGGAGCTGGGAGTGTTTAGCCTGGAGAAACCAAGGCTCAGGGGAAACCTTATCACGCTCTACAACTGCCTGGAAGAAGGCTGTAGGCAGGTGGGGATCAGGTATTTCTCCCAGGTAATAGAGAGGACAAGAGGAGAGAGAGGACAGGACAGGAAGAGATTATGTCCAATTGCACCAGGGGTGGTTAATATTAGATATTGGCAAACATTTATTCACTGAAAGGCCTGTCAAGCATTGGAGCAGGTTGCCCAGGGAAGCAGTGGAACCACCATCCCTGAAGACGTGAAGATGTGGCACTGGGGATGTGGTTTAGTGGTGGGCTTGGCAGGGTTAGGTTGACTGTTGGAGTTGATCTTAGAGGCCCTTTCCCAGCCCAAATTATTATACTGTGCTCTTTTTCTGTTCTGCTTATATATAGTAACATTCCCATGCACTTGTAGACCTAGCTAACTACCCAGTATGTTCTCTTACTTTCCAATTCTCAGCCCCATAGCAGAGTTGCCAGGGGTAGGAATAACAAGAGTGGAAAAAGTCCCTTACCCAAGAAGACATCAGGATTTGCCACATGCCCAGTAATCTCTGTATGCCTAACTGCATTTAGTTATTATGTCCTGGCAATGTCCTTTTAGGCTAGGTAGCAGAACTCTGGCATTGCCCTTGAGGAACCCTGCTGAAGCCACAATGAAAAAGCTGGTAACTTCCCATATCTGTATGCAAATACAGTTTAGGGTACTTTTTTACAAAAAAAAAAAAAAAGCCCTGGCCAAAGAAGGAAAATAGCAGCGGCCTTTACACCCTGATTTTTTTGTCTCAGAAAGGATATTAAATATTGATAGATTTTTTATTATTAAATGTATCTTGGTGTATTTCATGTCCCAACATCTCAGACAGAATGTTTAATGGAAAAATCCTTCTGTAGGTAAGTACCAGTTCAGTCATGGAAAATTACATCTCTACAAACATCCACTGTTGTGGAGTTAGTTCTTGAAGTGATCAAGGAAAGTGTGACCCAAGTGGGACTAATTTGGCCCTTCACATATGGTATATAAAGCTATGCATAGGAGACCACTAATCTGGGGAAGAGGCCAGCCTAGCATTAATTGTGTCTCTAGGCTACACATTCTTCAGCTGATGCTAGTGAAAAAGTACAGATGTCATTTTGGCCCATGGACAGACACCACATTTTTTTTACTGATGCCACAGAAAAACTGATCATGAACAAAGTGGCTAATAAAAGAGCATATGTTATAAAAGGTCTCAAGTTTAAATAATTCACTGTTTCACACCAAAATATCCATGCAAATAAAAAAATGAAATCATCAAATTTAACTTTCTTACAGCAAAGAAGTTGCCATATTTTGGCTATAAATTTCTTCATAAAAATAGCACCTATTAATATGAATTTTATACCATATTAAAGTACAAAAAGCTCATAAAGAATTATTCCACGCAATATAATTTTTCTTTGTGTTCTGTCTTTCCTTTAAACTATGTCTCCAAATCGTTTGCAGAATGAAATCATAGTATTTAATTTTATGATTCATATTATTAGTTCGTATAACTCTTAGGCCATATACCTGAGGTTCTCTGTAGACCTTGTTGGAATGGGCCATGCAGTCACTTTGTCTGCTTTCAGCAGGATAAGCAGACAGAAGCCAGGCCAGAGAGAGTGCTCAAGAAAACCCTTTTTGCCCTTTATGCCTTCCTTCTCTCTTCCTTCCAGCTGCAGCCAAGAATTAGTCACAGCTGCATTTCTTCAGGTTTTATAAGCTTGTCTTAAGCTCTGCTTCCAAAAAGGAGGAGAAGCCAAGCTTGGGCACTGCAACCCATTTAAATTCCACCAGCACTTAATAGTAAGTGCTGAGTTTAATCATTTATTAAGGGCAGAGTTGTGGAAAGAGTCAGAACCTTGAAATCCTTCTGCTGCTATTGCTGCTAGGTAGGGCACTAACAGGGACACATGCTCAGTCTTTAGGACATTTTGCAGTGCTCTGTTGCTCTGCTGTGGCTGATTAAAATCCTGCTGTGACTCTTGTGCACTGGCAGAGCCTCCTGGCGGCACCTGTACATAGAGCTCTGGGACAGTCCATGCTCTGGAAATACATTCCCTTGCTGTGACTCCTGCCCTGCAAACATCACAGCAGACAGGAAAAGATATGCCACTACAATTTCATTTTATCTTGTTTGTCTGAGAAAGCCATTGTCTATCTGCAGCCCACAGTAAAAGTGTCTCTGTACGGGCAATGCAGGACATGTAATGCATAAAACATCCCTCACCATGAGACAGAGTCAAGCAAACTGCAAACTGGGACACTAATTTGGAGGATCCCATGTCTGTTCAGCCTCTCAGCTTGCTGGCACAGAAGACAAAAGCAAAATCCCCACTGTATTCAATGCCATAAGGCATCATGAACAACCCTGAAGGGTGCTCCTCTGGCCAGCTGACCTGATGGTATTTGGGAAGAGAAGATCTTTTATTTCCTAGCTCTGTGCTGCAGAGACAGATGATGAATTATTTACTTCCTCTCCTCAGCCATCCTCGAGCTCTGCTGTGCACAGATGCAGCTTTGGCCCCAAAGGCAGGGCAGGGGAGAGCTGGCCCTTGGCCAGCAGCAGGGCTCACACCAGGGTCAGCAGCACACACAGGCACACAGCTCTCCTGACCTGACCCACATCACAGGAGACCAAGGGATTTGCAGTGAAAGAATGGCAAAGCGGAGCTGGGGGAGATGTTCTAGGGGCTGAAATTTTGAGTTATCGTCAAAGTTGTGACTAGAATAAAATCCATTGGGTTGTGCTGATTCCTTCCTTTTTACAGCATCTCTGCTTCAGTGGAGTGGTGTCTGAAAACTGTCTCTGCCAAGCAGAGAGAATATAGACATGAGATGGTAATGCCACTGCTGAAAAGTTGCTGCCTTATGTAAAAGAGAATTATTTTTTAAATCCTCTGGAATCCTGAGCTGTTACAATCACATGTTATATAAATGTGAACATTGTGATTTGCCAACTGTGCCTCTTTCCCTTTTGCTCCTCATTTGCCTGTCACATGGAAGATTTCAGCACAAAATTTTGCAGGCATGTTTTTGATTCGCAAGCTATAACTTAAACATTTTCTCCTTTTTTTTTTTTTTTAACTCACAGCTCTGGGTCACACAATGATCTGAGTAAGGCTTGGCCTCCCTGGTGATGTGCAGATCTGCCTGAAGCCTTTGCCACTGTTAACAAATATTCCAGTGGTGGTACATAGATCATCTCTCAGAAACCACAGCTTGATTTAAATTCACTCACTGCAGCTCCTCATCTCAGCTGGTGCCCTGCTGTGTTTAATTGGCCTCTAAAAGTACATCTTCCTTGGATCTTGATTATTTTGAGTAGGAGGTGAGAGCGTCGGAGGGAAGTCAGGGGAGACCTGCAAGGGGTGGAAGAGGACAGAGGAGAGGCAATAGGCAAGTGTTGCTGCAGTGGAGTGAGTTGTCATAACATGGTCCTCAGAAATGCCTTAGGGCATATCTTCATACAGGGTGAAGAAATGTAGCCAGGAATCTGGATAATTACAGTTCTTCCTATGAGAAATGGATTTTTAAATTTGAGAATAATTTATTTAGTAAAGTTCATCAGCACTAATAAATGAAAAGGTGCCAAGGTGTGTCCTGAGAATACGAACTTCATTGTAAATGCTGACAAATTTTTAAAATGCCTTGGCATAATTTTATCCTGAGCTGGGCAGAATTCATCCAAACAATTCCCAGTTGTGCACTGGCAGAGTTCTGGAATTAGCAAAGGCCAAGGCCCATGGCTGGCTGGCAGTCTGGATGCAGCCATCTGTTTTAGCCTGTGTCTGAGTACAGTGGGATGAACTCAGCTAAGCCAGACCAGCACCTCACGCTCAGAAAAGAGGCATATTATAAATTAAAGTGTGCAAACAGTAAATCCTATTTTGGATGGTTGAAAAAGGTGGGGGGAGAATGTATACTGTGCTATTTAGGACTAAAGATGTCTTTATAGCTCATCAAGTTCACAGACAATTCTCAAAACCACCAAATTTACAGTCATAATCTGTTTAAATCTTCTCCAGATTGACGAATAGCACAAATGTCACAGCACTATTTCCTGGGTAAATGCTGCTGCCAGGAGATTTTTATGAGGATGATGGGCAGAAATTCCTGCCCCAGAGACAGCTGAGGAGAGGTGACCCCCCCTGCAAGTCAGTGCCTACATTCACAGCCCTCGGGGTGCTGTGCTGCTTGGCCAGCTCTGCACAGGGTCACCTCCCTGCTCTGCTTGGACTCTTCACCAAAACTCTCCCTGAAATCAAGGACTTGATCCACAAAAGGTACAAATAGCATGTCTTCCATGAGCTTCAGTGGGTTGACTCACATGCTTCTTCATAGGTGTTTAGGTGATCGGCAGAGATTTGTTGGACTCTTCATCAAAATACAGAAAAAAAACCCCACATATTTCTGTCTACAAAGCTGTGTACTGGCACTGTATCCTCATGCTGCAGGGAAAATCACTACTGTAATTAATTTAAGAATGTGTCCTTTTTAAGCCACACTTCAATCGGGTTGTATTTTTGAATAATTAAGCTTTAAAAAGGAAGTCTAATGAGACTAATGGCTATCAAATTACTAGATTTTGAAAATCATTGATTTTCTCATTTACACTCATACATGGCTGCTAAAATTAATTGATTTCATTTGCATATAGAGATTGCATTTGCTTTGACTTCCAGAATGTTTCTCTCCCAAGTTTCTCATCAAACTTTCAATATTCATTTTCATAAAAAGGCAAGTGATCCTTTAACTATGCTCATTTGCATTGGAACTGAGGCATTATCCCTCCTCTAAATAAGCCCTATTTTAATTATCCTTTTTGTTTGAATATATTCCATCCCAGAGTGCTTAGATATTTCAGCTGTACTCATCACCATGGCATCTGAATACCTCACTGAAATTACAATAGAGAACTTTGACATTAAATTATTTCAGACCTTTTGTTTTGTCTCTTTTCTTTGAGAAACCCTTTTCTTTCTCTTTTCTACCACATCTATTAAGCTAAGTGATATTTTCCACCCCTTACCAACTTTCCACTTTCTGCCTCAAAACTTTCCCTTCTCTTGCCCCTTCTCACTCCCTGGTTGAATGGGAAGGCTGAGCTGTTTGTGTAATTGGAAAAGGTTAAGGTGCCAAATGACTCGTCTTTCCCCTACTGTAATAAGTAGCACTAAGAAAAATAGAAATTCTTTCCAAGAGGACCCGCCCCTAACAGCAGAGGAATATAAAAAGAAGCCTAGATAATGATATGTCAATTAAGTGCTAGTGAAATATGTTGATGCTAACCATTTATCCAGACATATGTCTACTTAGTATCACTAGCCAGCTTCTATCAACAAGAAAGATGCTTCATGAGCAGTACATTTCTCTCTATCATCTCTCCCTCATACCATGCTCTTGTTCTGCTAAACTGCCCACATGGTTTAGTCTCTATTTTTAAAGTATGAAGCTATGCCCATCGCTTCACAAGTATTTTGGCACTTTATAAAATAATTTAAAAGCAAGTATCTTTCTTATGGCTGGAGCGCTGCTGAGCTCTTGTTCTTGAAAAAATTATTTTGTCAAATTATGGACAGGAAGCTAGGTTAAATAAGTAGAGCTAAAAATTGTGTACTGATTTTGATGCATTTGGGGTCATTCTGCTCTCTACCCAATGAAGAAGCCTCCAAAGAAAAGCCTGGGGAGAGGAGTTGTGTGACCAAACTGGCTGTGCCCCAAGGCTGCAGGTGCCATGGGAGGCTGTGGCACCCTGGCTGTAAGGGCTCTCTCTCCCAGAGGGGCTTTTGAAGAGGATTCCTGCAGTCAGACATCAGATCAAGCTACTCTGCACAAAAGGAACATTTCTTTAATGTTGGTCCTGTGACATCTTGAATTAGCTGGTTTTCTTCACCACGCAGTTTTATTCAAAAATGTAATTTATCAGAGGAAGAGACAATCTTATTGTCCCCTGAGTTCAGGTACTCCACTGAAAGGGGACCTTATTGAATGGCAAACCAGTATCAACATGGAGGAATTCAAGCCAACATCCCTCCAGCCCTTTGCCTGTCTGCTAGGAAGGGTGGCACTTTCACTGGAATAATAATTGTGATGTGAATATATTTTCTTGAGATCTCAGTGAGCCATGATGTTTTATGAGGCTTGATAACAAGTAATTTGGACTTCAGTCAGGTCATAGGCACATTTTGGTTTTCCTGTGTGCTGGGTGGCACTACTGAGGTTGGTGCAAGTCATATGGATAGCTTCAAAGGAGCTACAGCACTGCAAAGAGCCCAGGTCCCAGCTTCTGGAACCCTAACACACCTCTGATATTTAGGTTTATGTTGTTACTGCTAGAAGTTACTCCTCCCAAGCAATGGGTTAATAGCATGTATATTCTAGCCAGGAAATTAGAATAATCTATATGTTAAAATGGAAATTAGAACGATCTATGTAGTAAAAATGGAAATTAGAAGGATCTTTCAAACAATTACAAAATTTCAGTTCTGAAAAATTCCATCCACCTGGAGAAACAGAGGTGGGAAACTGAAGCTGAAGTTGGTGATTTTCTGCAGTTTGAATCTTCCAGAGATTCAAAAATCCAAATGATTGAACCACTAAGAGTTATTTAATCCCAGAGATTATGTGCTGCGGGCTCTGGTCAGAAAAGTAAAGTGAAAAGTAAATCAGTAGTATGAAAGCTTGAGCATGATTTAAAATGTGCTGAATCATGGAATCCTGGCATTTTGACTGTCCAAGAGTTCATGTGACTTTTCTTTTTCCAAACCTTTGTTTGGAATATTCTCTTGACTTTCATATTATTTTACCTCTAGCTACGTCAGATTGAATGCACCCAGTCTGATCACACCAAAACAACTGAATAATTTTGTGCTTCACTGAGAGACTGGCTGGGAATCCCTCTCTGCAGGAGTTAGCCAGGGAGTTATGGCCAAATATTAGACCACAGAAATCAAATGAGTAGGAATATTTGTTTTGCTGCATCATCTCTACTGAGATGACAGATGTGAACAGAATGAAAAAGAAAACAAAAATGTTTCTGCCTTTCCAAAGTAGAACAATTTGAAAATGCCTCTCTGTCACTATCTGCAGTGGTTTTTTTATCATCTGTACTTACAGCAATGGAATTGGAGTATGTGAGATCACCTCAACTATAGTGAACTAAAATTAATATTAGATGGTCCTCTCATTTTGATTCACAGAGGCTAGTTCTTATAAAATCATCCATGTAAATGATATACCACAAAGGCAGACTGAATGGACCATAACAACACAATCTGTTAGGTGTCCTGGTAGCTTCACTGGTATTTGGCTTGTGTATCATTTAGGAGTTGGGTAACTTCTTAATATTCATAAGTTTTCTGTAGTCTGCAAGAAAAATGTTGTGACATTTACATGGAGACTGGAGAGAATATCAGTTTGAGTGGCTATTTATTACTGTACAAAAAGATGGGAAAAAATATCTGAAATTCAGTCCTATAAATATAAACCCAAAGTCCTGATTCAACCAGACACATGAACATATGTGTAACCTTAGGCTTAAAATTTTTACTACTGACATTTAGCTTAAGAATTTTCCTTAATTCAGGCTTTTAACTACTGGAATTTTCTTCGCCATGACTCTCATATATACTTACTGTGGTCTGATATGCCCTAACCCAGATTTCCACTAAATAATTTTGAATAAAGTCACTGAAGACCTATTTGCATTTTTTTATCAGAGGTTTTGGCTATGCTCTTACCCAAAATTCATATGATGACCTAGCCACAGAAATTTCTAGATGTACATTTGAAGAAGAAAAGGGAGGAAGGGGTGTTTAGCTGGTTTTTTGCCATTTCATTTCAAATATTCTTCCCTGAAAACTCACTGAATTAGGTTTCTCCATGAAAAGTCCATGATGATAGTTACAGTAAAGAAGCATTTCTTATTGTTGATTATGAACCTAAACACTTCCTTTATGTGACTGCTGTTAGAGGGAGAGGATTGATTTTTTATTTGGTTCGTGAGGACATTCTGAATGAATGAGGACTCCCAACACTCACTGTTCATTTGTTGAGCATTACTGTTATAGGTAATAAAAAATATTCTAGATTTTGTGTATGCACAGTGTGCTAGAGGACAATGTATACAACTTTACCATTTCTAAGCAATAATGCCTCAGATGGGTTTAATGGAATAAATCACTGGTCAGTACAGTCTCTACAGGCAAAGAAAGGGATGCAGAACAATGCAAACCCCCTGCTTTTTCAGATCAGCATCCTCATCATGATTTCACAATTACAACTTTCAGTTGTGATAATATGCTGCTATCTTAGAACAGATATGAGAAACAAAGACATTTTTATCCAACTTACAGTCAAAATTTAAATATTTTAAATTGATCACTTAAATGAAGATTAGCAGTATTGTCATGAAAGCTACCCGAGACTTACTTAAAGAGGCCAGCCTGGACATTGTTTTTTTGTGAATATTAACATTTTCTTATTTTGATATCACTCCTTCCTGGAAAGGAAACTGTTAAATCCTGAGTATGTTCATTAGAAATCTTGGAGAGCAAAATGCAGAGCTAAATGAAGCATGAATACCATCCCAAAATTACTCTGAGGATGCACTGTGAGCCATAGATTTTAAACAGGCTTTGCTGGTTTGGGTGCAACCCTGGTTTAGGGGTTGTCTGGGGTTTTTTGGAGTGGAATTACATGAAGGTATGTAGTGGAGTAATGAAGCAAGGCATTTTAATGAATAGCTCACTGTACAGCTATTGGTCATCATTTTTTTACAGACAATGATTCTGGGACACAGGAATCACCCAAAATGCATGATCTGTCACTGTAGAGTGAAGAGGGTGTTTTCTGAGTTTATTCATATGGTCGTGCTCTACAGTAATAATAATAATATTTAATGTGTCTGGGTCATTCCATCACCAAAGTGCAGGCATTATGGGCTGTAAATTGTGTCTCCAGGGCAGTGGGTGAGCTAAGAGAAGAGGTAATGATCCAGTGTTCCTGCAAGAACTCACAGGGGCGATGTACCTACAGGCATCACCAGGACAGAAGCACAAACCATAACTGAAGCATTCTGCCAACTGCAGCTTGTGCTCCCCCTGGCTGCTCTGTGCTCTGACATTACCCAGGGCACAAAGGAAGGGAATTTCTAGCAAGGGCAGCATCCTTAACAACCCTGGCCCAGGCTCAGTGCTGCTCAGAGGCTCAAAGTCTTTCACTGCAACCGAATTGAAAAGGAAGTGCTGACATCTTGAAAACACAAAGAGAGAGCCAGGAAAAATCTGAATTTTTATTTTCCTTAGGACCTGGAGGAAGAGTGTAAATTACTTCAAGATTTTTATATATCTGCCAGATTTTTTTTTATTTTATGTGATTTTGATTTTTAATGTGAAAACTGAAATCTGTTTTGGATCATTTATAATGTTTGAATTTTCCTAAATAAAAATGTTTTGTTGCAATTGCAACCAAAATCCAATTGCATTGTTTCAAATATTTTTAGGTGAGGAAAAATTTGTTTTAGTTGCAAGACAAAATTCATATTCTGAAGGTGTTGAACCAGGTCTAAAAAATATGAGACCATGAGACAAGTACATCTCTGCCATCTTAGTTGAGAAAAATATTAATAAACCTTCCTGTACCCTGTAGTCACTGTTACTCTGGTCTTGACTAATGAACTAATTGCTAATTAATATTTTGTATCAATTAAAAAGTACCCAGGATTCTCGGAACAGGTCGTTCTAATAACAAAATATTAACCAAAGTCATATGTTTAATTTACTGTAAATTAAATCAGCACCATCTCTGGTATGGACTCAAAAATTGGGTTTGATCTCCTGATCCTAGAAGTGTCCTCTGTTCCATGCACAAGCTCATTGTGGCTCATGTACCATGGTTTCCCCTATTCATAATAATTAACTGTGGCTGTGTTAATGCAGTAATTCTGTGCCTGTGATTGGGACACCAGAAAGATTAAGCTGCATCCTAAGCAGTACATAAATAAGCAAATGAACAAAAAGCCTCACTTTTCTTGAATATAAGAGTAAAAAGAGCACCAAATTTGGATGCCTCTGTGTGCTCCACAGAGCAGATGATGACAAATCATGCTTAAGAAAAGGCTCCACAGAGAGCTGGCCCTCGATGGGAGCCTTTGCAAATAGTTCTGTAGGAGATGCTGAGAGGGATGTGTGTTAAATCCTTCTTCCTAGGACTGAAGAACTCCATTCTGGGTGGAGACCTTGGAAACCTGACTTTAGTTCTCCCTTCTCCAGATGGGAATTAGACTGGGATTAACCTACCTAAATCAGCTCTCAGACTAGGACTTGATTCCCTGGACATCAGCACCTAGTAACACTTCATGAGTTTTACCCATATCTCCAGAAGGATGTATGCCTCCCACAAGTGTTTCATCTCATCTGTGATCCCTGGAATGGCAAAAGATGTCTCAAAAAGTGGTGGGTAGTTACACCTCAGTGATGAAATCCCATCCTACTTGCTCAGCTCATGTGCCCAAACATGGACATCTAGTGCTGCTCACCTGTCCTGCTGCCACTGCTGCTGTTCCTCCAAAAAGATGGAGTTCTCTCCTATGGCCTGCATCATGTCTTCTAAGTCCATATGGATGCAGTGCATACATATTCTAGATTTCCCATGGTAGTGGGTGTCTTGTCCAAAATACAGACTGGAGCCTTCCAGGTAGAGTTCTACTCAAGCATAGGACACCTAAATGAAAGTAGATGTCTGCTAGAGGTGCCCAAGTTCCCTTTGTAGTCACTGAAGGGCTTGTTAGTACACCCAGCAGAGTTACTCAGTGCACCCTATAGCAGGCAGGTACTAGCTGGGCATCTAAATTTCTCTTTAGGCTTCTCTTACAGCCCTGTCCTTCCATAATCATTGAAGTTAGACTCTTCCAGCACAGAGACCCCTTGGTGTAGACACTTAAGATATCTTAAGATGAAGGCAAAATCTTCTGCTGACAGCTAAAAACTCTAAAAATTAGGCCATCAACTCGTCTGGTTATTGAGGTAAAGCAGGAGTGGGACAAGAGGTTTTAATCCCCCTTTTAGAAGTAAACTCATTTTACAGGGGATCAATTATAAATATATCATTGTACAATGGAGAGGTAAATAGAGATTTGTACTAAAGCTCAAAGAGTGGTTCAGGAGGCTCTTGAGATAAAAAAAATAATCAAATATTTCTGCCTAAAAGGAAAAAACATTGCCAGGGTCCTTAGCTTGAGGAACTGTAGATCATTCTGGCACAGTTAAACAGAATTGTCAAGCAAGAATAATAGAATAGAGGGAACAGAAATATTAAAATTAATCAAGCAATTCAAAATATCTAAGGACTCACTTCTTCAAATTATCAGGACAAGTTAATTGCCCCTGCTGAGTTTTTAAATTATATTTTTATACAAAGAAAGAAGTAAGTCAGTTTTAATTGGACCACTTTAGTGGTGGTGTATTTGTTTGTTTATTTGTTTTAAGTTAGGCTACAGATTCTTGTCAGCTGCTCCTAGGAGCAAAAGAGAAATGTTGCCTGCTTCACATCTGCTGTCAGATTATGTTGCCTCTGCTATCAGAAATGAATGCAGGAGACCAATTCAAGTTCCTGTCAGCTGTGATGTCTTTTGGACATGTTTCAATCAAGCAGCAGGCTTTTCTTTACACTTAAAGAATCATTAGAACAGCTAAAGTCTTAGGGAAAACACATTTTGATTGCAATTATAAACTAATGTCTAATTCATTTAAATTATCATGTATTAAGTAAATATTTGAGCTACTTTGAGATCTATCACACATAATTGTAGCTCTGTCTTGAGTATTTCTCCCTCCTCTAAACTCTAATCAATAGCAAGCAAAACATCTTTTCAAGTTAGTGCCGCAGCAATCTGATATGCCAGTGCACATGCCCACAAATACTCGCTAGTGGTTATCTGATATTTCTCATGTTAACTATTGATGGTTCTGGCATCTCATAGTGAACTTGGTGGAAGTTAATGATAAGCTGAAATATCCCTCAGAGGATTCATTTCCATCTGATGTTTCAGCTCAGCTTAGATTCTGCTGATTCTCTGCCTAGACAAATCTTAAGATGCCCCTGGGCCTGCTGTGTATGGCACAGCATTGCAATGTGAATTGGCTTCGTTTCAGACAATTGTTTCAACAACCTGAAATCCATCACAGCAATGTGTAGGGATGATTCAGCCTTGATGTTTGAGAAAAGACTGTTCAGGCTCCTGGGTGAATCACCTTTTTCCTATCCAAGAACTCATCAACAGCTGCAAATTTCTCATTTTCCACACAGAAAGAAACAAAATGTTATGACACCTATGCTAGAAATGTAATTACAACATTTGGTGTTCTCCCAAGGACTCTATTTCTAGAGCCAAGTGATTAGACAAGTATCTCAGTTTTCAGTCTCTTTCACAGAGGCTTCCAGGAGATATCTTAGAAATGTTATGTTATTCCTGCAGGCTCACAAACCAAAGGCAAGGAAGAGTAGTTAATAATGCTTCCTCATTTCTAAAGCTCACTACTTTAAGACAGTGACATGTCTTGAATTGGTCTATCTTTGATATTGTTCAGCTATACTACTTTCAACTCTAATGTTGATGTTAGTGTCCATTTCTCACTTCTGCAAAGGGAATCTTCCTACTGTAGGATAACACTTTCTGGGCTAAAAATCTGTAGTGCTGCCTCATTTGATATCAATTAATCTATTACATCTGAAGTACTCAACTGAAATTGTTTTCTGCTTGAGCAGTGTCCAGCTGACCCCATCACAATGGTGGTGCCATGTTATTTTCTTTTTAACCGATGTCCAAGGTTTTTGATCTACTTCAAGCAGAAGATGTGTGTCAGACCTTGCCTACCAGGCTTACCAGGAGAAAATTAAAAAAAAGTAGTTGCATAGACTGGAAAGGAGGCTGAATGGTCTCAGAACAACTATGTTCAAACAAAGAAAAGCAGCTGCAAAGAGGAAGGAGTATTCTTTTCTCTGTGTCCAGGGGCAGGAAAGAAAACAGCATCATGAGCTTAAATGACAGTGCAAAGGAGAAGCAAGACAAAAATGATGAGCCTGGTGTGATGGACTGCCTGGGAATGCTGTGAGGCATCTTTACAAACAGGTCACCTTAATAACTCACAAGAGTCAAACGTGTGGGTGATCTAGGGCTGGGAGGCTGGAATATATAGTTTCCTGAAATACTTTCTGCCCTAATTCTCTATGACTTTATGCAAAATCTGCCCATGAACTGCACCTGTTAAGTGGGGCATGTCCCAGGTATGTTAGTAGAAGTGTTAGGGTTGTGCTGATTGAGCAGCCCTTAGATATGAAAACCCTACTCTTTGCAAGCCTAGACTGAGATCTCTGCAGCTTGTGACAATAATATACTAAACTAAACCGAAATATTTAAACATTAAAACTGAATTTGGATGTTCTCCATGCTGTTCAGGGAAACCAATCCAGTAAAAAGCTACTTATGTGCCATCTACCACAATGGCCAATGTTTATGTACATGACAAATAGGATGTATGTGTATTAAGCTCCCACAACTTCTACTAAATTTTTGTATAAATGCTGGTACATCAGAAAATAATTTTCCTCTCAGATTGCCTGTTTCATGCAGTGCTAGGTGAAAGGAAGTACAACAACAAGAGAGAGAGATTTAAAGTTTTTTTGATTTCAGACCTGCCTCAGCACTGAGGCACTTCTGTTTTAGACGTGAGAAGTTTTCAATTCCATGTGGGAAGAATGGGTAGAAGAAGGCCATGTGCTATCCTCACACTTGACAGTCAGTTTCAGTGGAGAAAGCAGAAGGATGCTGCTCTGATTGTGTGTCAGGAGCAGGCAGGTGCTCTTATGGTGTTAGGGGTCCCTGACTGGCAGATGTGGACCCTGCAGGACCTGGCTGCTGCTCTGCCCTGCTCCTCCTCCAGATCCCAGCTGCTCCCAGCAGGAACCATGCTGGGTACCGAGCTGTACAGCACATACAGAGCCACACTGGCTCAACAGAGGAGCCTGCAACTTCAGTGGCCTCAGGTTAAAGCTTTTGTTTAGTTAGTCCCATTTTTTTTTTTAGGTTTATCATCTTCTTCATACAAATCTTAAAAATTGTGGATCTATATCTACATCACTGCCCTGCAGGCTTTAAGAGCTCAAATCCACAGTCTGTTCAGCTCATCCATTACAAAGAGCTCAAAGAGCTAACACTGACACTTTTTTTTATTAGTTTCTTTTTTTTTTCTTCTTATTCTAGCCAATGTCTGTCTTTAAATTGTGATGAGTAAAACAGGAGATCTCTTTTCAGGATGATGGGGAAACCTTCAGAATTTGCCGCAGAGAAATAAAGCAAGTCTCTGGTAATTTCTTGAAGATGGACAAAGCAGCAAAACAAAGAGGACTTCTCTTTCTGGTGTGGGAGCACTTTCATTTTCTGAGAAATGGAATCCAGCAAGCCTTCCATTTGATTTACTTTTTTAAAAGATGGATTATCTTGTTCTCAGTTGGGACTATGGTCTCCAAGCTCCTGTAGCATTGGAGTGGCAGGGTATGTTGTAGGAAGAAGTCAAAACAAACTTTTAAGACAAACTCATTTGTAACCTTAGCTATGAAGAATCACTCCTTAATAATGTTGAAAACAAAATCAGCGCCAGTGAGTGGAAAAGGAGAGGGTAAATACTGTACATGCTGGAGATCTGTGTCTTTCTGCTCTACTGACTCATAGCTTAAACATCGAACTAGTCAGGTGACATTACCGCAGTGATAAATCTGATCTGTATCTGCAGGAGAAGGCTCCTGAGCCAGCCCTTTGTTGAATTCTGAGGAAATCATTGCCATATGTGAATATTTTTAGTGGTGCCTTCTGACAAAATACATATTTTCCATTCTTTATTGAGCTGTTTATCTAGACTAGAATTATGATAAACTTCTTGAATGGTTCATTTTCCCAAGATTCGTATGGAACAAATTAAAAATAGGTTTCCATAACAAAAATTACTTAGTGGTAGAGCTATGAGATCTCCCTCTCCTCTTCCTCTCAGATGAGCTTCACAGCCAGACAGATGTGAACAGCCCCATTTGTGGCTTCCCAGAACTGAGCTGCACATGCCAAAGAGGTGGTACCACCCCTCCAGAGGCTGCACATAGCCAGGCTCTGCCACTGAGAGGCTCTAAACCACCAGTGCAGTTTGGCAAATGCAGCAGGATACCATATATTTGCTGTTTCCATTCCTTTTAAGGTGTTTTACTTCTCAGTGAACAAGGGAATAAGGATCTGACTCCTAAAAGAGACACTGAAGAATGGGGATGGCATTTGGTTTGTATCTGCATGCCTATAGTCTTAGTCAGATTGCTGACTACAAGCATTAGAGAGAGTCTAATTGACTTCTAA
The DNA here is from genome assembly GCF_047830755.1 of Zonotrichia albicollis. Lineage (NCBI taxonomy): Eukaryota > Metazoa > Chordata > Aves > Passeriformes > Passerellidae > Zonotrichia > Zonotrichia albicollis. The sequence goes on from NC_133821.1 coordinate 89,261,248, forward strand.
GACAATTTTTTGGCTCAATAATGGACACAAACCTACATAACAGGTCCATTTGTTCTTCAGCAGTATATCTATCCTTTCATCCTAGCTAAGATTGCCTAACATTTTATTCTGTATAACCAGGTTTTTATATGAAGTTTGGAGAAACCTTTTGAGATTTCACGCTTGTCATCTCTCATGCTACCTTATTTTTTTAAAAGTTGCTAAGACTTAAAAAAAAAAAAAAGAAAAAAAAAGAGAAAAGAAAAAAAAAGAAAAAAAACTGCTAAACAATGTTTTTAAAAATGTTGCTGAAAAGCTTTGGAATTCTGCGTTTTGCAGGAATTCTGTGTGGTGGAAGACTGTGGCTTTTGTTAAGGATAAACCTCATTTACTCATTTTTATTCTCTGTGAAAGACATGTACACCCTAAAAATGTACAGGTCTTTGACAAGTAGTTTGCACATACTTCATAAAGACTTGCCAGAATTTAACAGCCAGAATCCCCAGGCAGTCTGTCTTCACTGAGCATGTCCCAGCTCCTTACAGTTTCTGTATATGCTGAATCATATGTGCTTCACAGTCATTGGAAAAAGAATTTTTTTTTATTTAAATAGTATTGTGCAGAATTGGTTATAGGAATGAAATCAGTTTTTCTCTGTAATGGTTGTCCCCATATGTCCGGAGCTGGAGCAGTCCTGGGCACTTGATGTGGCCCCAGGGAACTGATATCTCTTGTACTCTCAGTCCATTCCCTGCTGAAACAGAGCATTGCAGAGAAGGGAGATATCTACCTCCTGCTGGACAAGAGGAGAACAAAAGCTGTCAGGAAAAGAAAGTATGTGGGAAAATGTGACTTCTGAAGGAGAACTCTAGGTCTAGGTGTTGTCAAGGAATAGACACCGGGAATAATCCATGTAAATACAGAATAGAATAGTTTGGGTTGGACTGGATCTTTATAGGCCATCCAGTCCATACCCCCTGCAATATGCAGGGACATCTTCAACTAGGTCGGGTTGCTCAGAGCCCTGTTCAACCTTACCTTGAATGCTCCAAGGATGAGCCATCTACAGAGAAATTTCTCTGGGTATCTCTCTCATGAAAAAATCACTCTACTAGTGACTAGTGACTAGTGTCTAGGCTGAATCTGCCTTCATTTAGTTTAAAATCATTACCCCTTGTCCTATTGCTGCATGCTCCACTAAAAATTCTGTCCTAAAGTCTGTTTTGGGAAGAATTTAGCGCACTGGGAAGTCTGGAAGAGGAAGAGGGGCTGGAGCGTAGGAACTGTAAGGTGAGCCATAGGTCCAAGCAGTGGCCACAGTCATGCTGAGGAAAGAGATGGTTCTGCTTGTGAGCAAAGAAACTGCTCAGGGGTCCACAGGGTGAGAGGAGCAGCCCATTGCAGAAACTGGATGCCAGTGCAGAAGAGTGAAGGTCAAGGAAAGAAGTCTGAGGGCTGACCAACACTGACTGACCAAAACTATTTGGTGAGGGAAATCTTTTGGGAAAGGGAAAGATGTGAATCCCCACATGGGGCATACCTGAATTTTTGGAGATTTCCATGTTGTTAAGTGAGGAGCTGGGCATGGGACTGTAACAGGACTGGAATAGGACTAAAACAGGTTACAACAAGAGTTCTGCTTAAAGAGCAGAAATATAAACACAACCATCTTCAGATCTGCAAACTAAGCTCAAAATCTTTCCATTCAGCCCCTTCCCTGACTATGTCCCATCCCCTGCTAATATACATGTGTGACATTTGCAGCATCCACGTTACATCTAGCAGCCAATTTCATTCTCATGCAGGTAAGCATTGAGCTACCCACATGGGATAGAACAAATGCACTGCTGGGAAGAGGACATCAGCTCCAACCTCTTGAATATGAACAGAATCTGATCTTCTTCCCAAAACTTGAGGAAAAGATCATGAGACTGGTCCTCCATTGGTTGTGGCATACAGTCTGTATGCTCACCTCTCCAGGAAACATCTGCCCTGTCCTGAGCTTTGGAAGTGCCAAAGACCCTGTAAAGTAAAGGCCAAGGTGCTGGCATGGAATTGAGGGGACTCAACTCCCTAATATGCTCTCTAGAGCAAGGAAAAAGCAGGAGGGCCAGAAAAAGCTTGGTTGGCTGTAACAGGGAAGTCCACGAAGGAACTGAAATCTGTATCTGTGCAATGGGAAGATCAATCTTCTTCTTTGTGGCTGAAAGTAACAATTAAAAGATTTTGCAGTTTAAAGGATTTGCAGTTCCTCATATGATCTTTGTGTCAGAGGCAGGGATGAAACCCAGTTCTCCTGAGTGACATCCACCTACCTCAGCCACCAGACAATCCTCTTTCTCCCTGCTCTCCCCCGCCTCATTCATCTCACATCTTCCAACTTGTGCAACAAATGAGTCAGGGGATTTAACAGACAACAGATGCCTTCACAGCACAAGTCTGATTCACCCCTCTGGCAAAGTGGGAAAAATCATATGTAACTATTTAATTCAATATTGTAACCTAAGAAAGTGAATGGAAAACCACAGATGACATTAATTCTGGTATGTTGTTATTTTTTAAATCTCTGCATCTGCAACCCTAGAAATGTTCTTTTAAGGGTTGTTAGATATTGGGTGGGATATTTGGTTTCATTTTGTTTTCTGGTACAATCTATCTTAGGCTGCACCACATGAAATCAGTTTTATATTCCCAGGGCAACAAGAGCACTAAGATTCACTTGGATTTATCTTTTCTGATTCACTGCAGTAAAAATATGAAACAAATAATTTATTGTAGCTCTATCCAAAAAGATAGTCATATCCAAATGAAAATATATCCAAAATACCTAGATTCATTTGTACTTCTACATGAGCTTGGTGTGCTTGTACTCTTTCTGTATAAAAATTTTATCTTTTTCTGATACATGGTTTTACAGGAGTCCTAATCCTCGAGGCCTTTGGAAAACTGCAGTCTGATCTGATGGCAAATGCAATGCACAAGACATGGAACAGTTCTGAAAGTACACAGACACACACACAGACACACAGACACACACACACAAGGAGGATGAAATGCTCCAAATGAGTCACTGATTTTCACTATTCATTCCATGGGCTGCAAACCATTTGCCATGGAATATAATAATGCATTAGATTCCCAGCAGAAATTTGTCAGCAAAGGAAGAAAAACAAAGTCCTCTGCAGAGTACATCGCACCAAAGCTGTCAGCCATACAAGGGTTCATAGAACTGGCACATTCAGATCAGATGAGTGTTCATTTTCATACACCCCTAATCCTCTTTTGTTCTAGTGTGCTATTATTTGACAGGGAATCTTCATTCTCATTATCCTCTCTTTCACACTCCTGACACAATCCAGAGAAATGAAGAGGGTCTGCATAGCACTAGAAAATAATCTCAGCAGACATTTCCTTCCTGACTACAGATATACTTGCTGGATTTGATGATGAGCTATGAAGATTTTTTTCAAGTATGAGTGACAAGACTATGATTTCTAAGCAAACTCTTAAAACATCTCTAATTTACAGATATCTCCCAATACTCCCCATACTTCAATTGTTTGGCAATACAGAATTTTCCATAAAATTAACATGAAGAAAATTTAAATATTGTGCCCTACGTTATATGCTTAGTCTTCTTAAAGCTTCTTCAACTGCTAGTTGTTGCAGAAAGGAGACAGGAAAAGGTCTATATTGACAAAATTAGCCTCAGCTTTAGCTAGTGGCTCCCACACTGTGCCTGACCCACTGAAACAATGGACGATTTGGATCCAAAGTGCCATCAACCAGTTTCCAAAGACATCCAAGATCACAGCACAATAAGCACGTCTTCTCACTGTCTAAGATCTTGTCCACTCTTTGATTATGAGGGGCACAGAGAAGTCAATTCTATCAATTCAATTTTTAAACATGATCTTCCAGTTTTATGTGTCCCTGTTAGTGATCTAGGAGACCAGTCAAAGCCAAAAGCTGACTCACTCAGTTCACTCCCTCATAGCAATGCTTGAGTCCTAAGCGCCTGATCCAATAGTACGACGGCCAGAAGGCTCTGAGCTTGGAGAGGGCTCATGAACACTCCTGCCTGACTTTCCCTGCCTGGAGGACCTGCCAGCTCTCCCAGACCAGCTCAGAGGCATGTGCAGGCTGGACTGAGGAGTCCTCTCACACCCCAAGCTCACCCAAGAATACTAAACATTGAGTGTGAGCACCTGAGATAGGCTTCCCCTCTGAATTACCTTCTGGAGAGCTTTTATTACCTGAGAACAAAGGGAGATTGAGAGATTTCCCAAGTAATTCACGCTTGACTTTGTGAATACCACATCCTTTCCACTCACTGTTATTTACAAGTCAGGAAAGCTTTTAGCACAGAAACCAAGGCAGATTCAGACACCCGTCAAGGATTCTAAACAAAGATTGGAACTTCAACGTCTCCTTAAGTATCACTTTATGGGTCTTCAGACTCAAACAGATCTTTTGGTCTATTGTGGAGCATTTTATTAGCTCCAACAAAAACTGTTGTTTAGTTCTGATGGAAATATGAATAAACTCCCATAAATACAGCGCTGCTAAAAACAGCCCATTTTTTCATACATATTCCCCTCATTATAGAAAATGAAATATCAAGGAAACATTGAGTCAAGAGCAGAAAAGGATTAAGATACAATTTCTACCAAATTTCTACAATTTCTAGCATGTCTTTCACTGACTTATAATTTCACTTTTAGGCACACAGGGTGTAGAACACCAAGTGCAAATGTCATCAGTCTACTGTTTACACTCTTTCTAACCTGAATGGTTAATGAGTTTAACACATTCATTTTTCAGTACAAATTAGGTCTGTCAGAATGACTCACACTTCTATATAAAGGAAGTTCTAAACATATTTAAAGGGAAATTTAGCTGTCAAAGTCAGTTAGTTTGTTGGGGTAAGAGGAATCCCATGTTCCTTTGTAACCTTTCAGAGAACATGGTATTTGGCAGATTGCAGACCTGTTCAAGATAAGTGGTTTTAAAACTTGTTTGTGTATGTTTGTGTGTGTGAAAGAGAGCAATTAGAGACTCTGGAGAGCAATTCTGGAGAAGTTGAAGGCATACTTCTTTGCACTTTATTGCCAGCTAGGACCTTTCTGTAAGTTAGTGAGGTCTGAGAGGGGGTTTATATCCCCATATTTTCCCCCCAATTATATAAGATGATATACTGAAAAACTTTATTTTCCCTACAAATCTTCTCTTGCTTGTGCTTCCAGTATAACACTACTGCTTCTTGCATTTCAAGATCATTTTTCATTGCTAGTTTCTGAAATGTCTTATATAAATATTGGTGCTCAGAATGATCTTTTCCTGAAAAAAGATCTAGCAAAGCAAAAATCTTGCAAGCTAAACATGGCTGAAAGCCAAACAATTCTGCTTTAGAATTTTTCCATCCAAAAGGGGAAAATTTACAGCAATGCAGAAGTTCTTCATCAAAGTCTTTCAGCTAAGGACCTAATTTTCTATTCAGGCATTGTTTCAGTGGACATATTCTGAGCAGTAGTTAATGAGCCCCCTTTTGGCCTTTTGGTGTTTGTGAAAGAGACTTTGGAAAGGTGAAATGATGTGCCAAGAACACAGAGCAAGTTACCTGCTTCCCAACATTAGCATACACCATATCCCAAAAAGAGACCTGGGAACACTTCCTGTGTTTCTTTGAGCTCACTGTGATCCATTCAGACCCTCATGTCCCTGTTCAGACCTGGAGGCCCACACTCTGGATTAATTGATTCCTAAAAGGCACGCCAGTAAATGCCAGTAAGTCTGTCTCCAAAGCACAGGGTAAAATTCACAGTTTGAAATCCTGACAGAAAGTAAGAACATCATTTCCACAAGACCTGCAAAAGCCCTGACCCAAAAAGAAAAAGTAAGACGAAATCTAAGTCTGGAACCTGATGGTAAAAGCACTAAGTCAGGAGTAGGAGGATGCTAGTGTGGGAAGGATGACCTATGAGAGGTGACTGGAGAGGTGAGGAAAAAGAGGCCCAACATCCCTTTACAGTGGGCAGTGCTGCTTCAGAATGAAGCAGCTGGCAAGAAAGGTCCCAAGATCCTTTTCCCAAACTCCACTCCTGGACTGCAGCTGATATCCCTGAACAGAAGTTACTAAATATTTAATAATATTTAATAACTGAGGTTATTAAAAAATATAAATTCAGAAATATAGGAAGTCTGAGGTACCTGTCTGGTCTACATTCTAAAGACAGACTGCCCTCGCCTCCAGGTTATTTACATAAACTTCCTCAAGTTACTGCCCTTAGCAACCCCAGGTACGCCCCCTGGGCAAGCTGGAGAACACTAAACAGTTGGAGCCTTTCCCTAGATACCTAGAAAATTTAACCAGAGAAGTCATAGTTGGTGCTGATTATGGGCCTGTGATTTTCATTCTTGGCCCTTAAAAATTGTTAAGACATTCTTTCTCAGTGTGGCCTTTTGTGGATTTCAGCCCTTGTTTAGCCATTAATGCAGCGTGTCCCAGCTGCTACTGGAGCTGCAGAGGAATGCCACTCCTGGCTTTTTTGCCTTCTCAGCATCCCTTTCAAAGAAAAAAAAATTTTCAGAAAAAAATTTCTTAACTTGAGGGTCATGCAAAGGTCAATTTTTAATCCAGTAGAGGATTAAAGTAAGATGCATGCGGATGATGGGGCAAATTAAGTAAGTTACTAAGGATCAAAGGTAACATTTAGTATGCCACTGTCCACTTTATTTGTGGCAGGTAGTGCTAAATTCACCCAGAACTGGAATTCTTGGATTTTAATGTCACATTTGAACTTTCCATTTCCATTCAGAAGAAGCTAAATTAGATGGTGACCTGAGATGGGTGAGCACATCATCCTTTGACAAGGATAATTTCCAGTTAAAACTGTAGTCTGCTTTCAAGCTGGCTTTTCTTTAAATTTTCTATTTATTCTAACTGAGAGTGTTAATAAGCCAATATGGCACAAACAACAGGTCAAGAGATATTGCCATTAACTAATCAAAAGAAAAATTGCCTTTCCAAAAGATTATATTTAGCTCCTTTTTTTGGGGAAGGGAAAGGAAGCTCAGCATCAACTGAACTGTTTCAGGTCAGACCAGTCACCATGGCAACAAATTTTTCTGATATTAGAAACTATCACTCGGGAAGTGTGGTTGGGATAATAGCATCATGGATCATTTTCATATACCCACTTTAGAATCAGGCCTTAAAGGAACTACATCCTTTTCTTTTGAAAAGATCTGCAACATAATGTGCAAGATACAGATATGCAAATAAGTGTGTCAGAGAAAACAGGTGATCTCAGTCAAATATAGGTCCCAAAAGTTTGGGCTGGCAGAAACCCAGATTTATCTATCCAGTAACCTGATTGACATTAGCTGTCCTAGACATTAGCTGTCTTTTCCCAGCTGACTACAGTATAACAGCATTTTTCTGTTATTTAGTTATAATTAGATGCACTGATGCAGTTTTTCTAAGCATCAGAATACTACCTAGAATAGTGACTTCACTTGAATTTTTATTAAGTTTTATTTCTTGTCACATTAGATTTAGCTGTATTTAAAATATGCTAGTTTTGCTTTGAGGAGGAAGGATAAATATGTAATCTAACTACAATTAAGGAATTTCAATCTGTAATGTCATTCTTTTCACTCTTCCTCTGGAGGTAGGCACGGAGCTTCTGAAGGTGCTTGAAAATAGCTGCTTAGCGATATGGTAGATTCTTAAATTAAGTCTTTTGGAGGTTTTTCTCTGATTACATGAGAAGTGATGGATTCAGTATTCAATATTAGGGATGAAACGTACAAGGCAGAAGGTCAGACACATCTATAAACTGCAATAAAAATATTGAAGATTCTTCCTTGTCATCTAAACAGCATCAAAATCTATGACTGGACCAAGGGGGCACTTACCTCAAAATCCACGAGTCCATCAAAACAATGCACTTCAGAATAAAGCAATGTACACAATATCTAAATATGTATCTTACACTTTTTATTCAGAAGAATAAAGAGAAGTTATCACTGCTTACCATATTGTGAGGAAGGGCGAACCAAATTCTGATTTCTCTTTCATTCATGTAATCCCTGGGCTGCCAAGTGAAACTTCTCAGGATTTACAAGGAGGTAAAATGAACTGAGGATACAGCCCAATACATTGCATGAGGTAATGCTCACCCATATAGCTGGTTGGAGGGTTTCCCTACGGCCCAGGGAAGAACCGTGCAGGAACCGCCTGGTGAAGCCTCTGTTCCACATGAGGTCAGACTAGACAATCAGAGTGTCTTGGAATCTCTGAAGCTATTAAATGAAAAAAAAAAAAGTTACAATTAGCCAAGTTGCTTTTCCTCAGCTCTGGCCCACCAGATTATGAACAACTAGTATGTCCAAGTGTAGCTATTCCAGCTTTTGTTTGCTGCAACACTGCCATGAATTAAAGGCACAGGAAGTGTCAACTTTTCGGCTTCATTTTTTCATAACTGCTGCAGCTGAAATTCTATGTCAATTCTGGCTTAGCACTCCAAATTGAGTTAGATGTTTGGAAGATTAAGTAATTTCAAGGACTGGATGCAGTAGGTGCTGTTAGACCAGTAACCTGCAGCTGTAGTGGATGTAAATGTCATGCAAATGTCAGCTGCAGCCAGCAACAGAGTTAGGTCGCCCATGTGCACAGAGTCTGACCTCCTAAAATGAAAACTTAATGCATCAATGTTTTGTAGAGGACTGAACTATTATAATTATATAAGTGTAAAAAGGATACATGTCATATATTTTTACATGGATTCTGATTTCCTTATATATTTGCTCTTTGTGGTCATAAGCCATGTCCAATGTGTGCTGCAAAACCGGAGACCTATCTGTGCGATCACAAAGTATCCCAAAATAAAGATGATCTAAACAAAAAAAAAGATGCTCTACAGAGTAAAAATACATATTAGTGATCCTACACAATGATTAAGCTATCCTGAAAATAAGTATTCTCAGTCATATTGTTTGATGTAATTTTTCAACTTCCTTCTGTGAATGGAAAATTAGAAATTGTTAAATCTGTCTATCTTAAATGTATTGTTGTATTATGCTGAAAGCAAACAAAATGTATATTATACAAGATACACACATTTTGGTTATAGAATTTGATCTTTGTTATCACAAAAAGTGTTGGAAAATGGGATTTATGGAACTGAAGTTTTGCTGCATGTAATCTAAGTTTTTTATTGTGCTTGATACAATGATTGGAGTAAAGATATTTGCACTGAAGATAATCTTCTCAAAGATATTTCAGTGCTTATTTTCCAGACAAGATATAAAGTAAGAATGCTTTCTTCCACTTTTTACCCTCTCATGTATCTACCAGCCTGTATTATTTTGAATCAGTAGGAGAAATGAAGAGGAAGAAACTTTCAGTTATTCTGAAAAAAACAAAAAATGGAAAGCAGCAGTCATAAAACTATGAAAAGTCTAAGAATGTGAAAAAATATGCACTATTTCATGTTTAAATGTATTACAGTTAGCCTCTACTGTCATTTTTGAGGCCTAGGTATGTGAGTAAGATTTGCTGAGTAAGATTGAAATGACAATATCTCTTACGATTTATCAAAACTGGGGATGGCTGATACAAGGTTTTCGACCAGGTCAAATAAAACCTTCCAATATGACTCATATAAATGAATGTATTATTATACAGATGACTCGGAGAGTTTTAGCATTTGTATTGAAATGACTTTGAGCATTGCATCCTGCACTGTGTGACAAAAGGCAGCACTTTGGTGCCCATATACAGCCATTTTGCAATTTTTTAGGTGCCATAGAATGTCTGAGATGTCCTCGTTGGGCTGGCAGAGACGACGTGCCTCTATCTGAAGAAAGAGCTGGAGGCCAGCCAGGATTGGGCAATGTACCAGGGCATCTACCATGGCATGAGGCATCTAATTTCAGTGAGCAGAACTGAGCCTGAGGCACCCAGATCCACAGCGTTAGAGAGATGTGCTCCATGCAGTCCCCAGAGTCTGGAGGGTGACTCGACGGGTCTGACTGCACAGAGAGAGTGGCTGAGCAGCCAAGTGATGGGCTGGGTGCCAGGGACTGCATTGACTGGGTCTCCAGTGCCTGTGACAGTCTAGATACCTGGTTAATGTACAAATGGAGTCCTAATCTCAGATGAATTCACAGCTGTAGAGCTCAATGAAGCAGCCCACAACATTTAGTGTTGTTTCAGATCACTCATGGCATCTAACTGCTTGTCAGGGAAAGCAAAGGTCTATTCTACATCCTATCTTACTCCTGCCATCAGATGGGTGCTCCAGGTACATTTGGGTGCACCAGCTGGCACTAAAATATAAATTCAGGCAGGTGTCCTAAGTCCATAACTCTTTGCCTTCCTTCCATAATGCCTTCAGAACTGCCGATGTGTGGGAGATTGCAAAGGCTACAGCCCCTAGTAAAGACTAAGCTCACTTAAAGAAACACTGGGTGGAATTGGGCAATTAATTAGCCAATTGCTCATCCAGTCTGGGTGTTGGGAAAAAACTCAACTCATCAGAACCTTTAGTCAATGGCAATCAACACCCTTCCTGTCTCATCATCCATCATCACATTAATTACGTGGTATTTTAAATCTTTCTTGTCCATGACTCAATTGACAAAATAGATTATCAGGGGCAACCAACCTCAGAGTGCCCAGAAGAGGGTCAAATTATAACTGGGAGGAGGTGCTTCAAAATTGTCAAGGGCAATCAGAATTAATGCTTGAGAGGAAATAAAACCAAGCAGATGAAATCCAGGATACTGAGACTTCCCTGAGGGATGACGAAAACACTTTAGAATAATGGCCCAATTATTTAATTCTGAATTTCAGTGAAAATCCTATAAAAGTACTTAAAACACCCCTATTAGCACTAAATGAGCTCATCTTGATTAATGTTATTAAAACAATTGCCAAAGGGTTTAGTAATGATTAAGTCTTTTATCTCAGGTGATAAATTTTTAACATTCTAGCTACATTAGAATAAAGCATAAAAATAAAACTGTATTTCCATTTTAATTTTTCTAATTTATTATATTCCTTCTTTGTCCCTCAGTCAGACCCAAAAACACGTGCACATTTCTACCCTCATCTTTGTAAATTTGGCGAAAATTATGTAATAATTTTCCCATTGCTTCAGTTGGATACTGAGATACCTGTTCTTCCCACTAGGTCTGGGCACTGTTCAAGGCACCAAATTAGAAGATTAAGCTCCTTTATTGACTCTTCACAGTTAGCAGCATGGGATGGGTTCAATCAAAGAGTCTGACCCGCTGCATGACTACATCTGTCTCTTTGTACCCTTCTACCTCAGACATCTTCATCAAATACCTACATTTAGGTGGATGAATCCTAGTCTTCAAACCCTGCATAGGCACACCATTAGAGGAAGAACCCAAGCCCAGCTGAAGCCATTAAAAAGACCACTGTTGACTTCAATGGTGGATTTGCCTGGACTTACTCTACTGGTAATTGAAAATCATGTTTGATAGCTTTCACATCCATCCTGCAGTGTCCTGGCCATCCCCATCCCAGGGACCTCAGAAGAACAAAACTGAAACCAAGTGTGGGTTTTACCTATGACAAACACATGAGGAAGTCAGGACATAGGAGTCCAGCACCACCCAAGAGCAAGACACAGCACATGTGGAGAACGTTTGCTCTTGCCCACCTGCATCCTCTCAGCGAGAGAAGCTGAGGAAACAACTGCCATGCTGCCTTCCTCTGCCAGTGCTGGTTATGGACCATAGCAGAGAAAGTCTTGTTGTCTTTCCAAGGTGTCTGTGCTGTCATCACGGATCAAGACAGCCAGGGAACCTCCAGGTGCACTGTCTGTGGTAGGGGAGATCTCAGTCCCAAATAAGTGCTCAGAACATTGGTATGGAAGTGGCTTTTGCAAAAGCCAAAATAGACAGGAAGTTTTTATTTGCATGGGTCAAACACCAGCATGCAGAACAAGCCACCTACTTTGAAGAACTCCAGAAGTTCTAACCCTTTCTCCTCATACATGTGTGGGCATGTAATAAATCCTTCCTTCCCTCATCCCAGTGATGAGTGCATTTGGGTGTCACCCCAGAGATGTTGATAACAATTTTGCTGTCATTCAAATGATGTGGTGTGCACATCAAAATACCTTGAGAAGACCCTTAGAGCCCTTACTTTTCTCAAGTTCCTGAATATCAGGAGGCATTTCCCTTCAATCAGGGGTGAGAGCAAACAGTGACTCATGAGTACTCAAGCCCTGTTGCACTGAGAATGACAGCAGACTACTATTCCTTATCTTCTCTGCTACAGGCTCCTCTGGCTGCATCAGGGCACACTGAGGTTTGCTCTTGGACAGATGGAAAAGGCAGATTTGGCAGGCTTTCTTCTCATGTGCAGTCGGAGGAGCTGTAGTCCTTATCACTGAGTAATTATACTAATATATCTGTGAGAGCTCTGGAAGACAGGTGCAGACAGCACCACTGCCCTTCTCACAGCTTTTTGTATACTTGGCATCATACACATATACATTTGCCCAGGAAGTTTCACCTGAATATAAGGAAGAACAACTTTACTGTGCAAGTGATTGAGATTGTCCAGAGAGACTGGGGAGTCTCCTCACTGCAGATATTTATGACACTTTAGGATACATTTCTGTGCCATGTGCTCTGGGATAACCCTGCTAGACCAAGCAGGCTGGATTAGATGACCCTCTGTGGTCCCTTCCAACCTTATCCATTCTGTCACTCTGTGATCTCCCCCTCAGAGGATCTGGGTGGACAGTTCCTGTGTGGCAAGGAGACCTAAGGATCTCCCACCCTCAGGAAGACACAATGGAGAGAGCTATAGCCAACCCATGAAAAGCAGACACAGTGGACTTACAGCCACCAGCTGCAAACCCAGCCCTCTGCATGAGCATGTGCAGCCTCTGGTGGAGCTGGGCTGTTCCAGCTGGTTATGTCATGTCTGCATGGATCTCTGCCACACCTCTGGAACACTCTGCAGATGTGGTTTCACAGCATTAGGTGCTTCCAGACCTTTATCCAAAGCCCTGCAGACATCAGTACTTCCTTTGTGCTTTTCACAAGTGGCACACAGGGCAGCTCCCCATGGCTTGATAGAGCAATGCAGGAATAAGCATCTGGCTAGCAATGCCCTTTAGTGACACCACGAAATGCTGAAGAGGAAACAAAGAGGTGATTTCAATCCTGTTTTGCTTCTTGGCCAACCTGCTTCCACTTGTTATTGTCAGGTTGCTAGAGATGCTGACAGAGCTCACTGGATCTGAAGTGACCCTTGCCCAGAGGATTTGATGATATTTGTGTGCCTGTATATGGAACAATTCTTGGTCTGCACAAAGGGAAGTGATGAAGAAACCTGATCCTATAAATGCAGACCTGGGAAATAATAACCAAGGGATTTCATGAAACAAAAATCAACCCACACAAGTTCTGATTTCTTTTTCTGACTGAAGTACTTTTTTTGGTTTTTTAATTACTCATAGGTTTTGCAAAACCTCTACTTCTCTATTTCCTGATATTTCTTCCGCAACTTGAAAGTTCTGATGAATTCTCTGGAAATATATAAAGTATGAAACATCCTCAGGATTCTTTTCCTTTCATCCCACACTTTGCACTATGCAGCCATTACATTTTGCAATTTGATTGTCTTCACCAAGGCTTTTGCAAAATGTCCTTATTTGTTGCTGCTGAAAAAGCCCCTTGATGTTTTGATTAATATGTCCCTACATGCCAATGAAATTGCAGCAACATGTGGGGTTTTTTGCAGTTTTCTGGAAAAAAACCTGCCCCAGTTCAAAAACTTTGACTCCCCAAAATTCATTTGGTCCCTGTTTGGTTTTTTAGTTTTTGTTTTTTGGGGGTTTTTGCATTTTTTTGTTTTGGTTTGAGTTTTTGGTTTTTTTGTTTGTTTGGGGTTTTTTGGGGTTTTTTTGTGTTTTTGTTTTTTTTTTATCTCTGGCTTGATTTAGTTTTTTATTGAAGTCCAGACACTTTTCCTCACCCAGAACTGACTTTCCATTTTGGTCCTATCTAGTTTCTCCTGCTCAAGGATGTTTTTCTTATTTCCAAAATGAAGGTTTCCAGTTCTACAGGTGAACTCTGTACAGCCCAGAGGAACCTGTCCAACCTGGCAGTTCAGTAGAGCAAGGACACAAGGACAGATTGCCATCATCTGCACCAGAGAATGGTCACAGCAATGCCAGGACTACTTCTGAACATGGCCTGCCTGCATCCTCCAACCCCTTCCTAGGCAGAGCCAAGGCATGAGACCAGGGACTGTTTACTGGCCAGGTTGGGTGCAGGCACCCTGTTTTGAAGGCCAGGGAGAGAGTTTAAGAGTACAGACATTGCCAGATGGCTTCAGACAATCAGTCCTCAACAGATGTACTCTTGGAGAACCAGTGGTGCCTTCTCAGAACCTGCTACATTCATTAAAACAAGAGCAGGGGTACTGGAGGCTGTTAAATATCCACACCACTGAATGCATCTTCATTCATCAGAAGAATGTGTGCCCACATGAGCCTGTGAACAGGCCTGTGAACACCGTTTACAGGTGTTCCTCATTCAATTTCCCTTTGGCATATCAGACCCCTCCTCCCCATCCAGACACTCCCCATGCCAACAAAATCCCCCTCCGTGGGGTTGGCTGAACTGTGCCAAGTGAGCACTGCTACTCAGGTGCTGCTCAATTCCCATTGAGAAGTAATGCTGAATTTAGCTGTAGGTGTTTTTCCCCAATTAAAACTAGCAGGTCTGCGTGCTTTCTGCATGGGGGAAGGGGGTGTGAAAAAATAGAAGAGCCCCATTCAATTGCACAAGCTTCATGAGCAATTAGCAACTCAGAGTGGAAAGAAATCATGAACCAAATCATAGGAAATGGCAACAGAGCTACAAAGATGACATCATAGTTTATTGGAATTATTTAAACATCTTAGACATATGTGCAAAGCTCAATGGAGAACTCCAATACTACATGCCAGTTAAAATTAGCTTTTCATTCAGGATCAAGTCAAATATCCTTCTGACTTCACACTGGAGTGCTATACACATCCTTTTATACATGGCATCTAAATAAAGCCTCTGTCACAATTAGCTGTGCTGAAACAACCTTGGATATCACATGATGATGCATATGCCTTAGCTGATGTGCATCCGGAGAGAAAGCTAACCAGAACCACAGGATATTTCAGCCCTCGGGGGGAGGGAAGTGAGCAACTCCGCTGTGGAAAGTGGCTGGAAGTCATCCAGCTTCTCCAGGGCAGTCAGTCATGAATATCCTGCTTTGGCCACAGAGGGGTTGTGGAGGAAGCAGGCTCACAACAATTGGGAAAGGTTTGTAACCACAGGAGTCAAATGAATGAAGCCAAGAGACTGCCAAGTGATGCAATTCATGGGGGAAAGGGAAAAAAAAAATAAAAAAAAAGAGGGAAGAAAAAAAATACCCAAACCCTCCTCAGCTCCTACACAGCTACACAGGAGCATTCATCATTCACTGTGACCTTCCAGGAATGTGCTGACAGACACAAAGCGTTCTGTGTGACATTGTGCCAGTGAACTGGAATGACTGCTCGCAGCATTGTTCCTAACAGCAGGGCACCATCTTCTGGAGGCTGCACAGGCTGTCCCGCCACTCCCGCGGCACGGCGGGCCGGGCTCGGGGGAATGATGCACCATCCCATTGAAAGCAATTCAGGACCTAAAAAAAACCCCAAAACAGAGTCCCGAGCTCATATTAAAACCAGCCGCTGCCTCAGTTACGCACAGGCGCCTGAGTGCCTGAGAGGGATGTTGGAAGCGGGGGTGGTGCTGTCTAGGATGGGATGGAGCTGGGGGTGACGTCCCAAAAGTGTTGTGTTGTCAGAGCTGGCAAGCAGACACCTTTGTGCTGTTTGTCCGCCCAGCACAGCCACGGATGGAAAGACAGAAAAGACAAAAAAAGTGTTATCATGGAACCATAGGAAGGTTTGTTTTGGAAGGGACCTACAAAACCATCTAGTTAGCTACCAAAATCACTCTGGCAGCAGAAGTGGAACAAGGTGGGATGTGGTTGGGGTATCAGAGGTTTTCCCTGCAGCTGTGACTCTGCTGGGACCTCCCTGCCCCGGGTACTGCCAGTGGGGCTGCAGCAACACGGTGCTCACCAGTGCACTTCTGCTTCCTCAGCAGCTGCACACGTGGCCTTGGAGGTTTAGAGGTCATATCAAGCCATGCTTGGTGCAGACCGCGGTGTCACATTCCTCTGGAATAGCTCCAGGGTCCTGTTCCCTTCCTTGAAAGTGAGGTAAACCTTATTCCCCAGTGATGAGCCATGCAATAAGTTGCTGATTTGGTTACACCTCCAGACTTATCTCTCAGACCCTCCTTGCAGAGTCCACTTTCCACCCAGTCTGGATGCTAACTCTGTACAAGTAGAGTCAATTTTACTCTCCCCTGTGCAATGCTGTTGTCCAAACTGTTAGACTAATTTAATTTAAAAAATAAAAATATCGGCTTCATTTTACATCTGCAAATCTCTCATGTCCCAAAGCTCATGATGTCTGACATACATACCTTGCTGGTCTGCTCTTATTAGAACAGACATCACATATTTTAGCTGAAGGACAAGTACCATGAACAGAAGGTTCTGGGCATCTGGGTATCTCTAGGAGCACAAGCTGCTCACCCTCAGCTGAAGGGTAGCTGGGCAGCCAGAAAGTTTCACAAACCCTGCTTCTCTCTTATGTTTCCTGCAACCATTCCAGCACATCCCATCATGAGAAGGGAGGGAGAGAAGGGGGAATAATGCAGGGACATGTGGCATTAGGCTGCCCTTGGCATTGTTGTGTCTGCCTCATTGAGGACTGGTAATTCAGAGGATGCAAAACAGGAGGAAAGAAAAAAAAATATCACTCGTGATCCTTGGGACAGAAGAAAAAAAGCCAAAAACATAATGGTATGACTCTTGGGACTGTCCTGTGCAGGGTCAGGGGCTGAACTTTGATGTGGGTCCCTTCCAGCTCAGGATATTCTCTGATTCTATAACTGTGTGCTGCCACTATAGATGGTGCAGCCTCAGCTGCACAACAGGCCTGGCTGCTCAGACCTTGTACCTGAGAGGATCTGGCACAGTCAGGAAGAGTGGAGCCCACCCAACAAGAGGAACTGATGAGGGCAGCAAGGCCCTAGAAATCCTGGCCACAGCTGGGGTTGCACACTGGGGGATTCCCATGTGACTTGCTGGATTTCAATATAACAGACTGGAGTAGGGTCATCTGAATGAGGGGAAATAAAACAAACTGTTACAAAAAAAAGGCACAAGAAGCTCTCTCCAGTGTGTCCTCCACAAAGGCAGAGGGTCACCTGGCTAAAAGTGGGGAGAGAACTCACTCAAATTATAAGAAAACAGAGACTGGAAAGGGAATGAGCCAGTGCAGGAATAAGTGTAGGATTACAGGCCAGGGGCAGAGAAGTAGGATGTGGAAAAGCATTTGGAGGAAATCATAGTTGCTACAACCTATAAAAATAAAGTAGAAGATGTCAAGAAGAACTTACTCTTCTGTCCTTGCCTGGAGCTAAATTCTCAGGACCAGGTAATGAAAAGTCAGTCAGGCAGAGATAAAGGATTTGCAGCACCTCTGTGCAGCACTGTCACTGTAAGTCTGGGTGCTCAGGGATGTCCAGTATGCTTTAGACATGCATTTGGGCTTCTCACTTCATGACCAAACATGCTGCTTCATTTCTCACTGTCGAGCTGTAGCTCTCAGTCTCCCACTGCTGCTGTGGGCTGCAGTCACAAGGTTGTTCCCATGCCCCTCACTAGTTTTCTTCTTGGCATCCACTTCTGGGAACAGCCATCCATGTGCCCTGTGTGTCTGGGAGCATGTGATCCTGGGCAAGTCCTGCAGACCGTGCATGCCACGGATCAGATGTGCTGGGAAAAGTTCCCAGGGACTCCCTCAGTAATTGCCCAGTGGTCTCTGAGAGTGTTTACTGGAAAATGGGGGGACAATCAGAGCAAACCTGTAGAGAAGCATAAAAAGATAAGATCTAATCTAAGCTGTGGGTAACAGCCTGGCTAAACAGAGTAAAAGCTTACAGTTACAATTCCTTTAAAAGATTCACTTCCTTCTATTCTATGCCTGATGCAATATCTGTTTTTTATGAGATGATCAGCCAGAGTTCTCCAGTTACCTGAGGGAAGGCTTCACCTTCCAGTGAGCAATGAAATGATAAGACCACCTGGTGTCAGATGCCATAATTTAACTGGTGGTTATTTGCACCAGTGGATATCAAAGACACATCTGACATGGTATCTGCAAAGGCGAAATGTTTATAAAGGTAATATGTGCCCACTATACAACTGTGGGTTATGTGGGTTTCTGGCAGCACAGCACCAGAAAGTCTGTGAAATAAAGAGTGTTGTCATCCTGTGTGTGATGTTCATTCCTGGGTATCCCAAGCCTGTTGTGCTCACTATGTTCCATGACTAATTCCTCCCAGTAAAAAGACAACAAAGTTGTGTCCAGCTTTGCTAAAAAAAGGCTGAATTCCCTCAACCACTTCACTGATTTATGCTGAAGATCTAGAGAACTGACACAACGCTCTTTAAGAACAAGGTTATGGTTATCACAATTTATCAGAAAAGCAGGGGTACCACACTGTGGTAAGGAAATGAGCACAATGTTTTCTCTACCATAAACTCAAGGCATATTGCATTCAATAATTGCCAATTTCTTTCTTCTAATTCCACACATATTGGGACATGGAAAATTTGGCGTGGGAAGGCTTTTAAGGAGGAAATTGCTTCTTAAATTCTTTAATATATTTCCATAACTTTTAAGCTTTTCAAGAGCTCCTGATGAATTAGAGGATCTCAGTCCTGAGAGCTGAATTTAAACGACCATAAAAGGACTTAAATTTCAGATGATGGGTGCTCAGCCATTCTGAAATTCAGGCATTATTACAATGTTTCCAGTTAAGCACCCAAAGTCATTAGTCACTTCTGAAAACCTTGGCATGGAGTAAAAGAAAAAATCTCCAACTGAGCTAACATCCTTCATGTACAGACTCATAAAACAAAAACTAGAAAAAATGTCCTAAAGCCCATGAGTGAGTCAATCTCATTCATTTTGACTGTGGTAAGCTGTAAATTATTTTTATTTAATAACAGCTAATACCTGACTTTTATACAGCTGCTTGCTTCTATTTTTTATATTTTTTTTTATCAGTGGGTTAAAAATGTATTATAATCTTGAAATGCAGCATCATGGAGCCATTAGCACAAGAACTTAGTCAGTGTAGACAGACCATCATAGCAAAAGAATCCAGCTAAACAAAATATACACCAAAGTATTTGCTCCTTAGAAGACAATAGGAGATTTTAAACAGGCAAAAATTCCGATGCCTTTCTCACATATTATTCTTGAGAACACATTTTTCAGTCAGATCAAAAGACAGTTGTGTTAGTATTTCTTTCTCTGGTTTCTTTTGGCTACTCCTACAAATGAGGCTTTATCACAGATCCTAGCTTCAAGTTTTCTGTCCTGTCCAGACAAACAGGAGGTGCACCAGGAGTGTTTGCAGAGCACTTGTTTAGGCATTAGCCCAAAGCTGTACCTGAAACAGTCCCCTGGCCCCTAAGCCCCAGCAACTGATTCAAAAGCCAAGGAGCCAAAATCTTCCTCAGCACTGCCTGGAGCATTTAAATATCCCAAAGTATTCCCTGGGGCACCAGGAGTTTGACTGCAGGAGCTCATTCAGGATGCGACAGCTTCACATCCCTGCTGGCCAGACTTTTTCTACTATGGAGCAACCACTGCCAGCCCAGTTTTCACGTGCTCACAGGACCTGACCAAGCAGAGGAGCTGCTTGGCAGGTGGGCCTTGCTCTGTCAAATGTGCAAGTTTCAGCCTTGCACCATCAGAACAATGCTGGGCAGTGACAAGAGAAGCCAAAGAGGTGATGGCTGCCCAAGCATTCACATTTCATCCAGCACAACAGGTCTGTGCCAGACCCATCACCCTGCAGCTTAGATAAGACTGAAGCTAAGTCCAAGCTGGACTGGGCTCCACTTCTCTTACCAGAATATTTTTGCTGTCTGTGGCCAAATTTTCTGAATGCTCTTGCACGGGGTTGAAAATACGTGTGAAGCCAGGCTGGAGCTGCAAATGGAGCCAGTCCCCTGGCTCCTGTGTGAGGGCCTTACAAAGGTCACTTTATGTGTGTTGTTGCAAAGCGATGCTATGCCATGTTTCTGCACAAACCCAGTGCATCGTTGCTCAGCCAAGACTGGTTGTTGGACAGGCTGAGGGTTGATTTACGTGGAGCAGCCCCATCAGTTTTCAAGGGGTTAGTAAAGTCCTTGTGAAAGCCTTGCAGTCGGCCTTGGGGCCATGAGTAGCTGTTTGGTTCCTGTCACAGCCCCACAGTGCAGGCTCCTGACAACAGAGATGGGCTTATGGAGGGATCAGGCCCAACACATCCCCAGCCCATGTCCTTCTGAAATAGAAACAGGTCCTGAGACTTGCATGAAAAACAGGCAGCTCATAAGGAAGGTAAAGATAAAATACAGAGGAAGAGAGTGGAATTTGAAATGCTAAAGAGATGGATGCATCTCTTTAAAGAGAACAGAGAAATACATAATAGGCACCTAACCACACAAAACACTCAAAGTGTCCTGGATAGATGCAGCCAATACATTCTTCTGGATATTTTGCTTTCTAGCCCAATCTTAGAAACCTGTGGTTGTGTGTTAATTTTATACATTCATTTAACAGTCAAACCAACCCTCTGTCTCATTTTCACCTAGTTTTAGAAGTTAGCATTTTATTTGGTTTGCAAATAAGATTTCCTTTAAAAGTAAAATTATTGTCAAGTCAATGACTGACAGATTGTCATGTAAAAAATTATAAAACATTTTAAAGAGTTAAGGACTAAAATATGTATTTGTAGTACACAACATTAAAATAAATATTACTTTTTTATTCCTAAATGCAAAATATTAAATAGTCACATACAAAAGAATGTTTCACCAAAGAAAGGAACACAAAAATTACTACTCTGCTCCTGAAAATAGGCAGGTCTTATGTGCTTACACCTCTTGAATTTAATAAGTCTTTTCTTACCCGTATGGAAGGTCATGCATGAGGTTATTGCTCATACATACCAATTACTTTCACAGGTAAATCAGTAGGAAGCTGCTTTGACCAGACATCTGAAATTTTCCATAATTTCTAAAGTACAAATTTCAATCAAAGCATTATTTTCAGGAATGGTTATTGCTGTTATCTGCAGCATTGCCCACCAAATGCCCTCTTTGAAGGTGATACTTAGAAATTTTCACTAAAATTTTCACTAGCCAAAATTCTATCTCCCTATTTGTCACAAGGACATTTTGGAAATGTTATCCCTAGGTCAACACTCATCTCGTTGCATTTTAATGAACAGTGTGAGCCCTCCTGATTTGCATAATAGCCGATGGTTTCAAATCCTGCCGGAGCTAACACCTTATTATCCCCTTTCGTGAGGGTGCCTGGGTACCAGTGACCTGCACACCTCACTGTTGCCATTATTCAGTGGATGGCATAAGTGCTCAAAGCTTCTGAAAACCAGCCTGCATTTAATAGGTAGCTAAAAATACACAGGCCCAGGCTGCTTACAAGCCAGAGCCCTTTAGCCTCCCACCCTGCCTGTGTGCTGCTGTCTCCAGCTATTTCATTTTCTCCTCAGCAATAGGGATTTGAAAGTGCTCTGATACAGAATGCATCGCTGTCACTTAGCAACCTTTGCCATGGCCCCTAAATGAAGTGTTTTATCAAGGAATTCATGTAAGTTTAGCATTTATAACCAAATCAGAGGGGTTTTCCCTCTGTCCCTCTGATAATTAAAGTATAATAATTAAAGTTTAAAATAAACCTGTGAGGGCTTTGTCTCTGTGACAGAAATAGAAATTAGGAAAAACTGATCTAAAGTTCTGCTGTGAATTACTGAGATTGCATTTACCTGGATTTTAACCTTTTGCTTACTTGTTGTGAGAGGACATTGCTGAGTTGGGAATGCTGCTGGGAACAATTGCCTTGAACATTGCCTCTTGCCAGAGCCTCCATCAAGTCTTCACTATGCTTGAAGTTTAGTACAATAAGAACAAGTTTAGAGGGAGATTGCTTCCTGATATTTATGTAACTTTTAAGTTGGATGAAACTTAGAATTATGTTTATTCTCCCATCTAATATAAATAATAATATTCTCAAGTATACATGAGAAAATTTGGAGCAGTACAACCGCATGAGAAACTCCTTCAGGTTTAACAACATACGCTTGGACTATGCAGCAATATTGTTTGCATATACCAAGCATATACTGACTATAGTATATGCTTATATACTATAAGCAGAGTATATAAGCATATACTATGCTTATATAGTATAAGCATA
Organism: Zonotrichia albicollis; assembly: GCF_047830755.1. Lineage (NCBI taxonomy): Eukaryota > Metazoa > Chordata > Aves > Passeriformes > Passerellidae > Zonotrichia > Zonotrichia albicollis. The sequence goes on from NC_133821.1 coordinate 89,283,669, forward strand.
ATATATATATATACTATGTAAGTATATACATAGTATATACTTGAAACTACAGGCCAGTAGCCCTGAATGGCTGGAAATGGCTCATGTGCTGAGCAGATTGTGGGTGACAGTCATCTCTTTGCACCTCTTGGCACTCCACCAGCAATCAGCCCACCCTTGGCTGCTGGACAGTTCAGGGCGGGGAGGGACACCAAGGCAGGGATGCACGTGGATGGAGATCCCTCATCCTGTGGGTTTGGCAGCAGGGAGGGCCTGAGGAGACCATGGATCCTGGATACGCAAACCAGGACTTCGGTGCTCAGCTTCCTCAGCAAGGGTCACGCTGCAGCTGTGACTGAAAGCCAGGAGCTGGCAAACCCCAAAGCTGTGAGGGTCCCACTGCTCTCTGGCCTCCTCAGAGGAGGGGTCCCCACCCCGGGCTGGGAACTGCCCGGAGCAGCCCGGGAGGCACCGAGCAGGAGACACAGGTATGTCAGGCTCCGGGAGTGATTTTTTCCCACAAGACAGCACTAAAGAAGGAAATGAGAAGCCGCCTCTTTTGTGGCTGAGATTCACTCTGGAGGGCTGCTTCTTGCCTGCCGCTCCTATGTTGCAACACAGGAAATTTGCTTCTGCTAACACCTGGTGTTGTTTCAAACAGCCAGATGGTCCTAACCTCAGTCTCCGGTAATTGATGGCCTACTTGTCTAACCCTGTAACTATCTCTCGCTTTAGACACAGATGCTGCATCTCTCTAAATACTGTTCCACATTAAAACATCCTACCTTCCTGTTTCACGTATCAATCAATGCAGTAATTCTTACAGAAACCAGCAGTGGCCTGTATAAACCAGGAGACAGTGGGTGTAAGCAAAGAGAGATAAAATTATGCAGGCTTAAATTACAAACTGGATGTGCGGTTTGAAGGATTTAGACTCGCATTGCAGAATTAGCTGGGACATTAACGAGCAAGCAAACAGACATCAGGCAGCGACCCCAAGAGCAAATGTTAGCTCACACAAGTCAGGATGCCCTGGTATGTACTGCTCTCTGTTACAGAGACTAATGCTAATTTGTTGCTTCTCTGCACCAGCCTAATCCACTGCTCATTTCCAGAAAAATCCAAATAGCCTTATACTTGCAATACCTTTTTTTTCTGGGTTTTACTGGTAGATGGTTCTCTTTTTCTAGTTGAGCTCTGCTTGTAGGTGGTCTGTTACCACATGATGATGATGAGGCATCCTACAGGCTACCACAGTATCAGAAGGCATTAGCCTTCATGAGTTTGAAGGCCAGAAGCTTTTACTTGATGAATTAGGATCTGCCCCAAGCTCCCTGCTTCCTCTCAATCCTTGTTCTGAGCAAACTGAAGGCTGACACCTGGGACCCTGACAACAGTCTCAGGAAATGAAAGCTGATGTTACTGAGGCTACCAAGATGTTCTGTTCCCTGACATTAAATGGAGACAGTATTCTTCCATCTCTCTTGCTCAGCAAGGATATAACTTGACTGTCAGGTGTTCAGAAGCTGAGCCACTGCTGGTGGTTCAAATACCTTTCTTGCATGATCCTTCAGTTTCACATAGCAACCTCTCTAGGCATTAAAGCCTTGCTTTCAGGGCATGCCTGGGACAGAGGAACTGCCATCATCCCCTCCTTCTGCATGGAGACATAAGGCAAAAAGCACAGTGAAGGATTCACTCAGTCAACACAAGATTTCTGTGCCAGGGCATAGACTGGATCCAGTTCCTTACTTGGCTCCAGGTTTTTGCATTTGTATTTGTCCCTCCCTTTTAGGCAGGTGGTTTTGATCCCACAGTTTCTTTACATGTGGTATGTTACCATTCAGGTTCTCATCTGAATGCAGTTATCCCATGCTCTCAAGTTCCCTGATGGACACCAGGAATATCACTTTATAAGGTCTGCCCACAATTATATGATGATTACTGTAAGAATAAAGAGGCCAAGTATGGAATTGGGTTGGCCATAGTAAAATTGAGATTACAGTTTCATAAGATTTAGAAGCATAAGATTCTTCTTCCCTCTGAGACCATGTAACTTCCTAATGTAGAACAAAATATCAGGAGTACAGAAAGGGGTTGGGGGTGGAGAATCAGGAGGAAAAAATAGGGAAAGTGGCGTTTTTGTTTAGGCAGTAAAAAAGCCCAGTAGATCAGATCAGACACCCTTAAAACCACAGCCCTCATTTACAAGAATTTACTAGGTCAAAATAAATGGAAGTGATCCCATGCCAATGATGTGCAGAAATGCAGTGCAGAGCAAGAGAAGAAATGAGCTTTGCAGAGAAGTGCAATACCTATGGAGGCTCTCAGGTTGTGCAGAGTGCATGAGAAAGCAAAGTGTGTGTGAACAGCTGAACTGCTCCCTAAGTCACTGTAACTCCAAACAATCTGTTACTGACACAAAACAATGATTCCAAAAACCACCCCACCCCTCTATTTCTATACCTTGAGAAATAGAAATGTGTTCATTTTCCATTCACACAATACATGGATCAGAAAAAAGTTCACAATACAGGGCACTGTATTTTTACACAATATTTGGATCCCTACAGGAAAGGTGCAGGATAATATGGAGCCTATTTCTTTCCTCTCAGTACACTCCCAATAAAGCTGCTTCACTTTCTGAGCCTCACATTTTTTGCTCCCAGCTGTTGTCTCTGCCAGCTTGAACTTGACAATTGAGAGGGGTAACTGGAAGGTCACATTTGAAGCATGATCATTTGAATTTCTGCTTTCCCAATGTATTTATTTGCTCAGGGTTTTGTTTTATTTTTTTCCTAAGCAATTAGTTTTCCACACTCCATGTCTAAGAGGCTTTTGCTAACAAATGTTTTAGATTTTTCTGGCCTTGTTGCAGAACTGCAGCTTCTCTAGCATGTTATTATTGCCCAGGTTCCCAGTTCCCAGCAGACAGAGGCTCAAAGCAGTTCAGTACCAGAGAGTGCCTCCTCTTGAGACTGAACTGAGCTACAGATGAACTGAAGCACCTCCTGAAGCCATAGGAAGAGCTCAGCTCATCTCAAAGCCTCTGGAAAGAGAGGTCTCAATATGTGATTGCCAGTCAGCTGGGACATGCATGGGGAAAGGCGCCACTGCCAGGCCCAAGCCCCAGGCCTGGCTCTTCCCAGGTACAGCACAGACAGGCCAGCGAAGCGTCAGGGCATCCCAGCCCTGGCACACAGTTGTCTGTCCCGTCTCCTGTGGCCTCAGCCAGGGCCCCCAGCACTGACCCAGGCAAGGTGTGGGCACAGTGTGAGGGTCAGCAGGGCCAGCAGTGCCCTGTGAGCAGGCAGGCAGCTGGACAGCGGCCAAGCCAGCCCGTTGGTGCGGGTGCCTAAAAGGATCCCTACCCTTCACTGGGCAGCAATTTATCTGCACAGACAGCCACGAGCTTGAAATATAAATAGTTGTATCTAGCAATGGGGAATGGAAACTGTCCTGGTCATTGGTTTTGATGTATTTATGGCTGGTTTTAACGTAAATCTGAGTTTTCACTGCCAACGGTCTAAGCCTGCTGAGGATTCTCTCCTTCCGCCACCATATTTTGGCAAAAGTCAAAAACAAATGCATTCACATCTCCTACCTCTTTGCCTCCAGTATTCTGAAGGGATGAAAGGGATTGTGAATTGGATGGAAATCTGTAGCACTCCCTATTCAGACTTCAGACTGCAATCATAACTGTGAATATCTGAGCAGCCATCCACATGCTAATGGAGCTGATCCTGTGTCAGTAAGATTAGAGAAAGACCTCCACCGTTTAATTTTTAAATATTTATTGCCTATAAATCGAAGGGCCAACACATACTGAGATAGCAGGGGAAATATCTTTTCTTGCCTGTGTTAACAGTAATGTTCTAAGATAAAGCTGTTATTTTAAAACTTGACTTATTTTCACTTTTCACTAGTGTTTTTAACTGTCCTGAAAAGAAGGATGTTTATACAATTTTGCAAAGAAACATGAACTGTTCTACTCCATTTACATTTCTTTGTTCCAAAATGTATTCCTCTTGTTGAGATTCCAGCAGACAAGGAAAGCAGACACAGCGGTTACTTTCCAATGTGAAACTTAAAACCACAATCTCTTGCTCAGAAAACACAGAATGAGTCACAGGAAGGGGCCACTTGCTTGCAAAACTCATTAAAAGCAAGGCAAGGCAAAATGGATTTCCTGTATCAATAAATAGATTGCTGGCAGTAGGCAGAACACCTGACAGTGCTGGAGGCTAAAAACCAGTCCAAGGATAACCATTAGTAAAGTCAGATCAATTCTTCAGCTCAGAAACTCTATCTCCCCAATACAGAGTTTTCTTGGAATTAGTTGGCTTAATCCAGCAAAGTGTTTAAGAATATGCATAAGTTTCAGCACACACAGGGAGGGATGAGTTAAACACTTGCTAAAATAGGCTGAAAAATGATGATGTCTGTATTTATTCACTGAAGCAAGCTACATTAAAAGGATACATGCATGGTACCACTGAGGTGCAGATAGTGCAGGTGAAAGCTTTGTTTCCCAAATTCATGAAAAAATAATAAAGAAGCCCGAGTCCTTACATAAGCTTAAAATTTAGCTGTAATTGCAACTTTGTTTTGCTGTTAGCAGTACTCCTTGGACACTTGAGCATACAATTCCTTTTGCTCAATGTTATTCTCTTCTGTCTGGCAAATGAAGCCAAAAGGGCCTTCTGATGTCTTCTGTGCAGCACAGACACACAGAGATCACAGGCTGTGCACTTAGGGGGCACAAGGCTGAGCTCAGTGCCCGACCCAGCACCACCCAGGGTCAGCACAAGGGTAGGCACAAGAAGGTGCTTTTTGGCACTTGTTCTGGTTTTGTTCCCCTTCTCTAGTTCCCTTTAGAAAAAAAAAAAAAACTTAATTCCCATTTTACCTTTATTTTTCTCCCTCACTTCCGAATGGCTGGAAAGGTCTTAATGAAGGTCTCTTCCCACAGCATCCAACAGCTGTAATTCCTCAGCACCGTCTCTTGGCTCCCATGTACAAGTAGCCCTTTGATTGCATATTTCCAAAATGCTACTGAACACAATGAGAGGCTGTATTTTACTGCAAGCACAAGAGTGAGACTACCTGAGGTCATGGCACAGCGAGTATATTCCCTTCACCAGTGTACTTTGCTGGAGTTTTATGAAAAGAAAGAAAAAAAAAATAAACATAAAACAAAGAAAACTAAGAACAACCCTCAGACTTCACCTTTTCATGCATTCATAAAGGGCTGCAAGTTACACTAGTGATATTTTTAGGCACTAGCTCTTAGCATCAACCATCTTCTGACTCTGGCAGTGAACTATCCTGAGGTACTTGATGGCACATGCAATGCATATTGAATTAAAGTTATTTATAAGGATGAAAATGTAGCATTCAGGAAATATTCCCTACCTTTCTTATGGCATAAAAAGATGCCCTCCCAAACAACTTTATGTTCTTTGCTCCTAAGGAGCTTCTTCCCTCAGACTGCTGTATCTTTAGTGTCAATGGGATCTTCCAGGAGCAATGAGAGCGTCCTTATAAAGTTTGGTTTGCTGATGCAAAAGCACCATTTCTCTGAGTTTTAATTAAAAGGGTACCTTCATTTCAAAGTCAGTCTCCAGAGCTCCAGGGTAAATGTTTATACAAGGCAGAGACATACAGAAGATAGAGAACACTGAAGAAGCAGTGACTGCAGGCTGCCCAAATACGGCTGCTCTTGTATTTTTAACAGAGAACTTGAGATGCCGCAGAGCCTTATCAACCCCAAACATCTTTGTTTCCATACCAGCACTCACAGGCCTGGCAGTATCACTGCACTGCAGTGAGGCTGCTCAGCAAACCTGGCAGGGCAGCAAAAGGCACCACTGTGTTCTCAGGGACAGGAGGAAAAAAGGTTATTGGCTTTTCCCCAGCAGGATGGCCTATGTCAAAGAGAAGCCCACAAAACAGGCTATCTGGTCTCACTGCCACGGATGGAAGACAGCATCCCCATTCAAAACAGAGGGACAGTTTTTGCTTAGGTCACACTAGGAATTAGACAAAAGGAAGATTCAAAAAATTCTGGGCTGGGGTAGGATTCCTGACTGCTGCAATTTGCTCCAGTTCCCGTCTGGTTGCTCTTGGCTCCAAGGTGCTGTTCCCATGTCCCAACACAACCAGAGCCCAGTTCCTGGCCCCATCTCCCTCAGTAAACTCTTTCAGATTTAAAAGGCTCTCGGTAAAACACTGCAGCTGAACAGCAAAAATAATATAAGATACACTGGATAGCCCCAGTAAGAAACAGGCAGTGGAGACTGGAGATACAAAAGCCATGCTTTACACATTCAGCAGTTCTGCAAAAGCACTCTGCCATTATCAAAGAACACAGAAAAATAGGAAAGTCAGGAAAAAAATTATTTTTGCCTTTATTACAATATATATTTCTACTCTTGTTGCATTCAGCAGATCAAAATGAAGTGTTAAAACTATTTTTATCACTGCAGTAGCACATACATATACAGAGTAAACACTGTATATAAATAGTCTTTCAAATAATAACAAACCATATCTACAAATAAAAAATATCCAACACCTCTTTCTCCTCCTTCCCCAAATTACAGCAGTAACAGTTTATGTTCAGCATAAACTTAATGTCACAAGTACAACATTCTTTCCCTCCCATGACCCAGCTGGTGGTGTGGTCATCAGCATCAAGAAAATAAACATTAGTCACTCCTCACTGCTGCATATTCTAGTTTCTGTGTATTGTATGAATAGAATATACTGTGATTTAATGTGTCTGCATACTTATGTTAATATGTTCTTTCTGTAACAAAAACCAGCATTACACTTCAAGCAAGATTGATTTTTTTCTTTCACAGAAAGAGTAGCATTTTTTAAATATATTTTTCTGCTACATGAATTAACAAACCAGTTTAAATATTACCCTAAAATTATTCAGCCACCAAATCAAAATGTCTTATACGTTCTGGAAAAGTATGGTGATGTTTCTAGCAGGTCAAACCCTTGATTTTCATGTAAGTGGGTTTTTTTGTCAGTAAATTTGATTAAAGTTACAGCAACACACACTCCCGACAGTGTTCAGCTATATTTCAATTTCAGATACAAAGGGGGGTGCAGCAACTCAGAAGCGAAGCTTTGAACGTCACAGAATCACAGAAAAGTTGGTCAGAAGGGACCCCTGGAGGTCATGCAGTCCAACTTCAGCCTTAAAGCAGATGGATACCAACGCTAGATCAAGTCAGCCATAACTGTGTTTAATCAAATCTTGAAAAACTCTGGGACAGATTCTGCAGCACCTCAGGGTCACCTGTACCAGCACTGCACTCTGGCCACAATCTGACAATTAAAACAGTTCCTTATTCACATTATCATTTTGTTTTAAATACTAAAGGCAAGAAACAACTCTAGATTGCCTATTTATTAAGTTATAAATAAATATATCACAGGCTTTAATTGTGGAGAACTTTCAGGAACCATATTTTCTGGTGGGAATTGCTGCATGTACCATCTTGGGAAAATAGATTTTAACTACTGTTAAGGATAAAAACCACAAAACTGACAGCCTCTCACTGAAGAGAACAGTTAGTTTTATTTTATATATTTTATATAATAAATGGATTGAAATAGGCCTTTACCAAAACTGAATTTAAATAGGATGCAGCTAGTACATCTGTCCATTTATTCAATGATTAATGACAAGTATTAATAGATAATTAAAGGAAAGTGTGGCTATATTTAGAGATGCAACCATCTCAGTTTGGCAATCTGCATTCCCCACTGATTGTCTTTCAGAGAATCCACCCCATATTTCTTACACCTTGAAGTAAAAAGATATTTGCATTTTCTTTAAACTTTCAAGAGAACATAATCACTTCTGGGTTGTCAAACACTTGTCAAACAAATGTCAAACACACATTTCTTCCTCTTTGTGTCTAATCCTGATATGTCCAAAGCAGATATTTACCTTTCCTGAAGTAGCAACGTTCATGTGAAAGGAAGACCTTGGAGGGCTCTCCACTGCACACTGCAGCTATGTAAAGCATTGCACATGTTCTCATTACTATTGAAGGCACAGAGAAATCATAAATTGGCCCACTTAGAACCCAGATAAAGTCTTCAGCAGTAAAACTTAGAAAATCCCTACCAGAGAGTTCCCATCATATCTACATTGAGATCTCTCTTGACATGCAAAACCAGAATTTGTTGTTACAAAAGAAATGTAAAACAGAGCAGCCATTTCCAAGTTTCTGGGTGATGAACAACCATAATCACATCTTAAAATGTCTCCTGGACCACTCTGCCTTCCTGTTATTAAACTCTTAAATGAAAACACTACAAAGCAGCTGCAGAACACTTACCATAGCCTCAGATCACAAGCTGGCAGAGACCACAGCTTGTGAACCACCAGTGTAGTCATACTGAAATACAATATACATAGAAGCCCATGATGCCATTTTCAGCATTTCAGAGAACAATTAGACTTTTCAGTATAATCCAAAAGGAAAAAAAAATTTCTTTCCTATCTACAACATATTTAAAATCATTTGGCATGTGGGCACTTGGAGTCCATATTTTAAGTACCACATTGTATAAAGGCAGACCATTTGGAAAATGTTATCAACTGATCCACAGTATTGCTTTTAGTGCACACAGTTCAGTCTTAAGGCTGTCAAAAGCAATATCTACAGCTTGTGTCTGGATAAATATGGGAAAAAAAAAAAAAAAAAAAAGGAGATTTCATTATCTTAAAGGAGAGTAAATTGCACTAAAAGTATCCATTCTTTATGATACAAAACAAAGCAAAAACATCCATACAGTAAAAACCTGAGATGCGTCATTCACCAGCATCAAAATTCACATTTTAACCAAAATAATATTTCAAACAAAACTATTCCATTTTGACAAAATCCTTATTATTTTTGGCTCAGTAAAAAATCTTCAACCTCAGCACACCGTGTGTGGGAAAGATGTGTTTACTGAATATCACCCACTTCAGTAAGGTGGGCACTATCCACAGCGGCCTGTATCTTCCACCTGAATACGGACCTTGATCCAAAAAGCTACTCCTGAAGTATGATAGTTCTCAAACTGAGAAAGATTGGAAGAATCTGGCCATCCTATTTCATTTACTTTCTATTTAAAATACATATAATTTATTTCCTCAGAAGTGTCCTATGTCAAAACAGGCTGGAATCAATCAAACACAGCTCAATTGGTTTTGACAGCTACACTGATTTACATCTGCTGAGGACCTAGACCAGTAATTAACTCTTAAACAAACAGTTGTTGGTCAAGCAAAGGAAGAGAGGAGGAATCATCTGCTCCTTCAGAGAGAAGGATTTTGATGTATAGATTGTAATCCCTGTTTGTGCCACCAGATAATGTCAGGAATGGTGAGCACTTTCAGCTCCGTTACTGGTAAGGGGTTCTGACAGGATGGAAGATGGCTTCAGTGATGCAGAACAGAAGTGGAATCACTTTACAACCTTATGGCATGATTACCTGCAACCCCAACATCACTGCACTTTTAATTGACCTTATATAATGAAAGTGCATGGCAAAATTTGAGGAACTGGGAAAGGACCTAGAAAAGCAACTCCTATTCCTAACAAGACTCCTCTTGTCTGGAAACCTAAGTAGGTATGAAAAAGCATTCCTAAGTTTGCTCACAGCAGAAGAATACAATGCTCACAACTTCACAGATCCCAACTGAACTGTCAACAGCAAAAGCCAAGTGGTGTCCTTTCAACACAAGCCAACCCAGTCTTTGAGGTGAGACCAACAATTTGGAGATGTGATTAAGATGAGGCTGGATGTACATCCTGAGTTTCAAATGGTGGCAGAGGTTCTCTCCAGTAGGTGAACTGGCTGTAGGTGTCAGAACAAGGGAAGTCTGAAGAATTACTTCTTTTCAGCAAAGGGAAAATGTGATCTACCACTTCACAGAGTCTGACATAGCTGGAAAACAAAAAAAAAAAAAAAGTATGATGAACCATTTCAGACCATCTTTATTTTGAATTTTTTAAACATCCCAACCACTAAGGCATGACTACATTTACAAACAGACAAAGTGCAGAAGTCACCCTCCTCAAAGCAATAAAACTAAATTTAATTTTGGTGCCCAGCTTCCAGAAAGGATTCAGAGTTAGGATAAGAAATTCATTCTAATCTGTTCATTCTAACAAATGATATTTACCTAGTGAGAAACAGATGCCATTTTACACATAGATCATCTGCTAAAATATTCAAACACCACATTCTGCTTCTCCATTTCTGTCCAGCTTGGCTCAAGCAGCTCCCTGCTCAACTGATTATTCATATTTTATGCACATATGGCTGCCCTTCAATTAAAGACACCAACACTTAACATTACTAAAAGCCATTCTAGGGCTAGGGGTTACCAGTGCCTAAGCATCTTTCTGGAAGCACTTGACCCTCTCTTCAGATTTTGTTTTCTGCCTCTTCTAGATAGGAGATCCAGGAAAAGGAAATTTTGAAAAGGCAGATGGTATCAGCAAACTAGTGAGTCTCATTTTTATGCAGACTAAATCATCCACTTTTAAATCTTTTACATTAATAAAGTAGATGGAATTTATTATACTAAATATAAAAAAAATCTTTTTGCCAGTTTAGCTGAAGGGAAGTGAAAAGTCTGTATTTTAATCTAAATCTTTTTTGTTTTGTTTGAAGAATTATAAAGAATCTTAATTACTAAAATTGAATGGATCTTTGGGCAACTTGAGTCATAAGTTAGAGCAAGTGAATTTAGTCCATGAAGTGTTAGGGTTAAGAGATTACTTACGATGAGATGTTTGTCTTTGCATGCTCTTGTATAAGTTCTCCTTTGGGGTTGACTGTAAATATCCTGTTTAAAGAAACCCCCACTTGTTTGTATGAATAAACATCCTAAAAAGAAGAAAAAAGAAGAAAAATCATGATTTTGCCTTTGCAAAATATTACACAAAAGAACATATTTACACAGAACTGGTACTAAATTCACCTAGTTATTGTGTGCCTGAAATTCTCCATTATGTTACAAATGAGGTCAGTCTAATGAAATGTTCATGAAACAGACAACTTCCTGCTAGATAAGAAGTTTGCCACTTCAGTTTGAACTGTTAATCAAAATTATGTTCATTTTTTTCAGTAACTTCCCTTGACACGATAACAACATTCAGTAAAGAACTAATGACACTTGGTGTAAGAGCACATTAACACCTTCATTTTTCCTTCACAGAATATTTAATGTCCTGTGTGCATTGTACCAAGTATGTTACAACAGTTCACAGAGGTTAAAATGTAACTGACACATAAAACAGGAATTATTTTTTAAGGGCAAGGTCACAAAATTCATAACAAATATGTCTATACTAAAGCCATCACTTAGCTCTTGAGTTCAGATTTGTGGCATATTCATATGGCATACTCCATGTCAGAACAAGGGAAAAAGAAGGGAAAGCAAGAAATATATGCTAAAACAGCAGCAGTTAGCCACAGCAGGTAATGCAGATACAACTATGGGAAGTACAATTAGAAGTCAGAATTAAGAATGTCTTCTACAAAATTCAGAATGTTAAAGAAAACAAATAAGTTTTGATCTGCTCTGAAGAAAAGCTCAACAAAACCAAAGTTGAAAATATCTCCCAGAAGATCAGAGCAAAATCAATTTCCATTTTGCTAACATAAATCATGGTTTCAAAAGCCAAGATGGTGAAAAACTGGAACATTATTGCAACCACAAAGTTTATTGTTATTTCTATATTGTAAAGACTGTTCAAAAAAGTAACTGAACAAAAGAGAAAAGCAGTCACTTCAAGAATTGAGCATCATGGCAGTCCACACACTGTCTACACCTGTAACATCCATGTGTACAAAAATTTCTCTGAGTTTGTTCTTGGAAAAAACAATCAAAATGAAAAACATAAAACAACAACAACAAAAAAACAACTTCCAAAAAAACCGAAACAGAAAAACAACAGAAAACCCAGAGCAGAAAACTGAGAAAGCTGTGATCCTGAGCTATACAAAACCTGTGGCACATTGCACACCTGAAGCCCGCACTCTGGCAGCAAGCATGGGAGTGAGCTATCAATAATTACTTTAGAAACAGTAACTTACTGTTTTACTTGAAATAATATTGAAATAAAATCATTATTTTAATGCATGTTTCCCTGAGGTTCAAAAAAATGGAACTAGAGGTAGTTATTATCTGTAATACAACATCACAGAAGTTTTTAAAATGTTATTTCATAATCCTGTGTTTAAAGGTGCCTTGATAATGGAAACTAAGCTGCCTATAATATAACAGTTCAATACAGCAATGGGATAGTGAGGAGCTCTGTGAGCTCTGACAGGATGCTTTTAAAGAAGGAGTAATTACATGCCAGGGTTCCCCCTCAGCCCAAGCCCATGAGACTGTTTCCTCCTCTAGATGCTTAACAGCATTCTCTGGTCTAGGGCAGGAGCCTTCTATAGCCCAAATATCCAGTGTTCCAACAGGTAACAGATCTGTCCTTCCTTTTCTATGTCCAATATATCACTTTCCATACAAAGTAGAACCTTTTGACTTCAATGGGACATTCGAGGTTGAGTGTACTTATAGCAGCGTTAAGTCCCACCAATATTAATCTGCAACATTTTCTGTCTGCCCACAGTTACCTCACTGCCACTGTGCCTTTGTGGATTAAAATGAGATCACTGTTTCTACACAAGCTTAACTGCTAATTTATGCAGATATAACCTAGTTACTTTGCTGCTCTTCCATCTCAATCCTACATCATGGTATTTTTGAGGAAGAACCTTAATACTTTCTTTTGTACAGGGCCTAATAAAATGTGTTTAATTTTCATTTAAAGCTTCTAGGTTCTAATACAACAGAACCATGAAATAACAGCAACATTTCTGTTCTCTGCAATAGAAATAAATTCAGCTATTACTTACAGCAGGTCTGTTTCCAAAAGCAGCATAAAAGGGTTCTGTGTTAGGATAAAACAAATTCTTGATGTCTGTCAAACACTGAACTTTAAATTTTTCTGGCTTCTTTTCTATGACCTCCCTGAAAAGATAAAAAAGGGAAGCTGAATAAGTACACATGAAATACACCACAAACCATGTTATCTTCTTTATTCAACATTTTCTATATACTGCTGCATAGCATCCACTCTTCTCCAATAAATCTTTTAGAAGTCAGATTGCCCATAAAGACAAAACAATATTCCCAAGCTTACACAATGGGCACAGAAAATAAATCCTCTGAAACAAGGTAACTTCTATTGAAGCCCACATTACAATGATGGCTACTGAGCAAGGATACTGGATTACAGAGAGTATCTGCTAAATCAATCCTTATGAGACATAAACTCTCACCAAGTAAACTGCCTCTTGAGAACTGCAGAATGGCTCATAGATTATATCAGCCCTCACTGTTTATGGTGCTTTTTTTTTAATTTTATTTTTAAAAGGATTGCAATCACCATATGTGCTAGAAGCACCTCAGCCTGTTAAGACAGAATCAGAGTCAGGTTCTCCACCACTGCTGATTAGCAAAAGTTACGGAATAAAGGAATCTTCTATTTCTCTTCAGCTACTTCTTGCAGAATAGAGAATTCATTAATGAACACAGGAGTTCTCATCTCTGGGCAAAAGCCCTTTCACAACAACTTCACTTGGCAAGAGGACTAAACAGGTGGCAGAGTCGGGAGTTTCCATAACATAGGAAGATGCCAGCACAACACAAAAACACTTAAGAAGCTCAGAATCCAAGATCCTAGTACCAACACAAATGTCAAGGAAGATGTGAATAGTACAGAAGCTTCATAGGAGTAAAGCAACCCTTCAGAACAGCAGATCCATGTATAAATCAATGCCTGAGAATGCACAAAAGATGAATAAAACCACCTTTCCTCAGTCTCACACACACCTGATCTCAAACCTACAAGGATTAAATGTATGGATAAAACAGTGAAGTAATTTATTGCCTACACACCTCAGCAGTTACAATAGTGTACACTGAAAGATGGGCATTCCTTAGTCTAAACAAGGCACCAAAAGGATTATCACTTTAAAGGCATTTCTAGATACAAGGAGTATAAGATAGCAGTAACTACTTTTCACTGCATTTATTACTTAATAAGTCTGAGAAGTGCACTCTAATACCTCCATGGTTTCTTATATTTAGAATGTGACTGGTAAGACAGCCTGTAGCATGTCACTCAACATCTGAACAACCTTCCATTAAAAATTCTAATGAAATATATTTTGTCACAGCAGCTTTTAACAGCTTAAAATATTTTCAGTAATCACTTGACATGCTTCGCTGAATTAGGCAGAAGGTACAATATTCATAATCTGTGCTGTTATTATTCACTCACCACAGTTCAACACCTAGGAAAGATAACATTGTCCTCACAGAATCCCACAGTGCAGTCAGGCATATAAAAAGTTAATTTCATTTTCACATTAATTTCTTCAAAAACCATCAAGAAATAACCTTCCACAAAAATATACTTATGCCAACTGGAACACCTTACAGGTAAAGACAAGAATGATTGCTATTAAAATGTCCACAGAAATACGGGAAAAACGTGGACATTTCTCTCTAAATATGAACACACAATGTTAGATACATGAAGTCACCAAGTTGTACCTACTGGTAAACAGTGAACACAGCTGTGCCTTAATATACATCTAAGATATAAAGTAGGCAAAAATAGATATTGAGTAACTACTGAATTTTGGTTTTTCTCTAACAAAATTTCTTAATTAAATTTTGCACCAATATATAAATAAAAAAATAAATTATTAATTATTTCAAGCACTCCTACTTAAAAAAGCTGATAATCCAGACTCCACTTCCGTCTCTGTAAAAGCAAAATTGCATTACCTGTGAAGAGCTGAGAATAGGCTGCTTGGACTCAGCAAAACCGGCCCCTGAGGCAGCACAGTTCCTCTTTCATTGACCCAGTGCAAGTATCCTCTGGTCATGCCTGCCATTCCAATAGCTCGTGCTGAGCAGTACAAAAATTTATATCCATTTCTGTGAGCAGACATAAAAGAAACTACTTTAAAAACAAAGCAGGTGTCTAGATAGTAATAATTTTGAGGGTTTACTTTTACATGAATCAAATCGTGGCTGTTAAATAGTATGTTTAACCCAGACTTAATTTAAAAGAAGTAAAAACATTTATGCCAAAAAACTGGGTAATTAAAACCCATCTAGCTCCACTGCATTTAGTGATTACACCTGAAGAGGGCTCATTTATCTCTGCTCCTCTCAGGACTTGTGACTCCTTATGGTTATCTTTCCACCCCTGTGTGGTGGAACCAGTCCTTAGAATTAATTGGAAAGCCATCTGCAAAGAGGAAAACACTTGGCATGAACAGACAATGGTATATCGGCCTTTGCTGTATTAACAGTGTTGCATTTCTGCCTCTCAGGCCTCTGCAAAAAAAAAGATGTCCAGCAGTAACACATTTTCTCAAGCTGGAACAACTTCAGCAACACAGTATGAGAAGTAATCTTTAACCTGACACTGAAATGAAAGTTTTAGCGTAAGTCACAGGTTGCCTTTGATTCTGCTCATGTTAGAACAGAATCCTATCTTATATTAGCTCAACTTAGTATCTTACTTTCCAATTCCTATTGAAAAATTAATTTTCATAAAACAAAGACAGACTGTACTCAGTACACGCATGGTCATTAGATCTAACTATTAAGCATTTATATGGAGTTCTGCTGTAATATAGCCACGACATAATTAACTCAGTAATTTGAAAACCAACATGACTCAAATCTATTTTTTCCCCTATGTTTATGATCATCAAAGCCCTAACAACTGATAATGCTGGTAGGCACAGAAATAACAACTGCAATTAAAAAAATTAATTAACATTTCCACCAAATGTAATGCAGAGGTTGTACAAAAAACTCAGCATGTGAATGCCCAGACTGTCCTGTCTTTTCTGTGAACACGTTAGTCTAACATGCAGAAAAGTGTCTCTGGCATAATTTAGATTCCAATATCCATAATTTATAATTCATCATCCATGTAAAATAAAAAGCAATAAACGAACCTTAGCAGAACTCTAGTACACAGAACAAATCAGATTAACTAAGAGGGGAGCTGTGACATGTACCAGAGACTCCTCACACATTCATGATAATTTAAATATATAAGAAAAGCTGACATTCTTGCAATAAAAGAAAAACTCACAGATAGAGGGCTTTTGTTTTTGTTGTCACAAAGCAGGTTTTGCTCTGCATATCATGCAGGAGACATTTACACTGTGTAAGCATCACTAAAGCAAGAAGATACTGATGAAATTGACATCCTTATAGGTTAAGAGAAGCCTAGAGAAATTTAATTTTTTACATGCAAATGAATAGCCACAGATGCATGCAGATTTACTGAATACTCACTGGCTCACTTTATGGTACAATTTTGCAATCCCTTGGTGCGTCCAGTCTTTGCCAAGAGTTGGCAAAATATGACCTAAAGTATCTGACCTAAACAAAGGAAAAATAATATAAGTGAGCTGAAAAAACCCCATACTTATAATAACAGTCAAGTCTAATACAAATCCCACTAACTTACTTGGAAGATGCAAATGGTAAAAGGTATTCTGTAAGGAACTGATTGTCATCAGAAGAGAATTAGTTTATTTCCCTTTTTTTTTTAGATAGACTGACATGCTCATCCTTGGCCATGTTGTTTAAATTGCTGCTGTGCCCAAGATGGATAAGCTTGTGCCCCAAAAGTTAATACAGAAGTCACAGCACACAAGCATCATTCAGACCTCTAGGAGGCCACCAATGTTAAACATAATTTTTGAGGTTTATGTTAAATGTTTTCTAAATAAACCAAACCTACCCATAATGGACATTTATGAGAAATTTAAAGTATGAGGTAAGCCACATTTTTGCTTACTTCAAACTAACTTCTCCACATTAAGCCAGGAGTTGGTCAGGTGTAAACTAGTTTCAAATGTTCATTCTGGCTTCAATGTATTTCTGGCTTTATATGATAGAAAAATATTTACACTATAATAACAAATAGTGTAAATGAGCATCTTGCTTGACAAAGTACTGTACAGATGCACAGTAAGAAGTCTACACCCTGAATAACTTGCATCTTAGAGGAAGAAACATTGGGCAGTGGCTCAGGAAGGATTTGCACCAGCACTGTAAGGTGAAATGATTCAATAACTCTGGGCAGATCAACAGCAGAAAGAATAGATCCCACTCACTTTATTGAAGCTTGAGAAAGCTAAATGGGGAGAGATGTTAATTTACATTGGCATCAAACGAGAACAGATACATACATATACAACAGATAAATCACATGGAAGAAGAGAATTTCAGTCTAAATCAAGTATTTTAATTTCCCACAGACTGCTCTTGAAAATTATTTTTCCTCTTTTTTTCCTAATCAGATATAGCTAAGTTTGATTTTGAAATAAATTAATTTCAAAACAATTAAACATCTCACTACAAAAGACAATGCCTGTATTTTTATTTCATGCTTTCCCTGTTACACAGACAATTGTCTTCCCTAGTGTTAAATACAATAAATAAACAGAAACCAGCAAGTCAGTAAATCCTTTTGGTCACTCCAAAATTATGAGTTTTACCCCAAGTACTAATCTGAAACTTTCCATCAGATTCTAGCTCTGACATTGATTTTGGAGTCTAGTCTTCTAAGTAATATGCCTAACACTGGAATGCCCCAGGAGTGCCATTTAAAACAAAATCCATGTTTCTTCTTTTTAATTACTTCTTCATATTTAATTACTCCTTTTAATTACCACCTACTTCATGAGTGTTGTGCAACAAAAAGGTCAGGATTTTGCAGAAGGTGTTCCAATACTATCATGAAACACCAACAGGTAACAAATAATGGGTACATATGGCATGTGTCTATTAAATTAGGAATTCAACTAAAGATTGTTGTATTGTTTGAAAGCCAAATGTAAAAATTAAAAATATTAAAAAAAAAACAACAACAACCCAAAACAAAGAAACAAAACATCCCAAAACACTTGTAAATGAAGATTTTGTGATTGATACTCCTTGTTAATTATATTCTCCTTTAAACTAAAAAAGAAAACCCTTGTATATAAAGTCTCTCTCTGTTCACGCACTCACCGTGTGATTGTCCCATCAATATCAGAAATAACAACTTTATCATCCCAATTCCATAGGTAAATGGTGCCTTCACAGCGGCAAGTGCCTTGATACTGGGTTGTAACACTAAAGGTCACATCATTGGGGCCATTCTTGAGCTTTAAGCTTTTCTGCAAGACATTAGCAGCAAGGTGATCAACAAACTAAGCATGTGAAATGGACACAGTGCAAAAGCTGCACATGAGCATTGCCTTGGTGTTTTTGGCTGGGGAAGCTGGTGTGGATTTCTCCTCCCATAAAGTCAAATCCATTTGTGGGATTTTTTTGCCCAAAGACCAGGGTGTACTTGGGGGGTAATTCAGAAGGATAGGGAGAACCAGGATGTGCCCCAGGGAGATTTACCACTGGGGGAAAAAAAATCTGTGGTGTAAATTGTAGGCTGCAGGAAGCAAATTAACAGCAACAACATGAATTCATGAAGAATGAATTTTGCAAGGAGAAAGGGAAATTATATGATCACCTAAGCTGGACCAGTGTTGGTGCCAACAATCAGGTATGCTGCTCTCCTCTCCTGACCATCCATCCTGACACAATGGAGCCCAAGTCATGGATCTAGAGGGGTGAAGGAAGCCCATAGAATGGGAAAGTAGTATGTATCTATGAAAGGACAGGATAGGATAGTAGTCCATGAAATGAATGTTTGGTATAGAGATGATTTAAGAATGTAGTGAAGTTGATCTTATGGGTAAGGAGGGATTTTGATAATGAGAAATAAATACAATTGAACAGTTAGAAGACATATCAATTATGTGGGGCCTGAGTGTGATACAAATAGTAAGGAATGGGGTGGAAATTGTAATAGGTCTGGCTGAGCTGGAGCTCATTTCCCCACAGCCACTGTCACAGTGCTGTGCTTTGCACTGGCAGCTGGAAAGGTGTTGGTGTTTTGGGCACTGCTGAGCAGCACTGGCACAGCAGCAGCACTGTCTCTCCAACATTCCTTCCCCATCACGGGGCTGGGGGTGGGCAGGATCCTGGGAGTGGACACAACCAGTCCAGATAATCCAAATTCACCAAAGGGTATTTGGGTTATCTGGACTGGTTCTGTCCCCTCAGCTTAGATATAAAAGTTAAGGAAAGGAGGAGGAACAAGGGGCGTTTGTTACTCTACAATGTTTGCCTCCCACAGCAGAAGCCCTGCTTTCTAGGAAGTGGCTGAGCATCCCTCACTGGTGGGAAGCAGAGAATATATTTGTTTTTCTCTTTGCTTAATCCACCTTGTGTTCTCTCCCCCATCCCACTGAGAAGGGAAGTGACAGAGCGGCTTGGCTGGGCACCTGCCATCCAACCAGTCAACCCAATTTGGTCACACTGAATTTTATTGCTTTCAGAAGAGGTATTCTAAAAGACAACATCAGAGGTTTACCCTGTGTGGTGTATACTAGGCATTGATTTAGAGAACAAAACAAATAAACAAAAAAATTCTGTTTCACAGTCATGTAAATTTAAAAAAAAAATCCCCAAATGTTCACAAACAGTAACAAATGATGGAATAGGGACCATCTATGGGCACTTCCCACTCCAAAACAAAGATACTCCAAAAGAAAGATATGCAGAGAGAAATGTAAGAAAAAGTCGCATAAACTCTAATTAAGACCTCTGCTAGGGAGATTTGTGTTCTTCATTATTTTATCTTTTTTGTAAAATAATACATCTCTCACACCAAATGAACTATTAACCTTCAGCCTACACTAACTATCCTTAACTCTCCTACTTTGCTACTCTTCACTCTCTCCTGTGCCACTTAGTGACATGTGGGGCAAGAGGCTACTGATTTGATTCTATTTGAGAAGCTAGATGTTCATTTTCCCAAGACCTGTAGGAATTCAACACTCTTTGTGTATCTTTTTCTTCATTATCTTTCTTTGCATCTTTTCAATTAGCTAAAAAGTAAAAAGGAGGTGAGAATGCAGAACTCATGGGTAACTGGTGAACCTCCCCCACTTTTAAACTAATTTAAGAGCAGTTTTAACTTCAGCTAATTTCTGCAAGGTTTCTGAAACTGTAAAGTCCCACTTTATTTTGTAACCCCTGCTCTCTCTTTCCAACAGAAAATATCCCACACATCTCATGTGTCTCTCGGGAAAAACTGCATTTCTTACAAATTATCCAGGCAGTGAGTGATGGGCTGTTAAATGCTGTACGCCTCATGTGGGATTCCTTCAGAAAATTAATTATCTGTACCTAAGATGACAAGTAGTATTTCCCTATAGTAACCCATTTTTCCAGATCAAATTGAAATGTACAGAACACAAAACTGCAACAGTTTTGTCATCATTAGCCAAAACACCTCTGTCACAGAGGAAGAGAATTGGCTTCAAAGAAATTAATAAGCTACAAAGAAATCAATAGCCTGGGCTCCTTATAAATTCACAAGCAGCTCTTTCAGAAGTTACTAACAGAAAACTGTACTCATGCAAAATATCTGCCTATAAATGAGAGAAAAGGAATAGAGAGGAAGGAGAAGAAAGAGAGGTCCGTCAACATATACACATTTCACATACTACAAGGAAGGAAGTGGTTCCAATACACTTACTCAAGTGACAAATACACACTTTGGAATTTGATATTTTTCTAAATGAGATCCCACCTCCAAACCCCAGCACTTGCTGCAAGGAACAACATTCATGTTTAATACAGAAAAGAGAAGGGAAAAGGCTTTTTTGAAAAATATAATGAGAGAGAATTAAATGCAAGATGTAAGAGCTAATTAAGCTTTGAAGCCTGAAAAACAGTAAAGATTTATGTTGTGTTAGAAATGCCATTTCAGGACAAGGATGTAAAATTAACTCACAAGTTGGTCAGAAGTGAGTCGAAGTGATTTTTTGTAACTGATTCCAGACAATAATGAGAGATGACTGGAGTTGGCTTGCAATGACCCGAGGTTTTGTTTGGCAGCTCTTGGGTCTTCATCGCTTGAAGAAGATTCATCTTTTATTCTGGAACATTGCACACACAGAAAATGATGCCCGTTATCATGCCCATAAATGCATCTCAGTAGCCATTAAACAGTGCATTAACAGTGAGTCACCAAATAAGTCATTGATTCTCTGCTACCAATACTGTCTCACAGGAGGTCATTCATATCATGGGTTTTAATTTATCAATGAAGTACCAAACTTCCATTCACACATTGCCCATTATTCAAACTTGGATTGTTACAGGCAAGTGAATGGCTATAACAGTTTTCATTACTTAAATTTACTGAATTTAATTAATGTATTATATTAACTCAAAAATCTCATATGATGAAAAAATAATACCCATTAGATACTGTAACTTTAAAAATCCTCTGTTCTCAAAAGAGGCACTTGGTATGCTGGATTTCTCTGTCCCTCGTCTCTCCTCCCCCAAAAAATCTAAAAATTAATTTTAAAAAAGTGCAGGTTATGGAAGTTTTATTATACAAAATAACTCCTCATGTTCTTTCAATAAGCAGCTTCAAATAACAGGATTATTCATTTCTGGGATTTGCAGGATTACCCTGTTCAGAATACAATGATGAAAAGTCATAAAACCTGAGCTCCCTCACACTACTCTGTTTAAATACACATCGGAATAATTACTTTTGTTCTCCTACAACCATTTTTTCGAAACTTCTTAAGGGTATTCTACCTCAGAAAGAATGTTTTCCTACAGTAAAAAATCCTATCACTGTAGGTGTAACTTAAAACTCTTTCAGATCCTACAAATCTGATCTTTGAAACAATCAGTATTTGGCCTTTTATTGCAATCACACCTGGAGGTATGTTTGGTAGTGCTGACCCAATATCAAAGTACTGCATGTCATGACTAGCAACGTTTAAAAGCCTATCTTATCCTTTGTGATATGTGATCTCAAAAGCTTTACTCAACATCCCGCTTGTGATATTGCTTGCAAACAATAAATTTTTAATGAGAGATTTCTAAGGCCAGCTAAAATTTAAAGAAAGAATACCAATTTCAGAATCTAGTCTGCTTGAACTCTTAATCCCACTTTAAACCTTGTTTTTAAACAACCATGTAAGAAACAGACCTATAAGTCACCTGTCATCCTTAAAAGGAAAATCAACCTTTCCAATTAACTCTGCTTCTCAGTCTCAGAGAGGCAACAGCTAATCTCCTACAGAATGAGGAATCGTCCTTCCAGCACATTTGCCTGGACTGCAACTGCTGACCACCAGAAAGAATGAGAGCTTTTTGTTTCAGGAGGGCGACCCCTGAACCTCACTTAATGAGCATAAAGCATATTTGAATCTGGTCCTTTTCAGCTGTAACTGCAGCCAGCACAAACAAGATGTGTTTACATTAAGATGCATAGCACAGAAAAGGGACAAGGTAGGGGAGCTGTCCCTGGCTAACTCATCGCTCTAAAGCAAGCTAAAACTCGTGCCATGGAACCCACAAAGGTGAGATTCTGGCTGTACAGTGTGATTGTTAGGAGCACAAGAAGGAAGAGACTTCTGCAATCCTGGAAAGAAGCAATAGAAAACCATGACTATTGCCTGTGAAAAACACTCTGGATAGTCCCTTAACTTCCCAAAATATGCAGGAACCAATTAATTTTTCAGGCCATAAATCTAAATATATAGAAAAATTTTAAGCAACTGGGATCTGACAACAGCTTGGGCTCATCTATGATGTTCCCTTAAAAACTCTAGAGAAATACATGTAGCTTTGGAGAACTGCTCCAATTAGAGTGTGTTTCCAAGGGGCTGGAATGTGAGTCCCAGAGCTGCCAGCCAAACCACAGAAATGCCAGAATGCACCCACAAGGTCTGCAGCCCTGCCATGGGTAGGGTCCTCCTATTTGCACTTCTGTGGTCCAAATGAGTAACAAATTTAAAGTATTTCACTGACACAGTATTTCTTTGTTTCAATAGCTGAGGTAACTTGCTTTCATTTTTAAATGACCACTACAGCTTGTTTCAGGTACAGATGATTTTGGGGGGTACCTGTTTGCCCTGCTCATCTGTGAAGATTCTTCTGTAAGTCCACTCTCACTCATGCCTTGCTCCGGTTTTGTTTCCTGTAAAAATACAAGTATGAGTAGCTGTGCATCTCCTGTTGAGCAGAAAGTAGATGTTTTTAGAAAAATAGTTGAAAATCAAATTCTGTCTTGTACAGACTTGGTAAAAATCAACTGTGTGCTTGTCTCCTTTGTTTGCTGGCAAATTAAAACCCTTAAAGAATAAAGGCAGTACAAAGAACTAAAAACTGCAACTATAGAACTCAGAACAATAATTAAGATTAAGTTTTGCAGGGAAGAAGTAGAGAAATATCAGGTTTAACATCTAGTACTGTTGAAGTTCTGGGATTGACTCCATAGCTACGCAATTCATACACCTCAAATAGCTAGATTTCACCTGAGAAAGTAAAGTATGACTTGGGAGAAGGAAAAAAACCCCACAAATTACCTTTCACAGAATCATTTAAGTCTTAAATCCAGTAAAACTTGCTAAAGTGCTTTTATCTTGAGTAGATGCTGAACACTACCAAAGTCATTCCACAAGATTTTTAAATAGTGCTTTACATAGTTCCATTTAAAGTCACCACAGCTCAAGAGATAATCAAATACTTCCAGAGAAAATCCTGAAAAGTTCAAACAACTAGAATCTCATGCTCTGAAATCGACACCCACAGATCAGTACAATGGTTAGCTCATGCAAGGTTAAAGGAGTTCTTGACAGAGGCACAACCATAAAATTGTATTAAAAGTTATTTTCTCCCCTCAAGTACTAATGCTTCAGTAGTATAAATTAATATGAAGAGGTTTTACTAGCCAACAATATTTCACATAAAGCTTTGGATTTTTTAGTTTTCCAATGTTCATCCATGACTAAGATTATTATCACAAACTTCTAACGCTCTGACAACAAACTCAAAAATATTTTCAAACCAATATATATAGTCAGTTTGGCATCTTAGGTTTTGCTGAGTTTTACAGCTCACTCTACTCATAAATATGCCTGCTCTTCAACCTTCGAAAGAAAGATGCTGAGAGGTAGGTAATCTGAGTGAAAACTTTAAATTAGTGGCACAACTCTGATTCTAGGTTTCCAAACAGAGATTTAATACATTAGATACTACTGCTTCAGATCTGTGTAATGAAAATAAATCAAAATTCTTCAGGCAAATGTTTCAGGTAGGGTCTGATCCAAAGCTTTTGGAAGTCAAAACAAACCAGACTCAGAACATGTTTAATGTGCACACCCTCAGTCAAACTGAGTACCAAGTTACCCTCTGAAGTTCTGAGGGATGAGTATGCAGATCCCAGGCCTCCCACTGCAAGCAGAAGGAAACTCAGCTTGCTTCTTAAACTTACCTCTTTAATAGTGCTGTTCCTCCCTCGCCATGAAAACCACCATCTTCCACCTTTCTTTGGCATCTTGTCCCTCATTATAGATTCCACAGTTGCCTGTGATAAATGGATGGTAACATAAAAAAGGCCCAAAATAAAGGACAATCTGACATACATAAATGAAAAAGTGCCAAACACACAGTTTTAACTGATAATAAATAGAATAAAAGTAAACATACTGTCTGTGGACCATAAATTCTACTAAAGCAAAATCTAATGGTATCCAGAGCTGCTCTGAAGTAACTTAAGCATGAATACTTATGGTATTTTTAAAAGGAAAATGAAAAAGAAATCAAATCAAAGAAGAAAAAAAGCATAAAGAGATGTTAGTATAAGGTCTAGAATGGAGAATCTGCTATTTCTAAGTTTAGTACAAATTATACATTAAAAAAAAAATCACTTCCTAAAGGAGGCATCATGCAAAACAGTAACAAACTGACATGCAAGAGTTATTTATGAAGTTTGTATTCAATCACCAGCTTAGCAAAAAGTAAAGAAGTTGCTATCTTCTATGAGTTTATGAGTTATGAGTTTATGAATTATCATGCTATGAACTTGACTGAAAATGTTAGAATAGTTTCTTTTATAAACCTTTTCTACTTTACATTGGTTCTACAAACTAGACACCAGTAGAAAAGCTCTTTCAATCCATAATGACTGGAGCCTTATGCATTGTAACAAGGAGAGCTGAATTCTTTCACTCAGAGAGAAGCAACAGATGAATGGGAAAATATTAAGGTAAAAGTGGCAACAGGGTTTGTTACACCCTAGACCAGCTTGGACACTGTATTTCTGAGATGACAGCTTCCACTGCAAGTAAGGTCACCAAAAGAAAGTTGTGATGTTGATTAATGATTTTTAAAAAAATTTTAAAAACTAAGAACTCTTAGTAATTAAGAGGAGACTGTGTTCAGATAATATGTGGCACAATGGATCCTTTTTCTCAGTTTTTCCATAGGTTTTCTTCACTATGTTATCTAAAGTATATTAGAAAAAAAGATATGACAGAAAAATAAAGTTGAGATTTTCAAACAAAAAAAAAAAAGAGCAGATGGAGCTATGGAGAATGGAGTGCCACAATTGAGAACAACAGCAACAATTTAAGGGGAATCTCAACCACATCAAGAACTTCAAGCAGATATCCTATAAACTCAGTGGGGGAATTCACATGCTTACAATTAAATGTTCATATAAATGTATTTTACAGAACACCAGTAAATTCTTTTTGCATAAAGATCCATTTTCAAATATTTCATAAACTGTTTAAAGTATCTTAGTATTTCAACTCTTTAACCTCATTACTACAGCAAATCAAAACTCTAAGTAACAAGTCATGAAGAAAACCAGTAGGATGACTGGTAACATAAATGAGTCATTTTAGTTTCAGAGGTACAGTAAACCAAGCAAATCTTTCCAAACACACAGATTGTTCAAACTATAAATATTGGCTTCTCCACTAAATTAAAACTGCACTCTCAAGAAAGTTATCAGCATTCAGAATATAAATTAACCATTAAAAAAATCCAAGCACATTGAATTACACACTCATAGAAGATTTTTCTCAACTGATAACCTATATGAATAATGACATAAGTATAAAGCTGTTGAAAAAATTGCCATCTGCTGTAACATTATGGAAAGGAGTTCATAATGTTCTTTCCATTTACACATCCTAGGCAAAATCCAAGACATCTGGCTCAGGCTTTGAAGTGCTGAATTTAAAATGTAGTTACCTTACATTATTTTTATGCCAATGACCCAAGAGGCACCTATCAAGATCTGAATCACACTGTGTGAGCACCCAACAAATATAGAGTAGGGAAACTATGTACCTTCTGTGGGCATTGGAGTTCCATGGGATGAATCCCACTTTTGATGATTACCAGAACATTTGCAGTAATGCACAAAACATCTGGCTCTGTGACATCTTGGAAATTCAAGCAATGTTTACCAGATATTTGAGATTTTTAGGCTCAATTTATTTTATACTGGGATGGTACCACACAGCTGTACATGACTGCATATAGAGGTATCGTGGCACTAAGAAATAAACACTGGCAGAGAGTATTCTGGGCTTTGGAGAAATTTCTAGTCCACAGTGATAGCAACAGAGATAGCATTTGAATTCACACATATCCCAAAGATATGTGAAGCACTGCAAATGGCAGGAGGAAAGTTTAGGTTCAAAAATTTATTAAATCCATGTCTAACCAGGACACAAAATAGGGGTAGTGGTTATACTACTTCTTTATATACATTTACAGTATTTCTGGCATGAGCACCTACGTGGCACCAGGTCACGTGGCACTGAACTAACTTCTTCAGCACATTTATATAGGCCAAAACACAGAGTCATACAGCTATCTGGCACTACCTACCTGGGTTATGAACAACCAACTGAGAAACAAAAAGCTAGCAAGCTGCAGGCCTTCTTCATCTAGTATTTAAACCCTATTCACGGAGATTATTTGTATTTATTTAATAATATATGTAGTATAGATATAAAACAGAAAGCAAACACCAAGTATGCAGCTACAGCAAACACTAACATGGGTCAATAAAATTTATGTTTCAAATCCTTATTAACTAAATAAAAAAGAAGTTTTCCTACTTCAAAATAGTTGTAATAAATTTAGCCTAGCAAACAAACACTATTCACACACCAAACTTAGTCCTTAACGTAAGATAAATGAATGGCTATATGTGGGTAGATTTCACTCATGTGCATATTCTCTTGTACAACCCATTTCCCTCCCTTAATCAGTGGTACCTTTTAAAACTCCTCCTCTTACCAGCCTTCATGTTCAATCTCACCTTTGGCAAAGGTTTCTGGAATGCCTGCATTGCCAGCAGAAGGGGACCAGCTGTCGTCCAGTTGTAGTACCTGGCCATGCAAGGGAGACAATTACAGCATTTTGTAATCCCAAAGCCCCAATTCACAATCTGCCTGGTATTCACCACCTGGCAGGTTAAAGCCATGAAGCACAGAACAAACTCTGACCT
Source organism: Zonotrichia albicollis (assembly GCF_047830755.1). Taxonomy (NCBI): domain Eukaryota; kingdom Metazoa; phylum Chordata; class Aves; order Passeriformes; family Passerellidae; genus Zonotrichia; species Zonotrichia albicollis. The sequence goes on from NC_133821.1 coordinate 89,311,181, forward strand.
GCACTAGTAATAACAGTCCCATCTTATTCCACAGAATGCTCACAGGTATTTACCACATACATTTTTCAGGGTATGCAATAGAAGCTAGGCCTTGAGCAGAAAGGGTGTTTGTCATATGTTACTCAAGTCATCACATAATCACAGAATGGTTGGGTTGGAAGGGACCATAAAGATCATCTAATTCCAATTCACCTGCCTTGGGGAGTGACACCTTCCACTAAATCAGGCTGTTCAGGGCCCCATTCAATCTGGTCTTAAGCACTTCCAGGGACATCCACCACTTCCCTGGACAACCTGTTTCAGTAACTCACCATCCTTATAGCAATAAAGAATTTTTCATCTAAAACTGTTCCCCAATATCATATCACTATTACCATACAAAAGGTTGCTCTCCCTCTTTTTTTTAAGTCCCCTTTAAGTACTAAAAAGCTGCAATGAAGTCTCCCCAGAGCCTTCTCTTTTCCAGGCTGAACCCCAAATCTCTCAGCCTGTCCTCACAGGAGAGGCACCCCAGCGCTCTGATCACCTTTACGTCCCTCCTCTGAACTTGCTCCAACAAGTCCATGTCCATCCTGTGCTGGAGACCCCAGAGCTGGATGCAGCACTGCAGGTGGGGTCTCAGCAGAGCAGAGGGGCAGAATCCCCTCCCTTGACCTGCCCCTGCTGCTTTGGGTGCAGCCCAAGACACATTTGCCTTTCTGGGCTGCAAACACACTCTTGGCCCACGTCCAGATTTTCAATCACCAGAACCTCCAAGTTTTTCTGTACAGAGCTGCTCTCAATGAGTTATCTCCCAGCCTGTACTCATATCTGGGACTGCTCGATACCAGCTGCAGCACTTTGTATTTTAACTTCTTGAATTTCATGAGTTTCTTGTGGGCCCTTTCCTCAAGTTTGTCCAGGTCCCTCTGGATAGTATCACTTCCTTCTGTTCATTCCACTGCACCACTCAGCTTTGTGTCACCTGCAAATGCACTGAGGGTGCACTCAGTCCCACTGTCTGTGTCATTGACAAAGATATTGAAGAGCATCAGTCCCCAGGACAGAGCCCTCAGGGACACCAGCTTCCATCTGGACAGAGCTGTTGACCACAGCTCTCTGGCTGCATCCATCCAGCTACAGTCTTTATTAAATTCCTCTGTATCATAGCATAAGCCATACTTCTGCAAGCTTTTTTCACTGTTTTTCCATCAAGGAGCCACATAAAACTTAGGGGCTGTAGTCTGTAGGATGTCAAGCTCCTGTTATTACACACTGAACATGGCTCAACCCTTTGTTGCAGACAGTAAAACAATTAGAGAATCCATTGTCTAGGGAAGATGAAGTTCACATGACATTAAGAGAAGATGATATTTAAGATCCTCACTAAGGTCACCTCTCTTTCCAATAAATTCAGCAGGCAGATAAATACTACCAACAGATTCAGAGAACAGTGTCAGGGAAGCAATGAGTGACTCACTTCAGACCACAGAGAGCTGAGGTCAGGTATGAGGCTGACCACAATATAAACTATCACCTGGTACATCAGCCTTGCATGAGCCATGGCTGTGACCAAGGGTAGCCAAATCTCTCTAAGAGCACAAAGCCATGATCTCTCCTCTGTTTGCAAGGAACTCTCAAGTTAAAGAATCCCCCCAAAAGCTGCATCTGGCTTAGATCACAGCACTGCCCTGCTGCCAGCAATACAAACATACAAAATAATGCCTTGCAGAAATGGGTGAAGTTTGACAAATCCTGAAAAGCACTGCCTCCACAGAGGCATATTAGCAAAATATTCAGTATATTTAAAAAAATTGTTTGGTACTGAGTGACTGGAAGCAGACTGATGTATCCCTGTAAATATTAATTATTCAAACTGGCTCAGGGCAAGCCTTAGCAAGTTCATATCGTATTTCATTTTTACTCTGTCAATTGAATGTGAATACTATTAGCATTTAATAACAGCTTCTTGAAATTCAAATTGTGTCAGTAAGAGGGCATCTGAAACTGCTCTTCACTTTCAATTCAGAGGAGGAAAGGTAACTAGAAGGACCTGAATTCACTAGGGAGTTGACTCTTTCTGGATGAATCCAAGCTACAAACATTAAAAATCTGGTTTTCAGCTATAGTTATACTGATGTAATGCACTGAAGTGACAAAGAAGTGTCTTTGTTATAACAGTAATATGAAGTATACTTACTTATTTCCAATCTTAACCACAAGGTTAGGGTCATCAATGATAGCAGGATTGTCCACAAACTGCTGATATGTTACTGCATGTTCTAAGAAGTCTTCTGTGGGGGAAAGAAGTTACATTTGTAAAGCATGCATTTATAGATGCCTGGGATGGGCCAGCCTAAACCTCTCACACACATTGGCTTCACCTTCATTACAAGGGTGCTGAGATTTAACTGCAATATGGAAGTTGTTCAGAGACTCTCAATCTCACAAGATGAGGGTTTCTTTGTTTCTGGGCGTTTTTCCTTTCAAAATACAAGCTAAAGTGAAAGCCCAGGGGTTGAACTGCGAGGGAGGAAAATCTTCTTTTAGAAAAATTATGTAATTTACAAGTGATTCAGATGAGAGTATGACTCAAATCACAGGATATTTGAAACATTTTAATAAATAGCTTGTGAGCAGCAGTCTGTGGCTTCAGGCTCATATGATTTTGTGACACTACATTACTGCAGAAAGTGCAAGTGTTAACACATTTATTTTCACTTTATGCCACTGGAAGTTTAAGGCACAAAGTATTGTGATTTATCTAAAAGTTACACCAGAAACTGGAGGGAGGGCAGGAATCAGGCTGAACTTTTCAACTCCTTCTCCTCATGTCCCTATTTATGGGCCACCTTTTTCACTCCTGACTCTAAGAGCTGAGAGTTTGCTAGCTATATACTGTACTAAGTGGCAAAAGTATCATTAACACTACTGTGATACAAAACACAGCACTATCAGGAAGTAAAAATACCAATAAAATACTTCCAAAACTTTTCATATATAGTGGATTGTTCAAATGTGTTAAAAATCATGAGAGGTTCTAGGAAGTTTATCATTACATGGCCAGTATTTATTTTCTCACGCCAGTGCTGAGCACAGCCACAGGAGGGCTCTGCAGCCTCAGGCTGGGAAGCTCAAACCCATCTGCCAGCACATGTCTGCAATTCATTCACACAGTCATCCTGTACCTTTGGTTATCTCTTTGTTCTCAGTAAGGCCTCCGCAGAGAGAAATGGCAATGGAGGGCAAATCCCGGATTCCATCCGAGGTGCTCTCAGCGCCGCTGTCAACGCCCGAGCTCCCGACAGACTGTGGAGAGTGACTGGCCGACCGCGGCCCCACATCGGCCGTGCTCCTGCTTTGGGCATTATCCCCACTGGAACAGAAAAATCAGCAATTCAGTCTTCACGTGTTCATTCCCAAATTCACTCCCTTTAACAAGTACAAGCTTAGGGAATAAAAAAGAAAAAAAAAAAAAACAACCTTTGTTTAAGTTTTACAGCAAAACAAAATAAAGTAATACAAGCCTCGTGTGCCCTCCAGTATTAGATTGCTTCTACTTAATTGTCTAAACTAGGCATGTATAATTATAGCTTCACTTATTTATATGAGCTAGGAAAATAAGACAATAAACTGTATAATCTTAATAGACAAAATAATTATACAATAAGCAGAGTTTATACTAGTAGAACTATTCCCACACAGGAACAAGATCAAGCATGTAAATTTATTATTATATCTATATTAACTACATAAACTGATAGTTAAACCCAAACAAATAATGTGTATGTTTGTGTATTTATGTGTCATGTATATAAATAAAACACTCTACATGTAAACTACTAGGATTCAAATTTTCAGAAACAATAAATTATTATACCTACTTAAAATCTGATGAGATCAATATTACGAAAGTTCAAGCTCATCAAACTCTGCTTTCCACTTCAGAATTATATGAATGCATTTGAGAAAGAAATTTTCAATCCAACATTCTCCCCATACAACTAATCCTTCTCAGCTATATTGAAATGCTAATATTACAGCAACTGAGTTTAAGCAAGCAAACAAAGAAAAATAAAGTACACAAGCTACTTTAGTTGTTGCTCAATGACTTTCATCAAGTGACTAGAGCATACGTTGAAAGAGAACTATAAATGTTGCAAGAGGCTCCAATAAAGATCAGAACAAGTTGGAAGTTGTATGTTCAGGGTGCAGTATTTTCATACATAACTCTGTCATTCATCTTCCAAAACTTATTTTCTCACATTCATATTTATAGGTGAATCAACTACATAAATCCATTAGAGCAATAATTAGAACAATAATTTTCTGCTAATACTGTTAACAGTAAGAGATGTTCTTTATGGTAATAAGTCAGGACAGGGGATAAATATATCCCAAGGCCAACTGCTCTCTCAGGACATGTGAGTAACACTCACAAACATCAGCATATATTAGATAACCATCCACAATCAATATATGATGATTAATTGACCAAAACAGAAAACCAGCTGCAAGCACTTTTCTCAGGCCAAAATGCAGCACCTTCCAAAAGTTCTAATATTCCTCTCTAGAAAATTTTACTTTCCTTCTACCTTCATCTCAGCTTGAACCCTGAAAAAGGCATCTTATCTGGCTGGCAATGAAGAGTTTGATCTAAATACGGAAGATGAAAAGAGCTTTTTAAAAAGTAAAAATATAAGAAAAAGGCTTATACTTTTTGGGGAAATAAAGTGCAGCAACTTCTGGATCCATGTCAGTGAGGTCATCTAAATAGACACCATCAGCACCAAGATGCCGGCTCCGTTTGTCTGTAACGACAGAAGAAATAAGCCTATTAATTCATATTTTCTGAGTAACAATACAGAGCTATTATTACTGTTCAGCTATTCATTTTAAGACTGAGAAACCAGAAAGTTATAACAGTTTGTGAACTGTATTTGTACAAAATGATACTGCCAAAAATACCAAAATTTACGAAGTTTATATACATTGTTCAAACTATGAATTAACAAAATGAGACAGCAGAGGACTAGTTTTGAGACATGCCAAAGACTCCCTATCCCAGGCAAAACTACTGTGAATCAGAAGTCAGTGGTCACCAGAGGAAAACAGCAAAAGGAAAACCTTTTAAGTATTTGCATAGGCCTATTATCACAGTATGACAGTCAGAACATTTAAACTTTAACTAATCTTACACCTCTCCTTGAAAAAGGGAAACAACAGAGTAAAATATAGTCACTAACACACTATAACTGGCTCGTTATGGAGACAACTCACTTTAAAGCACATACAGCTGATGTGTTGTGTGTGCACATGCACCACTGTAGGGGACAACCCACCCCTTTTAGGCCCGTCACTAGGACCAACCACTGTCCTCTTGTTGCCAGTAGACAGATAAGTAACTGCTATAAGGTCAAAAACTAATTTGGATTCATTCTCAAACCCACAACTTCTCACTGTGTCAATTTCCAACACTAAGCATCACAAAAGCAATCAGAAAATCTACACAAGCACTGAATAGTAAGCAGAGAGACACATCATTTTTTGTTTTCAAAGACAGTGGAATGCATGGGGAAGAGGCCAAGAAATTTGTATGTTTACTGATTAAAAGGCAGCTGCACAAACTAGGCTTATATAAGCTTACATAATTAGGGAATAATTATAATCAGTGCTCTAAAACAGAACATTTGTAAGCAAATAAATTTCATGTGAAGACTGTAACACTTGTTCACTTGTTATAAAATACCATGGAAATAGAGCCCAGAAATTAGGATAGATGAAGTTATATTTCACATATTCAGGACAGGATATGTACCACATAGAACTGAAAAGCATGTAAAACAAAAGCACCTTATTTTATGGCAAATCTGCTCATTGTGCAAAAGACATACCACAACTTTGCAGTAAAGCAGAGTTTCCACAATTACCAGCCACACATCACTTGGGTGAACCAGCAGAACTACAGTCTGCTAATACACAAAAGTGAAATCCCAGAATCTGTCAAATGGAGCAAGTTTTGTAGTCTTGCTCATATGCACGGAGCTGCCAACAACTTCAGACCTTCAGAATCTTCTAATACATATCTCATGTGAACAGCTTGATGCATAACTCGGGGTTTGAAGGCTTATTCCTTTTCTGATCTGAAAGTGCCTTCAGGCCATGGATTAATTTATATGGCAATAAGATGCTTTATCACCAGGAAATTTGAAGATAAAGTCATGCATATAAAAATACAGGATCAACACCTTTACCTTTCTTTCTGGAAGGGGAATCCATCTTGCCAGTCGGTTGGGCTGAGCAAGCTGCAGCTTGCTTTATTTCTTCATTTGCAGGCAATGGGGGTTCAGCTGCTCCTGGCAGCTCTGTCTCTGGCTTATTTGTCTCAGCTGATAAGGGCTCACTTTCACCAGTAATTGCTGCATCTGCTTGTCCAAGGGCAGGCAAAGGAGACACTGTGTTAAACTCCTCAACAGGAGAACTTTGGATGACCCGAAAGTGAGTACTTTCAGAAGGATTTACATCTGCCATGCTGGGTTCCTTTGGTTTGAGTAGAGAACTGGCCTGTGAGGAAAAATTAACAGATCACTACAAAGAAAAGCCCTTAAAAAACACAACAGCCAGAGTTTAACCTGTTCTGTTCACTCCAATGAGATCAGACTGTCAGGATGACCAACCACAGCAGAAAGCCACCACTGAGATAGAGACTACAATACGCAAAAGACCTCTCTGCTGCGTTTGTGCAAAATTCATTTGCATCTCAAGGCCAGGAATAATTTGTTCTGCAATGTTCTCTACAGTCTTCATTTTCCATTTACCTGCAAATCCCACCTCTCACCCTGCCTTCCTCTCTTCCAGTGAAAATCCTGGTTTCTTTCCCTTAGAAGGCAAACCTGACAAACAAGAGAAGGTGGTGCAGACTGGAGTCCTTGCAAAATCAAAATGGTCTCAGGGCACCAGGACACTGTCTAATCCCCAGATTTCAAATTTAAATCACTTTATAGGATCAATTCCAGATTTTCTCTGAGTGTGAGACAGAAAGTGTTCTTACAGAGGGAAAGAGAGGAGCCGAACTACAGCAGCAGCAGCAGCACAGCTGCTATAACCTTCACATCATAGCAATCAAACAAACATGAAGTTCAAAGCCAAAGTATGACTCCCAGTTCAGGTATGACAAGATCAGAATGGCTTGGGACACAGACAGAGACTGGAGAGAAAAAAGCCTCTGGGAGTAAGATTTGCAATACACACCAGGGTGTGTGACTGCTATATGAAAGATCCACCTAAATTTCCTAGCAGGAAACCCTCCATTCTAGACTGCAGCAGCCAATTTGGAGCTCCTGCATGGACCCAGGCACTTATATCAGTTCTCTTTGAGCAGAAAATCCTGAGATTGATCCTGGTGGGCTGTTCAGGTCCAATCCAGCTAGCTATGGACCTTAGCCCTTACAAACCTACACAGGACAAAAGCAGAAGATGAAAGTGCTCTTTTCTCTTGGGAACTAAGTCCTATTTTATTTCCTAAACAGGAGACACCAGGTGGTCCCAGTGACTTCCCAGGTGAAAAGCAGGCAGGGATCTCCTCCCTGGGGATTTTAAGCTCAGGAGAAGGGGGGAGGAGGAAGGGGGCCACAGCCAATGGGATACAAGTGAGGAGGGGGTGAGGGGAGGAGTAAATCTGGGACAAATCATTTCCATCGGGGCTTTTTTGGGGGAGGGAAACACCATGTGATATCAGAGGAGAATCCCATGAGGATTCAAACATACTTATCAGTGCATTAATACAGGATCCAGTGCAAAACAACTAATAAACTACTTAGTGCAATGCAACAGAAAATAGCTCCCAAATTTCTTGTAACGTACACAGGGAAGAGACTAGTGCAGAGGAGATGAGACACCTGATATATTAAAAGAACAGGCCAGAGCTCCTCTAAAGAAATTACGAGTTCTGGATTCCCACTCTCTTTTTCACTAATTACCAACAGAGAATTAATTACAACAAATTACAATAGTGCCACTATAATTCTGGTGCCATTACCAGAACATAAAAGACTTTCTGAACAGGATGTCCACTTCCCTGGCCTGCAAAGCAGCAATTTTTCCTCTTAATACTGTGTGTAAGCCCATCTCTCCTGCAGCTCTCTGCAGAGAAGCCTTCATTCAGCAGGAGGTGCCAAACTCTGCACTATCCCAGCATTCCACTGAAACCTGACCTCTACCTCTCACACCCTGGTGCACATGCATGCTCTAATGTGAATGCTGTGACTCCTTAGGAGCTGTCACAAGGAGCCAGCCAGCACCTGACAGCCTGCAGTGTGGGCAGCTGCCCACAGTTTCTGTGCAGCACTGGAAATAAGGCTGCTGGCTACAGATCCCTCACCTAACTGGGACAAATGGCTCCAGGAGGAGATGGGCACCAAGCCAGTCCTATCAGCCAAGAGAACAGCATGTCTGCACATCCACAGATACAGAACTGCAGGTGTCTCTGGATACTTTTGTACTGAAGCAGACCATTTTCATTTTTGTGAATCTGACTGCTATTACCAGGCACCTAATTTCCATTTAAGATAATTTATGAATTTGAGTGATTTACCAAAGGACATTGGGTTTGATTTTTTCTGTTTTTTAAGCTACTAACATTTAAAAGACTGGGTCTCAGTTACTTCTTCATTTTCTACTGTTTATCATCAGAATTGAGAATATCCATGCCATAAGGTACTTTCCTATACCTCCTATGGAGTAAGATTCAATTACCTTACATAAAACACTCTAATTTTAGGTAAAACCAGGATCCATTTCCTCTTCATCAGTCTGCAGTAGATTAAGCATACATGCCCTATTAAAGCACAAGAGTTGCTAGCAGGAATTGAACTTATGTTGGATACCTTTGCAGCCTGGGGTAGCTCTCCCCATGCCCAGTGCATGTGGGGATTATCCTTCAGTCCACTTCTCTCTGTAGGTTTACTGACTAATTCTGAGTCACTTTGAGGAGTAGGAGGACGTGAATCTGATGGGCTAAAGAAAAAAACAAACAAATAATGTTACAAAAGCAAAAGTAACCACAAAACACTGAGTGCTTTCCAAATTGATGTCCACCAATACAAGGAATTGAAGACTGAAATAATCAAGAGCCAACTGAAGGTATGAAAGCATAGAAAAAATAGTTTAAAAGTTCAGGATCTTCTTACACTGGCATTCGGAGGTCTTGTCCCTTTTTCAGTAAGTGCTGTCAGAGAAGTAGTATTTGAGAGGCTGAAAGAGATAAATCAAGAACACTGGACCTGATTTCGGGATGTTTTTGGTTTTCTGCATGGTAAAAAGAATGGAGGTGGTGCCAGCAGCAGCAGCAATGAATAATGCATGCAAAGTGCAGAAATTACTCACATCCACAAGACATCTTATCCCGACTAAGTAATACTTTAATCTCAGAAATCCAGTTGACTCCTTTCATTGGATGGATGTTTATAAGGAAATAAGCAGGAGAGCTACAGAAAGAATTTGAGCCCTTTCAGCTGAAACATATTCAACAGTTTGTTTTGATAATTACTTGATAATAAATATTTATAAATTAATTAGTGAATTATCAGCTTATAGCATATTTTTAATGTGGTCAAGTCAAGAACGTGATGTCAAGTCAGTCATTAATAAATAATGAATCACTGATTTCAAGGACAGAAGGAAAAATTCAGATTATCTGCTCTGCCTTTCTGCATAACACAGGTCATAGAATCTCCCCCAGAACCTCCTGAACAAAGCTTGCATTTTTTATCTGAGCCGTAACCTGTCTCAGTATACTCATCCAATCCTGATTTAAAATCTAAAAGCAACAAAAGAATCCACAACATTCCTAAATCAAAGGTGCAGACTGAGTTACTTTCATTCTTAAGAACAAAAGGCTTCCATCTCATGAAGTTCAACAAGGCCAAGTGCATGGTGCTATGCCTGAGACGAGGCTGGGCAGAGAATGGACTGAGAGCAGCCCTGGGAAGAATTACTTGAGAGTGTTTCTGGACAAAAAGCTGAGAGGGTGGTGAGGAACTGGCACAGGTTGCCCAGAGAAGCTGTGAACTTGCCATCCCTGAAGACCAGACTGAATGGGGCTCTGAACAACCTGGCCTAGTGGAAGATGTCCCTGCCCATAGCAGGAGGGTTGGAACGAGATAATCTTCAAGGTCCCTTCCAACCTAAATCATTCTGTGATTCTACAGTTCTATGAAACAGCCAAACTGGTGTGTATATTCAGTATATTTAGGAAAAGATAAAGAATAAATCAAACATGAGGAATTTATGTAAACGTAAAATCATAGAATGGTTTGTAATGTCTTCATTGTATCTAGTCCAATCACCCTGCCATGAAACCAGGTTGCTCAAAGCCCCATCCAGCTTGGCCTTGAACACTTCCAGGGATGGGGTATCCACAAATTTTCATGGCAACTTGTTCCAGCGCCTCAACACCTTCACAGTGAAGAATTTCTTGCCAGAAGTCCAAGCTTTCAGCTCAAAGCCATTGCTCCTTGTCCTGTCCCTACATGCCCGAGTGAAAAGTTCCTCTCCTTCTTAGCTACTGAAAGGTGTTATGAAGTTTCCCTTTTTCAATGTTCTGTAGAGCCAGCTGGCAGGGAATTCACTGTTCACGCCAAAATTACTTCACATTCACATCTGAAATAACAGCAACTTATTTATCTACAGTATTCACTGTTTTCAACTATGCAGTAAAATACACTTTGAATATGGACAGACACTAGGACATTTTTAGCTACAGATATTTATGTTACCTAATTAAATTATAAAATTTATAAGCCATCTTTTTAGGGCCTAAGAATTTCGATTTCTTATCTGTCCTCAGGGTATAACCTATAATTTGACAGACAAAGGAATCAACACAATGTAATTTTAGAAGTATTTTCAAGCTCTAAGGATTAAAAAATTGCCTAGTGGGTTTTAAAGCAACTTCTAAATCTTCCACTGAAAAGTTTGTAGGATTTGCAGTATGTTCCATATTTAGAGGCCATTGAAACCTGGGAAATCAGTAGCCTGAGTACTTCAGAAAATCTCAGTAGGCAATAATGCTCCTACTGCTGCTTGAAGCCTAAAATACCTAGATGTAAGGAAGCCTTGTCACTTCATGTCTTTCTTAACCTGTGCACTACAAACATTTTAACCTCCAAGATACCTATTATTTATCTAGAAAAAACTCCAATCTGTCTTTGTTCAGTCCAAGCTCACTTACTCAGACACCCTGAGAGAACGGAGTTATTGCTTCAGCTTGGGAAGAACCTCTGCACTTTGCAGTAAGAAAACAGATTTGGGGTGGAAGGAAACATGGTCTTCTCCATAAATTTCCCTGAAAATACAGTTCCCTTGTACACACAGCTGAGTGGTGAAGAGCCCAAGCTGTTACTCAGCACTGATTTCTATTCTCAGAGACACAATGAAAGTACAGAAATGCACTTGGGTATTTAAAGCACTCACACATGTGGGTATGTTAAAGCAGCAGAGCTCTGCTCTGTGCAGGTTCTTGCTGCAACTGCTGCCCAATGGTCTGGGCTTGCCTTGGGCTGAACTGTGTCTTGCAGTTCCTGTGTCCTTAAGTTATGCACTGACTCAGCCCAGCTGAAATTGCCTTGCCTTGCCTCAGCACAGATTGCTGAGATACTGCAGATCAAACCAGAGCCACCCATCCTGCCAACAGTACACAAGAAGGAAGGGAAACTTCAGGTATTTAGATCAGCATCTCTGATTCACATCCCACAGATGCTGAATATTTGTATCACAGTCCTATATATTCTTTAACAGCTGTGATTGCACTTAATCTAATCTAATGACAAAGAACAAGGAACATGGCCTGTAGCTGGCAGTTCTGCAGTAACAGACTACAATGATCTTTGCAGTGTTTTGTACTGGAAGCAAAGAGATACCTGAAAAAGCAGCAATATGACCTGAGAAAAAGCCCAGTCTTGTGTGCCTGTGATAAAAGATGATCAGAAGGAAAGAGGCCTACATCATGCCAATGTCACAGCAATGACTGAGAGCCTGTGAAGCACCTCTTAATAGCATTCCTTACTTCATACAGGGAAAAAAAATGCTGAAAGGCCCACATAAGCATTTCTTATTTCAACAGCTGCAAACACAGAGCCTCAATCAGACAAGTTGTTACAGCACTTTAAATGTCTGTCTAGTCTGTGAGACAGTTGAATTCCAGAACAAAGTTCATGAAGCCACCCAGAGCACAGCACTGCTCCATCCTAACCTGTGCTCCTGCCCTTCCTTGCCTTGAGAACATGCAAGGAGAACAGTTTTGAACATCCCAGGATCTCACTTTGACTTGGTGCTGCAACATGGTCAGGTTAAAGAAGGCAGACCTAGAAGCTGGGAAAACCTTAAGATTATCAATTTTGATACAGCTTTAGGCACCTAGTATGGCAACTATGTTGATATAAGCAATGAGTAATTTAGCCTGATGTATTACTCAAAGCTTTCCCAGCATTAATGGAGAATTGTAGAAGTCATACTCGACTACTTTAAATTTTTAACGTTGCTGTGACCTCTCTCCACTGACTTAATGGAGTGAAAGAGCTTGACTGCAGACTCTTGAGACTTCTTGAATTTAAGATAACACAGAAAGTCTCTGTATCCACTTTTAGCTCTGTGGAAAAGAGGAATCCTACACTACTGCAAAGGCCTAGAGAGGGTTTTCTTTTGGCACGGGGCTCCTCCCATTACAAGGTTTGCATTTTTTATTGCTCACTTATTCTCTGAGGTTTTTGTTTTGCTTTCAGGAATCTATGCACAAGCAAACAACTCAGGAAAACCATAGGATAAAAATGTCATCAAAATATACACTGATTGTAAAAAGATATGTGGAAATGCCAGTCTTCAGAGGAATGAATTCACTAAGTTCTTCCTTTTGGGGGGTTTTGTCATCTTAATAAACTTGATTTTTAACCCAGGCTTTCACTGACATAATTTTGCTTCAGCCATTCTCTTTCAATGGATGGTTCATCAAGGTACTACATGGTTCATCATTACTGCTACTCAATGCACACAAAGCAGCAAGCAGACAAAGTGGTTTCCAATGTCACTTTCAAATGTCCGGGTGAGCAATAAGTATAGCTATACATACAACAGCAGTTCACATAGTCTTAATGTGGTAAAAATGCAATAAAGTGTTAAAAGGATTAAAAAGCAGTCCAGAAAAGAAGGAGGACAACTGTTCTACCTGTCTGGAAGAGAAAAGTGAGAAGATTGTTGAGGACAAGAGTTAGATAGGCCTCCATCTGCAGGAACAGTGAGGAGAGTGGTTTGCCCTTTACAATCTATGGCCTTACTGGGCAGCAGAGCATGTGGGGAGAAAAGACAGACAGGGTGTCATTATATTCACAAGGGCCGATTAACAAACTCTTTGTGTATTAGTTACACAAACGCTGACTTTACATTGAGAGTTTTCAAAACGCAGGATACTACAATCAAGAAACAAACAGAACACACAGTTCCAAAAGCCATTGAAAGGGCAGGGTATTGACAAATGCTATCAGCAGCCTGGTGATGCCAATCCCATTAAGCCTTACAGGCACTGGACAATGTTTCTTCCAGAATGCAATTCAAAACAGCTCCATTTAGCCATTGCCCTGAAATAATCTCCTCACACTCCCTTCCTCTGCCCCTCAACTACAGAGGCAGGATATTGAGGTAAGACTTGTTAGGACAAGGTCTTGTGAATATTGCTGCACTCCAGCAGTCTGCATGGGGGATGTGGAGCACATGTGCATGGGGCACACACACACAGAGACCTAACTGGAACTATAGTGCTATGCATCAAGCAAAAACTTGTCCCTTTTTGACAGACACAAAAAGGGAGGTCCAAACTGCTCTGTTTTGACATGAAAGGTATTCACATGCATACAAATATACATGCAGAAAAAAATAAGCAAATTACTGTATATGTTCTTTTCACACAGTAAATATATCATATCTATGTTAAAAGCAACATGAAAAGCTCATTTTCGTTTTAAAAAGTCCTCTTTTTATACATTAATTCCTATCTGGGAAATTTTTAACAGGATTGCACTTGAAATACTGAAGACTTATAAACCTACATTCATTGAAGCCCTTACAGGGTGTGTGCATCGGCAAATATTCAGATTGCACAAAACATTCCTCCTCTCTAGAGTATTTATATGCCAACAGTGACATTACCAGATAAAAATATTCTTCAGAATTTATGGACCTGCATTTTTATGTATGTGTTTTCTGTATCCAGAAGAAAGCCAATCCAATGTTTTGGTAAGCTAACTTATTGAAAATATAGAAGTATTCATCTAATAATGGTCACTGACCATGTTTGATATCAAAATCTTTAGTGAGACTTCATATAGTACTTGCACAGAAGACACTAATGGAAAAATTAGAATAAGGGTAATATCTAGAACTGTACTATCAGAAAAAAGTACCTTTTTAGAGGTGACCATTCTCCATCTGAATGAGCGTAAGGTGCAGACTGAGAAAGCACAGAAACTGCAGGAGCCTTTGTGTCAGATACATCATCAACAAATACATCTGGAACAGGGATCCTAAACAGGGGAAAAGAAGTGACATTTAAAAAACATTTGGTTACTGAATTTTCATATACCTCAGCTAACAAACCCTATGGCAGAGAAAAATTAGTACAACCTGAACTAAAAGGAGATAAAGAAATGTTATCTGACTCAAACCATCTAGTTCACAACACCACAGAGAATTCTTATGTTTTTAATGTCATTTTCATTACTTTAATTACTAACATTCCCAATATCTTTCCAGCCTAAAGCTTTATTTTTCAAGTAACACCTTCATCAGCCATATGTTCTGACTTAGAAATTACTGCTAGAAGGCATGGACTGGAACATTAACCCAGGTTTTCATTACATATCTCAATTCCACTATGATACCTTGAATTGTCCAATGGCTCTTTTTCTTCCTCAGAGCTAATCTCTATGGGAAACATGTCTTCATCTTCTGATGTGTCTCCATGTGTGTCTTCTCTTTTTAAGCTGTCTATTTTATGAGTTGACTTCCTCCTCTTCTTCCTCCTTTTTTTCACAGAGCTACAGACTGGAGATGTTTCAGTAGAAGGCTGGGATCCATGGGCTTGGGGTGGGACTTGTGAGGATGCATTGGTGTCCAGGTTTCGTATCCTGTCTATGGAATTCCTCTTCAGCTGGGATTCCATTAAGGCAGTCCCCTCAGAGAGAATGGGAGATGTGGAGAGATGATAAGGAATCACCTCCTGAAAAGGAAAAAATTCAAATCATAAAACATGCTAGCTCTTTCACCACTCATACAACCAGCAACCTATGCACAAATTTCCCAAATTTTAGTCATTTACTCCTTGGAAAAATAACAAGGATTTGACATTGGATGCTCATTATGTTCCTATGCCATATGGAAATTTTTCCATAGCTGCATCTCCTTAGACAAACCAGCGACAATACTCTTAATGCAGCATCCTCTGAGCATCTAATATTGGCCAGGTTACAGCATACATTTCTGTCCACCTTATGTAAGGTACAGAGCAGAAACAAAATCTTAGTTTAGAACCTGAACATTTTGTAAAATACAATTCCCCCTCACAACACAGATGACAGATAGCAGTCAGAAAGGTCAATGGTTTGTAATTAGGTCACACAAACACCCTACTATTCAATCATATATGTACATCTCTAGACATTCATGGAAGTATTTCCAGAGTTTTCAGTCACCAAATAACTTCACACACAAAAATTTTAAAGGTACAGAGATGCACATTCACAAAATCTCACCTGATACTGCTAATATCATACTCAGCACAGAAATCTGAACACTCATCTACTCCAGACAGTGAAAAAAAATATTTGGGATATATGAAGAAAAATGCCTGCAAAAGTTTTTTTACATTACATTACATGTGGACTACTCAAAGTTACTGTGACCATAATTGATTTGGACCAGTATTTAACCACAGCTCAACAGCAGACATTCTCATTTAAATACAGCCCCCCATGAATAATAGTTGTGAGATCATGTTTATGAGGAACACCAGAATTAATGTGGGCACAGATGTTTACAGAGCACGTGCACTTTTACTGGCAGTCTGGTGCATATGTTCAAATTAAATATTTCTGCAAAAACAGGTCCCTGGACATTAATCTCTTGCACACAACTTTGAAATATGTGAACTCTGTCGTTGCCATTTCTGTTCACACACTGGCGTGCAAATTATTTACTTTTCACTCATGTGATTATCTTCAGCTTTTTCAATTCTCAGAAATTAAAAAAAAACTCTGAAGTCATAGCAGAGCATTAAATTTCCATAGCCGAATATTGTCCAGAAACTTTCAAAACTATAAAATGGATAAAAGCATATTTTTCAACAAGATTGTTATATCAATACTGACTCTGAAGAGCCAGCATCAGATTTTTAATAAATTAAAAGTAATTTTCACTCTTACCTGATCATTATCTGTCTCCTGCACAAAAAAGGCCTCCCCATTGTCTCCCAGTTTCATGTGCAAATCTACAGCCTCTCCATTAATTTCTATATCAACCTGTAAAGAAATAAATACATTCCTATATGAAAGACAGACAGTCCTGCTGCTGGCACTGGGCAAATGCTTCTCAGGGAAGTGTAGGAAACATTACAATAAACAGGAAATATTGACCTACTCTTTTTCTTTCAGTACTCCTCCACAAAGCAATCAATTACAAAAATGTTTTTCCAACTTGTTCAGCTCATTGATACCTTGCTCCTCTACTCAGAAAGGTTTATAGTCAATACATAAAGTTCTGAATCTTTTTAAATGCAATTCTGAATACTTCATTTGCCAAACAAATCGATTTGCTCCTTAAATTCATAGCCTATTTTCTAATTGTGCTAGAAGAACTTCCAAATGCAAATTAATATGTTAATATGTTATCTTATTGTCTTTCAAATTCCTTAAAGAGACTTCTCCTTACACTATGAGAAGCACAAATGAGAAAAATAATTCTACATTCAATTCCTGAATGTAAAATTCCTTCCACACATTTATCTTTTCACTGTACAGCCCTAACTACCTCCATTTCTTCTCAGGAAGATCTCTCTCTTTGACTACAACCATGCTTGCCAGTAACTCCATTTTCACCGTAAATTTTTTGGAGACTTGCACAAGTCTACAAGTCTATTTCAGGACACAGTACATCGCTGGCACAGTAATTTCTTTCAACATTTACCAATTCTAAATATTGGAATTTCTTTCTGATCTAAGTAAGAATTGAACAATATCCATGCTGACTTTAGGATCTTTCTGTTGAAAATTCTAGCCACATTAGAACCTAGACTCTACTGAGTGAAAAATTACTTTCTAAAATAATCTGTCACACTGGTAACTTCACATCTGATACACTAGCAGGTCACTCAGCCTAGTTACTTTTATTTCAAGATCCTCACTGTTTTTTTCTAGCTTCAATTAACCTCAAGGTTCTATTATCTGAAAATACTACTTCACTAATATCTCCCTTTTTGGAACTATCATTGAACATGTTATTGAACAAAAAAAGGGGTTTTAGTGAGTCACTAATGAAATCTAGTATAGCTACAAATTAGTATATTTGAAATTTTGCTTTATTAAAGATAAATATTACAAATTTGATGACTAGTTCTAGTTTTTATTATAGTCAATGTCTTACAAATTATGCTCTGAACTGCAAGAATCAGTAACAACCATTTTAATTGAAGCTTGTCTTAATTCAGGCTCTTTATAAAGGGTGTGTAAAGAAAACCTCAACTAGCAGACCAAAGAACTTCAGTATCTTCCATGCTATTACAGTTAACTCACAGACAGGACATATAAAAACTGTCACATTTTCTTACCACTTTCTCCCTGGAACGCAGAACTCCCATTTTCCCAAAGCGAACGTGGAAAGGGGAACACTGCAAATTTCCGTCTGGCTGACGTACCACAATTATATCTATACATCCTGACAGTGTGGCTGGGTTTAGACCCTTATAGAGCTCCTTCACAGTCACAAACACTTGTCCTGCTAACTGCCCAACGTAATTCATGGTTTGGACCTGAAAGGCAAAAGGTGGAACAAATTGGATTTTGATCCCTGCTTTGTATTCTGGGGGCATTTAAGAGATAGAGAATCCTGCAGTGGGTATTCTCCTGTTTCACAAATTAACAATTTTGCACAGAATCAGAATTTCCCACCTAATTTATTCACAGCATGTTTGTAGAGAGATATTGAAACACAAAAGGGACCTCTTAAGTCAGAAAATGGTAACAACTTTCAAAAGTTCATTAAAATCAGTTCAATTCAAAACCACTGTCAAACTTTGAGACTCTGAAGCTCAAATGACTCCAATTATTTCTGAGGAGAAAAACATTACTTCCAGAATAACACCTCCTCCTAACATTTATTGTGGCCTCAACACTAGAAATACTCTTTTTGTGTATTTCCACAGGCTTTTAAACGAAGGGCAAGTGAATAGCTTTGAGCATATCTAATTTTGCACCACACTAAAGGCAAAGTCTATTTTCTCATCTTACAGCAATTTCTCCCATTAAAAGGCTATTACAATGCATTCAGATATAAGTTATGCATTAATGTTGAACACTGTTTCCTAATTCAACTTTACTGTTCTTGTTTCAAACAGCCTTTTCAAACAATATCTGCAGTTTTATTAAAAATGACACTTATGTTGATGGTTGAAGTGCTTTGCTTTACTTCCCCTGCTCCTACATTTATTTAGCATTTAGTTTGCTGCTTCCACATTATTAATACATGTCCTGTTTAATATATTTAGTTCCCCAGAAATTACTAACATGCATATTTAGACATGTTTAAAAGATAAGAAAGTCTTTCAGTGGCTCTCAAAATATGGGTGAATTTAAGCAGATACCTTCCTGAACAGCATAGGTTTTAAACACTTCCAGTGTCTATTGTTTTCACTATTTTTCCAGCCCCTCTTGCAGATTCCAAGACACTAGTTTCATCAAAGTCCTTGTGCACACAGGATAGAGCATAAGACTCACACACAGTTCTTTGCTAGGCTGTACTACAGCACCTGGACATCAACAAAAGTAACAGTTGCAGGGCAGGCAATGCTGAAACTCCCTCCCATTGAGGGTGATGAGAACAGAACTGAGCTCAGAGCCTGAGACAGTCACTGCACAGCAGCAGCATCTGCCACAATAGAGACTCTTTCAGCTGTGTCCCTTCATAAACAACAAAAAAGATGTATGAGATGCTGTAAAATGGCTCCAAATGTAACTGTGATTTACAGTGATAAACAAAAGACCATTTAAAGAATAACATGAATGCACTAGAGTAAAAAAAATCAGAAATTTAGCAAATGCTACAATTAAGGCAGTTTTCTTCCATGCATCGCTGTTCTAATTAACTAATGTACACCTCTGTTTTTTTTCAAAAGTCCCTCTATTTTGTGTGGACTGAGGCTTTGCTTTCTTCTCTGCTTCTGTTGCAATACACGGGTCAGGACACAAACTGTGCTCTGAAGGAAGAATTATTTATGGTAGTCATCACTGCATTGTCCCTGAAAAGCAATCACGGTTTCCCCATCTGACAACTGGGGAATGAAACCACAAAAAGATTAAGACTAAAACTAGGCACTAACTTTAAAAAAATCTGGTTTTTTAAATTCTTTTCTTTTTCCAATTTTCTAAGTATTCAGTGTACAAGATGCTGTTGTGGTTTAACCCCAGGCAGCAACAAAGCACTGCACAGCCACTCGCTCACCACAATTCCCCATCCTGAGCAGGATGGGTGAGGGAACCCGAAAAGTGCGAGTGATAAACTTCATGGGCTGAAATAAAGACAGTTTAATGGGACAGAAAGGGGAGAAAGTAATAGAAATTGTAATAATAAATGATAATAAAAAGAACAAAGGAATTTCAACATACAGAACAAGTGATGTCCAAGGCAGCTGCTCACCACCCACTGATCAGCTCCCAGCCATTCCACAAGCAGCAGCCCATGGCCAGTTTCCTCCTCCAGTTTATTCTGGGCATGATGGTCTACAGTATGGAATATCACTTTGGCCAGCTGGGATCACCTGCCCTGGCTGTGTCCCCTCACAATTTCTCAGGCTGGCTCCTCCAGCCCTGTCACTGGCAGAGCACAAGCCACCAAAAATCCTTTACATAGTGTAAGCACTGCTCAGCAACACCTAAACCAGCAGTGTGTTACCAACATTATTCTCATCCTAAATCCCAAACAGCACTATACCAGCTACTAGAAAGAAACCTCTATCTCAGCCAAAACCAGGACAGATGTTTACTAATGGAAGAATAATCCCTACACAGTGTTTGGAGAAATGAGGGCTGTTTCTGCACAGCCCTCAATTCAGGCATCCAGAAAGTGCCACCTACTGAAAAGGCAATACACAAAAACTTCACGGCAATTATATTCCTTTCTCCAGCACTGAAATGGAATCAGCACTTCTGGGCTCCTGTTATACACTAGAAACATCACCTTCCTGAATGCAAATCTAGTGACAAGCTGTTTCAGAGAGAACAGCACTTGAAACTCACACCACACCCTATGCTGTGTCACAGAACAAGAGGCTGGAACAGACCTCTAAAGGTCACCTGGTCCAAATATCTGCCCAAGGCTGCCCACAACCTTGGTCCTGCAGAGTCTCCAGTGTCTTCAGGATGGAGATTTCTCAGCCTTTCTGCTCTCCTGATCCTATGTATCCCTTTTCTTCATGATACCTAACCTGAATTTCCCTTGTAGCAGCTTGTGCCACTGCGTCTTGTCCTACCACTGTGCGCTTCTAATATCCCAGCTGTTTCCTCTATATCCCCCAAAAAGTAACTGAGTATTCTGAAGAATAAATAAAACTAGTTGTCTTGGCCTCTGCTTCTAAGTCATTAGGTCTTAGCCCCCTAACTCTCTTGGGGGCCACCATGTAAACTCTTAAAAAAGTTGGTATGACACAGACACAAATCAAAGTTCAGCCTCCAGGGTGACAGACATAAGCAAACTTTTAAAATTACCCCTTTACTGTGGAAAAATACGTCAGTTTTTACTGGTGATTTTTCCAAACTAAAGCACAAAAACAAACACATTTCTTATGGAGCTAAATTAAATGCAAATACAGCCACAGCTGGGGTCAAAATTCCACAGCACAGTTCACCCCAGTTAATGGCTGATCTGCTGAAGTAACAAAACTTCTAGGTGCAAAACAGCCATTACTCCCTTGGCGGAGAAGGAGCTGCTGGGACAGTCTTTATTATAAACCCCCACTATTTGGGAGAGTTCTGGGCAGACAATCCAAACATGAGGACTCATACATCCTCTGCACAAGTTACACCAGCTAGGCTCCTAAAATCCTAAACAGATAATTTTGCAACTATTCTTGCTCACAAGAAGTCTTAGCTACTCTGCCTGCCCTATCGTTGGACACAAAGATTATTTTCATACTCACAAATTAGAAAAGTTGGACAGCATCCACACAAGCTCTGAGGCCAAACAGCTCAGCACAGCTTGCTTCCATACACTGGCAATCTCTTATCCATTATACTTCAAAAAAGTGTCACATTCCACCTGTGAGCTGGTAGTGGACATTCCTCTCAAGCTGGGCTGGACATGGCATATGCAACAAAGTCATTGTGGAATTCAAAGACAGACTGGGAGACTGATCACACAAACCCCAGTTCCCCAAGAAACCTACAAAAATGGGTTTATTTTTCAAATGTAGGGAATAGGGAATAAAAGATGCAGTAGTTAAAATGGGGAAGAGTTCAGAAATCAGACTGTGATGGCTGCAGGCCTCTATCCTACCTTTTATACATGCCAACCAAAGCTGAGATTGCTTGGAGTCCGAGGTTTGTGAGTTTGTACTCTGAATATAAAGCTGATCCATGCCATGTCAGCACTCCAGGAAACCAACACTCCTCAAACCCCAGAGGGACTGGATGTGGTTTTGGAGCAATGCTTCACTCTGGCCACTCCAAGAAGTCTTTCACTTACTGACCAGGCAGCTGCAACTTCAGCAGTAAACAGGAGTTTACATCATGGGTTACACCCCAGTGCCTCCTGTTCATTATACTCAATTTAGTAAAACTCTTGCTCTCATACCATGCTAGTGGACAGGGCACAGAATATTTTTTCGTGCTGGGAACATTCAGAATCCTTTGATCTAAGCATGCAAGTGAGAACAGTCTGTACTGCTTCTGTCAGGATTCTCAAATGGTTTGAGTTTTGTTCTTTGCCAGAAGACATTTCACAGCTCTACATTTTGCATCTATTATAAAATTAAAGGTATTTTCTAGTATAATTTTAAATGTAAATCTAACTAGCATCACCTCCCAGAAAGCCTAGAAAATTTCCAACTCTTTTGATTGTTAAAGACAAGCAGCCATTTTTCAGAATTTATCATCATGTGGAAAAATACGTAAAAAGTAAATAGCTGGTGATCTCCCTTATTATTAACTGATTTATTAATTTAGCAAAGATTGACCTAAGAAAATAAATAATTCTTTAAAGTCCCACTCTGCTGGATGCCACAGTAAGATCAAACACACTGTTATCTAGATAATCCACTTCTTTCATACAGGTACACCATACTATGTCCTCATTCCACTGGAAAAGCCAGTAATAGCACCCCCTGTGGCATGGATTTGGTTGCTTGTTTTTCTGGGGATTTTTTCATAGCTCAGCTCCTCTCCTTACAATTTCATCTTTCTTTACTGTAATTTTCAAAATAAAACACTGAAAATTGTAGGAACTAAATGCCTTTTCCCTTTTTGCAATACCTGGTGTCTCATCAGATGTCACAACATTAATGAACAATAGATTAGATATCCACACATATCCAAATTACAAAGGGATGCAAGTGCTATTCAACATGCTGTAAAAACAGACAGTTGATTTAGGTGGCATGCTGTAAGGATAATTAAAAAGTAAACCACATTTCCTCTGGAAGATATGAAATTTCCAATGCAGAACATTTTGAAAACAGGACAAACATTTGCTGGGACTGGTTTAACAAGCAACTGCAACCTTTGGGAAAGACATTGTTGCTCTGCCTGTGCCCAAGGCAGCAAATCAACCCACATCCCATCACAGACCTGACCATTACAACCTGGACATCTCTACTGAATCTATTTAAATTTCAAAATCTGCTTCTGGTAAATTTCAAAATCTGTTTCTTTTAGGCTCAAGCCAATAAGCACTCTCCCAGCAATTCCAAGGCACAGCTAAGGAGCTAAGATGGACTGGGCACTACTCCATGGCCAGTTGAGAAGCAGTCACCTTCTTTTAAAGCTTTACAGAGCTTTGTAGAATAGAGGGTGCTAGCTGGTCTGGTCACCAAGAATGAGCTTTGGCAACATTTAAGTCTCTTTCTATGGGGTACAAAATATAAGAAAATAAAGGTAGTATATAAAGTAATATTACCCCTAGGAGTTGCAGGTGGGCCAATTATCAAAGATAAGGAACAGGCCTGACTTTACCAGGCCACAGCTGTAACCAGTGAGAAGAAGAGTGCTATAAAAGAGTGGGTTGGCTGGTTGAGGAGGGAATTGGGGTTAGTTGGCTGCTTTGTGAAGAAGAAAGAGGCAGTGCCTGGAGGCACTGCCCAGGAGAAACACCAAGAAGGTAGGAAACTTTTGTGATAAGGAGACAACAGTATGGAGCCCCTGCAATAAGATGACAACATCTTTTAGCCCTTTCTCTAAGGCTCTGTGTATGATTATGGACTGGTTTTGTAGGCCGGGAGAGGAAGGTTTACAGCAATGGTAAACATAGCACAAACAAAAAAAAAACCACAAAAGATACAGAAAGATATTTCAGTTACACTTTTGATACCTGATATGATGATGAGATCCTGGTCCATGGCTGAAGTGATGGGCATAGGCACAAAACAAATCAACTTTCCTCCTAAGAATTTCCATACGTGTTGTGAAATGGTGAAGGGAAGATAAAAATTGATGGGCCAGTGTTCAGTTAAAATACATCACTGCTGCTGACACTGAAACTATGACAATTTTACAAATCTGGTCCCCTCACCTGCCCTTGGTTTCTGTTTTGAAGATGTAAAGCTTGAGAGACTGTACTATTTGGGAATCAGACTATGGTCCCCTCAAGAAAATTATTCATTTACAAGAAATAAGCAAATTTTACTACTTCAAACTTAGCGCTTATGAACATTCTTTTACTGCATGTCAAGTATTTCTATTCTTGACTCTGAAACAATTCAGTTTTGTCTGCAGTACTGAAAACTTAATCCCTCTACTGC
Organism: Zonotrichia albicollis; assembly: GCF_047830755.1. NCBI lineage: Eukaryota > Metazoa > Chordata > Aves > Passeriformes > Passerellidae > Zonotrichia > Zonotrichia albicollis. The sequence goes on from NC_133821.1 coordinate 89,335,422, forward strand.
AGCTAATGGAATTTTACTATTGACATATTCCTTACCATGAAAAACAGTTTCAGAGGTTATGTTCTAAAAAAGATTCATGATAAAAAGGTAGGGAAGATAAGAAAATATTTCAGATGAAGATTCTGTAGATGAATATTTTCAAAATTAAGCTTAGCTCTTCATGTCTGTTACTACAACCATAGTAACATTGACTTCTTAACTATATAAAAGCTGTTAATAACTATTTTTTTTTAGTATGTGCTTTTGTTTATTAGTAAGCTGTCAACACACAGTAAAGTCACTAATGCTGTTTGATCATCACATTCAAATCCCTTAGTATTTTAAGCCATTTCAGTAGGAAACTGAAAATCATTAAGAACTCTCAAAAGTCTTTTTCTTAACTATTTGTGAGTTCCTGTATCAATCCAACCTAAAGTCACTGCCACAAATTCCCACCCTACCTTTCTGAGTGAGTGCCCAGGCAGAACCCCAAAGTTGTACATTTTCCAGAATAAAATTAGAGCCTGGATTTACTTTCTCTAGAGGAGACATGAAGACATTGCATAGGACTTTGGGAAACTTCAGTTTAGAGCTTCACTTTCCTAAGATCCCCTCAAAACTTTGGGCAAGTTACTGAGGCTTTTATCTCAGAGGGTGTAGCTCCCATTGCAGGCAGATTGACCACTGTTGCTATATCCCAACTGCAGCAGGCCAAGCTCACCCAAGTGAGACACAAACACTCCCATTGCATATTCCTTTCTCCTGGGAAAGAAAACCTGGATGCATAAGCAGCCATGCCCCCAGTTTGGACAAGCTGCTTAGGGAGAATTCTAGAGCACTCTGCTGAGCAGTGTGACTTTGGTTGTTCTGTAAATAGGAGGGCAAACTCTGTCCAAGTCCAATTATACTCACATTTGTTCCAAACTTCTCCATAGTCCCAGCTGCATGGGGCAGACCACATTCCTGCAGGTGATCTGACAGTACATCTGGTCAGTAGGGAGACAGGTGCAGCTCACTTGTATGTCCCACATCAGAAAGCAAAATTCACTGTGTGGTTGGCTCTACTCCAGAGTAAAGAGCATTATGCTTCCTGCCAGTCAAACCTCCAGAATATTTCAGGGTTGGGATTAATCTGGGCTTAATTCTATTAGGAACTATTTGACTTCTATTCCAAGTTACCAAAGGCCAGTGCCAAAAATTGTGACTTCTTACAACAGCCAGAGAGTGAAATGAATCAAATGTCAAACTTATCTTCCAAGCTGCCTGTCCCTCCAACCACCCACTCACAGACATGGACTTTGAATATGACATGACTATTCCTCTGGTTCTGGTATTGCACTGTATTTCAACTAGTTAAAACTTTGCTCGGTGCAATTCTTCATTATGTCCCTGTAAAGGACAGAGTCTTTTCTTGAGAGCAGCTAAAATCAAAAATTCAAACTGAAGACTCAAAACTTGTCTGCAATGAATCCTCACATTCAAACAAACGATCTGGCCCCAAACCCCACAGTCAGGGTATCAAACTGGTACCCAAGAGTCCAGGAAAAATTCTTTCAAGGCCAGCTGAAGGGTACAACCACAGTCCCCACTCTCCTAAATCTTGCCCTTCTGTCAGCACTGAAAAGTAACACTAAAGCCAGAAAAAAAAATTTCTAGCTGGATCAGTGGGATGATCTGACTCACCACATACCCATACAATTGCTATTGCCAAACAAAGAGAGAAACTAAGAGTCAGCAGTGCACAGTATAAGGGAGACCTCTTGAAATTCCAGGCAGTCCTGAAATTGTATCTCAAGACTTGTCTACTCCTTTCCCAGAGACTTCTTGAGACCACATTTCCCTTGGTCTCACTGCACCTTAACTTCCCAACTGTGCAGTGCTTCCCTCCTCATGGAGACGCTTTGAGGGAATGTACAAAGGACTGGACCTCTTTGGACTGACACTGCATAAAGGAGTTCAAACTTTACAACAAATTTAAAATACTTGAAACTGATACTTGAAACCAAGAACTTTTGAAGTAGCTGAGAAAATATGGTAAGTCATGTATTGTGCTGTCCTGTGCTACTGTTCTGATGCCAGTGAGGAAACATAAATCAGAGTGGAAAAACAGCAGCAGTTCTACTCTATACAGACACTTCATGTGACTTGGCATGCTTTCTCTCAGCAGGATTGAAAAACAAATTTGTTCATTAGACTCTGTATCTAATCTATATTTTCTGCATTTTTAGAGTTTAAAGTAAGCTTTTACTGTACTTCAGCTGGTTTTGATGACTGTTGTGTGTATATATATGCTCTCAGATAAATCTGTGCATCTGCACATGCTCAGGTATGGAAAAGAGTCAAAGACTAAAACTTGCCCAACTCCCTTACAAATAGGCCCCACTGCATCAGGTAAGCAGATATTATCAGGTAGTCTGTATCTGCGTTACTGACCTGGAGCTATAAGAAAAGCAGAAATCATCTAAAACTATTAGAAGCTATTTCCATGACTTTATGCCTAAAATCGTAACCTATTTATACTGAGCATTTTCCATCTGATAGCCTTCACTGTCTCCTCAGTTTTTTCCAGTTCTCTTCATGGAAGCAGGTTCATTTTACTGTAATAGGAGTTCACCTATCTAACAGTGCGCTGATGACAACAAAACCTTATGTGTGTACACTAAGCATTTACCAGTGTTTGCTTCCTCAGACAGCAGAGGCAGGGACACAGATAAAGCTATCCAGAAAATAAACCATTTCTAAACACCCTCCAGACTAGGAGCCAAATAAGAGGTCAAAAGATGTATCAAGGCTTATGACCTTATGTGTGAAAAGACAAATGATCTGCAACATGAAAACTGGGATACTACCTCTACACAATTCCTTTATTTGACAGGGGTAACAATATTGCAGTGTTTTGTCTCCTTCCCGCCAGACACATTTGCTTTTAGTTTTGCTTCTTGAAGGTAGAGGAGATATTCTAATCAACAGAAAAATAAAAACTGTTGGGGGGGGTTAACATAAAAAAATACAAAATATCTGAAAGTTTAGTTTCCCGTGTAGCCATTGCATTGCTGCGAGCCAGGCTCTGCTATGTCATTAAATCCCTCTGTCCTGTTACTGCTGTCGTTATTCAGGCTCAGGGAAAGTATTGGTGAAGCAGGGGCATAATGCAGCGATTTGCATGAGCAGCTGCCAGGCAAAGAGAAGCAAAATTCCTGGAGCCAAAGGGGAAGCAGCAGCAGCACATAGAAGGGCACTGGCCACCACCAGCCCACACAGCTCGGCGGGGGACGGACCCAAACCCGAGATCCCCACGCAGGGTGCCTCCCTCTGAGGGGACACCTGGAAAGCATCACATCTTCCCTCGAACCCCGTGCACAAAGCAGCGTCCAGCCGCGATGCGCCCAGCAACCCGGGCGCAGCTGTCACTGCCCAGAGCCAGGCGGCTCCGCAGGGAAAGGCGGGCAGGGGATGCGGGCAGCCGCCCGGAGCCCCGCCAGGATACCCAGGCCGGACGGACCCGCAGCCTTCAGCGGCTCCCGGCCTTGCCTGCCCTGCCCGCGGGCAGCCGGAGGAGGAAGGGCCTCCCTCCTCCCGCAGAGGCCGCCAGAACCCCGGCACCCACCTCTGCCTCGGGCCGGCTGCCGCAGCTCCACTCGCCGCCGCCTCTGTGCCCGCCGCGGCCGCGGGACGCTGCGGGGCCGCCTGGGCCGGCCGGCGGTGCCGCCCCGGAGGAGGGGCCGGGAGGAGGCAGGGCGGGGCCCGGGGAAGGCGCGGCGGAGCGGGGGCACAGCGGGGCCCAGCCAGCCCCGCCCGCCCGCCGGGGTCGGAGCTGCCGCAGCCGCCGCGGGCCGGGGCGGGGCCGTGGCGCGCTCGTGTGGGGTGATCCCGCGGCCGAGGTGCTGTGGTGTGGGGTGATCCCGGCGAGTCAGGTTCCTAGCTGGGAAAAACGGAGAGCGGGAAAGGGAATCGCTCGGCTCAGGCAAAGCAAAGGCACGGCCGCGATAGGCTTCGCTTGGGCTGCCAGAGCCTGGCATTCATCGCCATCGGGAACACGTCTGCCAGCGTCAGACGCTTTATCGCTTTAAATAAATGCGATGAAATAAAGCTTTTCCACCTGATAGTGATTTCCTTTTATGTAAACCGTATTGTAACCTCTCTTTGCACTGACCGCCTTACACAGCTAAAAAGGGAAGTGGATGTCCATGTTAAAAACAAACTGATGAAGGAATCTTCCAGGCCTTTTTGAAGTCTTGTTTACAGAACTCAGGAGAGGGTGGTGCTATGTCCTTTACAAATAAACAGGAAACGGAGTAACACGGAGGAATAAAAGATGACAAAGATTACACAGAAAAAAAAAAAAGCCAAAAAACAAACAAACAAAAAAAAACCCTGATCAAAAGGTCATTATTGAAGCACTCTGTTAGTTTTAGGCCTGAAAAAAAATTTTGAGAGGTGGATTTCCAGCATCTCCATGTTGTAGTCCTCAAAATGTCCATGCAGCTGAAGCTTGAGAAGAATAATTAGTAATTAGAGTAATTAAGCCTTCCATTTCTGTTAAATTTTTGGTTACACTCCAAAGCAATCTAAGTGGAATCTTCTCTAGGTTATCACCAGATCATAATCCTTCAAATTGTTTTTCTGTGACACATCTTCCTTCTATAGCTCTCTTAGTTCTCTCTCTACGTTGGCCAGTCTTTGTACAGGTAAGACAGAGCTACTGAGTTATAAAACCTGGTACAAACTCAAGACTCCAATCCTAACCTCTTGTTCTCTCCTCCATTCCTGGTAGCTTCACTAATGAGTACACTTCAGTTTAGAACAGAAAAGTCAGTGAAGACAGTTCCTGCCCAGGCATGACAAGGAAAGGTGTACACTTACTCCCAAAGAGAAAGTAATACACAAATGCAGTTTCATTTCCAGGCATTTCATATCTAATCTCCTGCCAGTGGGCAGTCAGTGGGCAATGAGAAATGTTGGTAAATAATCCCATGCCTGTTAATACAAGAAGCTTTATCTGTGTTGACTGTGGATCCTACTAGTGCTCTGCCCACCACATTTGTGCAGAATACAATCCCATATTGTGTTCCCTCTGAGGGAGTGGAAATCTCCAGCCATCACCATCCATGTTAGGCGGGAGGACTCCTCTAACATATTGGTCCACTATGGTCTTCTACTACTATGCTAAAGTCAAAATATGTTCATAACATACTGAATCAAAAACACTGTCTTTCCGCAGTCTCAACAACACCCACCCTTCCATGCTTCTTTCAGAAATCCAGAAGCTAGGTTCTCATTTTTGGAAGTACTGTATTGTGTTTAGCTGCTTATCATGTCCAACCATCTGCTGCTTGATGTAATAGCCCACAGAATAATGCTCTACATTTAAAATGATTCCATGTGCAAGGTCATGTTTTCTCTTCCTACAGAGCAGAGTAAATACAGCCACAATACACACAAGATGTGGGAAATGCCAAATGCTTGCACAGCAACAGTGAGCTTCCTTTAACAACAGGGCACCATCCTTCTGTGCTTTTTCACTCTATTCTTGTTCATGGTGTAACCAGCGTACAGAGTGGTATTCCTCAGATTACTTCCCTGGAACAACCTCTGCCAACTCATTCTGAAATCCTCACTTCAGCTCATAACTGTTCCCAATTATTTCTATCTAGAGGACCAAGCACTGGTACATAACCAGTACTTTGATATTGTCCAGGCCTTAGCGTGGTCATGGCTCTGGATTTAACTCAGCCCAGTGCAGAGTTTGGAGGATAGTATAGATCAGGGATGGTTCCTAAAAAATAATCTGGAGTTACCCACAGACTAGCTGGCAGAGGGAGTATAGCCCTAGAACAGGCAAAGTCCCTAATAGTGTCATTTCCAAAACACACTCAGGAATGATGAAGTATAATTGTTTTCTTCCTGTAAGGTTTCACCTTTGACAGGTTTCTTTCTGGAGGCATTGTGTTGGTCAACAGATGTTTGTTTACCAAGGTTTGATCTAAAACTGTCCACAAAATTTTGAAGGACCTGCTCATGGACATTTTTCTTTCCATTCCTTTGATGGTCAATGTACATTAATTCATTATTAGCTAACTCTTATTCTTGTTTCAAAGACCTTATAAGCTGCATATTGACTCTGTGTTTGTATAGTTCTGGCAGAGTGGAGTTCTAGCTTATGATCTGGGCTCATAGTTACTATGAAAAGACACTTATGAAGAAAGTTGAGTTGTGTAGTCTTCTAAATTAATAAAACTGGGTTTAAAAAGAGTTGACAAGTACAGAAGAGTTTAATAAAATCCAAGAACAGATTCCTAGAAAAAGTTATGTAAGTCCATGCACGGGGGAAAAAGGCCTTCAAAAACCTTCAATTCTATCTTAGGATGCTAGATTTTACTAGCAAAGTTGGTGCCAGTGAGCAAAATAACCATTCAAACCATTGTGCATTAGCAGTAATGTCTGGCTTTTCACTCACTAAAACTAGGGTTGATGTTCAGACACACAGGACCTGGGTTATGAATGACTGCAACTGTTAATGAATGCCCAATGTGCATGTAAAAATTACTCAGTAAATAGAAAAGATGAGCTTGTAGCTTTTAATTTATTATTAACTCATAAGCAAAGATGGCTCTGGAGTCGTGCTGACATTCTTTATATAAATAATAAACTCAGAGTAGCTCACGTAGTGTAAATTAAGAGTTGGTCTAGTTTTATTCCAGGGTAAACATCAAAAAGCAGCCTGACTGACTCTGTAATTACCTGATTAAACATCTCACCATCCTAACAAAGGAATTTCTCTCCTAACATGAATAGATATTTTTATACAGTACCTACAGCTGCCTCTGATAAGCTACTGAATTTCCCCCCCCCTTTCTTTTTCTCTTCCTTTTTCCTTCTAGTTCAGTTATCTACTGCTTCAATTCATCCTTCATTTGAAGGCAAAGTAATGCAGGCTGTTGCAGCTTGTAAATACTGGCATTTAATCTGCCTCTAAGTGCTTGATTGGATACCAATTTTTAAAAGTATATCTAGATGTTACTTAGTTGCAGAGATTTCTAAAACATTCCCTCCCTCCCCCCTTTGACTTTGACAGGCTGCCAGATTTGATTGTTCTGCTGCTTTTGCTTTGTATCTCTCCCCCTGAGGTCCTTGCAGTTTGACAGCTTTAACTTTGGGATTTTGGTTTCTGTATCATCACAGTTCCTGCGTATTGTAATAATTTGCTGATAGTTGCACAACAAATACACTTCTGACATCATTTCTTACCTTTCTTCTTTGACCTCTGTGTTAAGAGGTGAGATGATGACATCATCCTCAGGAGGAAGTAGAATAATGTTTCAGTCAATAATGAGGCACGGCAGTGACCAGTGAAAAGCAAAACTGAGAGGATTATTTTGTCAAATGATCAAATATGGGATTGCAATTGCCCAGGAACTGTTGCAGCTGGAATTAGAGGCAGGGCAGGAAGCATTGATCATGTACCAAAATGCTCATCTGTAATGATAACATCTCTCGTGCCATCAGTGTGTGCATTGCATAACCAAACTTGATTTTGAACCAAGTACTTTTGGACTTGGTTTTGTGACAGATACACCCTTTCCTCCCCCTCACTGAAAAAAAAAAAAAAAGGGAGGGGGAAAGGGGATGTCTAGCAAATGAACCACTGAGAAGTCTTTTTTTGCTTCTCAGAATATAACAAGTCTTGATGGTGAAGGCTCTCAGAAAAGCCTTTCTTTTTTTCTCTAGATCCATATCTAACCATGCAAACCCATGAGAACCTCAATGCTTTCTTTATAACCTAGCAGCTCTTTCCCCAGTCAAAAGTAATTTCTCTGCTACAAAATACTTGGCTACTGAGAAACAGAAAGTTCTGTTGACTCCTATGATCTAAATATCATTAAAGCAGAAGAGTGTAGGAGTATTTAAATTAGGAACAAGAGAGGCTAAATATATCAACCCTGCTGGAGCTACACTTGTACCAGTCCAATCTCATCAGAAAGCAATTTAGCTCCAAATCTGTAAACAGCCACAGTTGAGCTCTCTAAATATAATCTTAAAAAGCTTAGAAAAGCTTGAGCCCTGATAAAGCAAAGCAATTGCAATGTGAGGTTAAGGATATAACAGTGAAATCATCAACATGTTCTTTGTTCAGCCAAGACCACAATTCCTGCATATGCTTGTTCAAGCACAGACCTGTATCCTGCTCAGGTAAAATACATACTGGTGTCTAAGTGCACATGCATACAAGAAATGAGAGATCATAACAGAACTCATCCATCCTCTCATGGACAAAATTCTTTCCAGCCCAAAATCTAGCTTTTCATCAGTCCAATATATCTGTGCAAAGATATATGGCTAGCAAAGCTTCTGCTCAGAATACTGTTTTCAAAGCACAGCAAACCAAAATCATTGGTATTATTTGTTCAGAACAAAATAGTACAAAACATGCTTTGAGTACTTCAAACAAAGCTGGTCTGTTTCCCAGGGTGTAATCTTTTCTTCACAGTACCTGCAATGCTTAGAAACTAAAATGGCAATCTTAATCCCAAAGAGGAGAAAGATATTTGGAAACTAACTCCTGTTGAGAAGTTTGTTGCTTTTCTTTCAGCTTCATTTCTGAAATTTCCAGACCAGAGTGCCTACCAATATCAAATTATCCTTGCAAATAAGTTCTGAAAGCTATCACTTGGGGATTGTAAAACTGGACATCTTTATTAGTACACTGTGTTGTTTCCACCTTACTGGGAAACTGTAGGTAGCAAAGACGTAACAGCTGCACTTATGATAATAAGAGGATTAATAGATATTGTGTATAAAGCTTTTTCTTCTGGTGGGCTAAGAATTAAGTGCTAATAAAGGTCAGCTTGAAGTTCATTCTATAACTCCACAGAGAAAGTGAAGTGCCTAAAATGTGTATTATAATACAAGTAGCCATATTAGCCATTTCTCTGTGAGAGAAAATTCTTCACTTCTGTGCAGACCAGGGTAGAGGGGAGGCTGTGCTATCTGTGGCTCCTGGTGAATGCAGGGGCTCTCTGTCCCTGCCTTGGCATTACAAGAAGCAGGTTTGCTTGGCTTTGAAGTGAGATAATTCTGTATCCTCCCAGGCACTGTAATTAGTTCTGGGTGTCATATAAACTGGATGAAAAGGGTTTTACTCTCCCTTCAAGAAAGAGGCAGATGGAGGATTGTGAACAGCCTGTCAGGAGGAGAGGAAGACTATGGCTATTGTCTCCCTCACCAGTGAACTGATGGGGAAGGCTTCTGCAAGTACTGCCCAGAAGTTCACATCTTCATCCCTTTATCCAAAGTAAAGAAAGGTTTATTATTTCTGCTGTAAAAAAAAGTGAGAAAATGCAACCCCGTGCTACTTAGTGTTTTCCTCTCTCACTAATGCTCAATTTTCTTGAACATTTGAAGTGACAATATAACCAGGTTAGAGCAGTTTTTTAGGTTTTTTAAAACAACTGTGTGTAACATTTAAAAAGGTACTTTTTCCAGTTCAGTCTCTGCAGCAGGTGTGAGTCCTGTGCCCCACCTGAAGGGCTCCTGCTTTCCCTTCTCACGGCTTTCTGTAACAGTGAGGTATGAGGGAGCTTGGCCCTAAGATCTTTGCACACTGTCCCCTCATTCCTTCTTCTGTGCCAGACTTGAAGACACCTTAATGTGGCAGCACAGATTTCAGATCTCTCTGATCTTTAACCTCAAGGCTCTGAACTGGGTAAATTGGGGGAAGAGGTAAGATACTGGATTGGGATAATCTGTCTTAGAAGTGTTTTCCTTTTAATTACCTTATTGAGGACTTTAGTGATTACAGTTTGAGCCACTTTGCTTGTTTTGAATTAAAATTATCCATCCATTGAATTCTTTTGATAAATTTTTATCAGGCAAAATTTGAGCTAAATGGAACAATTGCAATGTTTAAAAACATATGTTGCTTAAGCAAATAATCTTTTCAGTCTTGGTTGTTGTAAAGCTGGCAATCTTATTGTTGTTATCTCTTTTGTTCTTAAAAATATATTGTTACATATATAAATTTAATAATCAAAATTGTATGAAGGAACAAGCTGAGGCACAGAATTAAATCCTGCACATCACAAGACAATAAATTCTCTTTAATTATTTGCATCAAGCCTAGGTAATTAATCAGTAAATATTGTATTCTTTCTTTTATCTGAGCACATCATTCTCCTGATTTAGGCTGAGAACTTGTATAAAACTCCAGCTGGAACCTGTAAGTCAGTTATGTTAAAGCAGGAACTTTGTAATTTATTTCTAATTTTTTTTAGCTTGCAAAATCATGAAAATGGTACTTGATGTCAGTTTCATGTTCAAATTTCTATGAGCGGTAGAAGTGTGCCAGGTAATTCAGTAAATCCTTCCCTCAAAATACTCACAGTGTCTAAATGAGTGTAGTCTCTCCAGAAGTGTTATAGCACTAAAATCCCTGAACAGAGTAGTGAATGTTATTTTAGAGCTATAATTAAACAACATTTCATCTCCATCAGTCTAAAAATAATTACTTGGAAAATTAAATTTAGATTCGCTGTGACAAAGGGTATATTAACCAAAGGAGGAACTGTAGTCTGTGGTTTGAAAGAAAGTTTTTTTCTCTGATTTCTGCCAGTATGTTGAAAGCTGAGCAAAAGTTAAAATTTTACTCTAATGAAAACTTCAGTATAAAAGAGTCTTGAAGTCTAAAATGCACAACAGTTTTTGCAAGTGAAACACATCTGTCTTAAAGGGGTGTTTATTAGGTCTGTGTAAGGTCACAAAGTATGATGTGTTTTGAATAGCTCTCAAGAGACAATGATCCATGAGAAGGAAATGTAATTCACTGTTGAACTGAAAAAGTTGAGCCAATTTTAGTTATTCCAGTATAAAGATACTATAAATGAATGTATTATCAAGCCTGCCTGCTCTACATGTAGCTCTTTAGATCCTGCCCTTACATAAATGGGTCAATTCTGTCTCCGTGTATTCCTCTTCACTGTTTGAATAAAGCTTACCACCTCTTGTGCATATATGCAAGAATTGTTTAAAAACATTATGTTTCAGAGTTGTTTTAAGAAAATAGGTGCATTCAAGAATTACCACACTGTGAAAATAATTTAGCCTTGTTCCTTAAATACAGCAGAACTGTGTGTTAAAACAAGGACTTTGTGTAATTCTATGGAAATAATATACTTTGGTGAAATTAGGGAAATCCATTTCATTAGGTACAGCACGTCCTGGAACAGAAAACCTTTGTCCTGGTGGCCTGTATGCTTTCCATATTCCATTATGCAAATTTGAGAATTCATCAGGTACTTTGCCTCATTCCTGCTACCCTCATTTCATATCTACTTCAGACAAATCTACATACCATGCACAGTCTCTCAAAGCCAGCACCTTCTGCCCACAAAAACAACATCAGCTTGTTTTATTACTCACACATCAGCCACATTGTGTTGGTCGTATCATGCACAAAGAGAATTCCAACCCCAGTGAGTTTAGAGTCTGAAAGTATCAGTCCTGGTGCTCAGTTCAGACAGAGCAATATAATCCCCTTCAAGCCAGTGAACTCTGTATTACACAAGCAAAGGGTTTGCTCATTGTTCCAAACAGGTGAAGATTTTTTTTTTTAAAAAGCAAGACTAGGAACAGGAAAGCAGTGGCTTTTATCAAGCTCTGCCATAGTACAAGAAGAGACAAAGGACTGGTCAGAAAACAAAGAAAATAATCCTATTTAATAGAATAAAAAACAAAGTCATACCCACAGGTAGGTCAGAGTCACGTCAAGGTACATGTCTGCTTCTGATGTGAACTCTTCAGAGACCGTTTTCCCCATTCCAACCCCCACACTGCAATTGGGCACTAACAAAAAACCTCGCTGTGCAGTCATCCCAGTGATATCAGATGTCACTCCCCTGCAGCCCTAGATGACAGCCCAGTTCATTCACCCTGCATGTTTTTCATGTTGCTTGCGTGGGATCATGCTTATTGCTTATCTACTTTGTCCAGGTCAGTTGTTATTTGTTCTGTGTAATTCTGCTTCCTGTGACAAATTCAGCCTGATATGTTTTTCTCACTTTTTGTTTCATACTGCTGACTTCTCTCTGCAGATACTGGCACAGCTTAGTGCAAACACCTCTTTTATTTGCACAATCTCTAAGATTTTTTTTATCATTAGTGGTTAGAATTACAAAATTCTTCCTCCTCCTCTTTTTAATGTATTTATGTACTAGCTTATGAGAAATATAGGACAAAAACCATAGTACTGAGAGATTTTTAAAAATTAAAAATTTTGCCCAAATAACCCATAATTTGATCCTTCTTAAAGTATAATCTTACTGCAGATATGTATTATCCTCCATTCTTTCGAAGTTGCATCACAAGTTTACATGGCATGTTTTGATTACCCAGCAGATGTTCTTGTAAATTTCAGAATCTCACCTGAATGCAGATCTGAATGTTCCCAAAGCTTGGAATGAAAAGATCGCATCTGTAGCATCGCTTCACATGTGTTTAATTTTCACATTTTATGCTGTCCTTTGCTAACTGGAGTTCCTTCTCTGTTTATTTTACTGGCATTTTCAACGCCCAAATACCTTTCTGTCTGCAAAGCACAGCTACTGAATTGCATGTCCAAACCCAATTCCTGCCAACAGCAATCCCTAATTTCAGACTGCCTGTTTGGCTTATGTAGCTGTCCAGTTTGCGTGACATTGCTAATATCAAGCTCAGCATGAAGGTTAGATCCTCAGTTTGTTGAAGCTGACATACCTTCCTACGTCTGCCAGACCCAACTGAGAGGCTGCCCGGCTCTGCCAACCAGCTCCCACACCAACAAGCTACAAGCAAGTCTCCACAGGCTCCTGGATCAGGAAGATTCCTCTGGAAAGCATGGAGAATCTCCTACATTGCACTGTGTAGGTTGTCTGGAAGCCCCAGGTGGGATTTACATGAGCTAGCAGTGTAGCTATGCTAACATCACACTCCACCCAGGCTAATGCCTCAGTGAAGCCTACGCAGAGCTGGACAGTGGCTCCAATAGCTCACTAGGCGGATGTGATTGCACAGCTTTGCTTGGTGCTGAGTAGAAACGCTGTGGACTTACCTGTGATTTCATCAAGTCAGCCTCTAAATACTCTGCCCCACCATCACTTGTGAGAGTAGGTCACTCTGAGGAATAGAGTCCTGAGTCACTTAGACAAGCATCAGGTTGTTCCCTGGATCTGCCTCTTTTGCCTCCTCAGCCAATCATTCAGCAGTGGCAGTTCTATAACTGGGATGGGAAGTGCTGTTCTCCCCCTCTCATTCCTTCTCCTGAGTCATTCTTCAGTCAATCCATGGCTGTGTCCCAAGACCACCACCTCACAGATGTGCTCTCTGCCTTCCAGGAGATTAGCAGCAGGGGTGTCTGGGCATGTTTTCCCTGGCTTGGGACATGTCTTGCATCTCACATTTGCCATAGGCTTGATCACTCTGCACTTATTGTCCAGGTCAAGTGACAAATTTCCAAATTGTTATGTTTTTTCCATCCTTATCCTGCTAGTACTGCCCACATATGAGGGCCACCAGTTTCACAGAGCTACCCAGCCTTTCACAGGAATAATAACATCACATTATAGTGATGACACAGTGTCCAAAGAGTGCCACTTGGACACTCTGCACTGGGTACCAGGACGTGGGCAAGAATTAACCACTCCTCATCCTGCTTTACCAAAGACCACTGGGCTTCAAGCTGGGCCTGCTCTAAGGCACGGGAGTTAAAAAGCAAATGAACAATTAAATTCCTACATTTAGATTGCGTGTCCAGACATTTCGAATCCAACCAGGATCTTTCATCAATGGAATCTGAAAGAAACAAAATTAAAAATAATGTAGTTAATTAACCATGCACAGAAGTTAATATATACAGACCTCAATCATGGTACTTGAAACCCAGCTTCAGTGAATATCTCTCCTAAGATTCCTTTGTAAGCCTTTGTGTCATCCTCACTTTTTATCTTGACCGAGAAATTTTCTCAATTGTTTTTCCACCATCTCAGTTTTCAGGGGTTTTGCTGAAGGATTTAGTCCTCTGCTAGTAGAGCTGGAGAGAACTCGGAAGCTGGCAAATTCTGTGACCTCTGAAGAAGCATAGACCACAACAGTGTTTTTGCAGGATGGGGATGCCAAAGATCTTTTCATATGTCATCATCCCTAGATGTGTTCATGGTACAGGAAGACCTCTAGTACCCAGTAGGGCAGGAAAAGCAGTTCTGTAGAACAAGAGGAGCACACTTCATCCCCTTTGAAGCAGCCTGGTGCTCAGGGTCTGCATAGCAGAGGCATGAGTACATTCCATGAGTAATTCCTCTGCAGACAGGCAGCACAGGGGCCTCAGCAGTGTGACTGCTGTGACTTTCAGAGACAGAGCCCTCAGCTGAGGTGACAATTGCTGTGACAACCTCTTTATGAATGCACAGAAGTAGGAGTGAACGGTGATTTCATTTTTAAAGAAGCCACAGTTGCAAGATATATTGACATTAATTAATACCCACTAAGTAGGGTAAGCTTTCAGTGTTGCTGGAGATGAAGGGACACATATAAATAAAAGGAAAAGTTATTCAGGAGAAATTCTGAAGGGCATTTTATAATATTTCTTATTCCATAGTGAAATTTCGTTCTGTAAGGACTAACTCTACAATATCAATAAATACAGCGGTGATGATGATGATGATGATGATGATATGAACAAATAGTTTGAAAGATTTCTTTTTCTTGCCTAGAAAAGTTATGGCCAGATTTGCTGGCGGTGTGTTCTCAAAACACCCATATTCCTTCATATTCAAATCTCAACATTTTTCAAACAAAAATGCTTATCAGGAAAAAAGGAAAAACATTCTGCTCTCTATAATTCTCAAGTTATATGGCACTCAGAATACTCTGTGGAATTCTACTGAGCCAATAGAAAAGGTATAAAATGATACTTTTCCTGAATTTTCTTCCATTTGAATAAGGACTATGAAACCATTACAAATAGGGAGCAATCAGAAATAGCAAAAGAAGCACTACAGAAAGAAATTCACCTAGTTCTGGTACGTCCAGTTCTTAAGGGTTCCATTACTGTTAATTACACTGGTAATTACACTCACACACTCTGGTACATGTGTAATTAGGATATAATTTCATGTGGGGGATGTGACAAGTAAGTTTGAGGTGGCACAATCAGAGGAAGACAGTGGTCTGGCACATAGGCCTTCTCTGTTCATGACAATGTCTTGCACTTGGAACATTCCACTAAGGATTGCACCACAGTATTCAAACAGAATTTACCAAGTCTCTCAACAACCTTATGGACCAGAAGATATTGTAAATTCCATTTATCAAATTAAGAAATTGAAATACACACTGATTAAATGACTTACTTGGCATTACAAAGGACTTCTAGCATCTCAGTTAGGAACAGACCTCTTTCCACATGGTCCATTATTTTAACAAGTGGTCTATCTTTTCTATTCTCAGAAGCAGAATAAAAATACTGGCACTGTTGCCCCAGTAGTTAAATGATCAGAAATACTCTTCCAGGCTAAATTAATAATTGAAATACAGATGCATGCTGTATGCAAATGCTGTATTCAATATAATTGCATTTTCCTGCTGCATGTGCCTGTTTGTGTTTAAGAGCTATCATAGAGTGGTTTGGGTTGGAAATAACCTGAAAGACCGTCTGGTTCCAACTCCCCTGCCATGGGCAGGGACACCTTTAATGAGACTAGAGCGCTCAAAGCCCCATCCTGCCTGGCCTTCAACACTTCCAGGGATGAAGCACCCACAACTTCTCTTGCCAACCTGTTCCAGTGCCTCACCATCCCCACAGTAAAGAATTTCTTCCTAGTATGTAATCTATGCCTACCTTCTTTCAACTGAAACTGAAACTGCTTTTTAACTGAAAGATGTTCACTCTTGTCCTACAAGCCCTCATAAAAAGTCCCTTTCCAGCTCTCTTGTTGTCCCTTCTGGTACTGGAAGGTGCCATAAGGTCTCCTCAGAGCCTTCTCTTCTCCAAGCTGAACAACCCCAACTCTCTCAGCCTGTCTGCAGAGTATGGGTGCTTCAGCCCTCTGATCACCTTTGTGGCTTCCTCTGCACTTGCTCCAGCAGTTCCACATCTTTCCTGTGCTGAAGCCCCCACAGTTGGGTGCACCAGCCCCTGTGAGGTCTCCTGAGAACAGAGCAGAGGGGCAGAATCCCCTCCCTCACCTGCTGCCCACACTGCCTTGGATGCAGCCCAGGACACAGTTGGCTTTCATGGCTGCAAACACACATTCTTTCTTTCTTTCTTAAAAACAATCAAAATTCCACAATCCAAAAAATAAATCTCAGAAACATCGTAATAGGAACTGCCACAGGCAAACAGTACATTTCATTAGCAGAAAAGTCAACACTGTGTTGCAACAGAGCTGGTAATTTTATAAGAGTGCTGCTGCCTGTGCATTCAGTTCCTCTGAAAAACAATGATCAGAGACAGTCCTGTAAAACATTCTTTGTGTACTGGTGCAACAACCACGCGACTCTCCAGGATCTCTGCCAACATTTTGAAAGTACAGTTAATATTGCAGTTAAGTATTTGATGTTTTTAGTTGTCTAATCTCTTGTTCCTGCTCACATTTGAAAAACAACCCTGAGGAGCTTTCATTCAGACCTGCAATTAATGGAAAAATTTATAATTTAATGAATTATATTTTGTCCATTCTTTTGAGTGACTGTTGTAAATCAACTGCCTTTCCTATTTAGTAGTCTTGGAAAAGCAAACTGATATGAGCAACAATGATTTCAAAGCAGACACAATGCATTAAATCTTTCCTTTAGTTGTACCAGCCTCAGAAGGCACCCTGCTGACCTTAGAGAACAAGCTAATTTGGGGAAAGGATGACCTTGCATTTAAGCTAGTGAAATAGGACACAAGTGCTATTCCTGTACGAGACAATCAGAGTCAAGGCACAGGTGGAGGCACTGGGACACTGGCCTGAGCCCTGATGCTGGAAAAACAGCACTTGGCACAGGTGCTGCCACAGCCAGCTGTTAGCTCCCAGCTTGGGAACAAGCACAGAGCATTTCCAACAGGCCTGTCAAGGAGGCCAACTGGTCTTTAGCGTTGATGGAGCTTAATAACAATAATAGCAAGAGGTGACTGGATCACACCAGGTAGCATCAAAGCCAGAGAATGGGCACTGTCACTGTTTAGTTTACTATCACCAGTGTAGCCAAGAGATCCAGATCTCCTGAGAAGCTACCTGAGATTTTTTGCTTCTGGGAGTGTGGACATTATTGAACAGCTCTCCTGATGTCTCAAATAAATAATATGCTTCTATACTGTCAGGGGAAATTCAATAATATTTATAAGAAAACTTTAATTTGTGGTGCAAAGCAAAATATGCCCTTTGACCCCTAAAGAGAGTCATTATGACCCTATATTGCCCAGTCTGTTAGCATTAAGCCAAACTGCACTTTTCCCAACTAATTATGGAATGTTTAAGAATGAAGATATTTCTTTTAGCTGATAGAAAGTGAAGTAAAACAGAAGACTCAGAGATAACAGGTATGGCTTGATATTTGCAGAACAGATAAGTCTATATTTCATACTCTCACTTAGAGAAAAAATATATATCTTATATAAAAATATTGCAAGCAAAAGATAGCACTAGTAGCTGTAATCCATGCCCCCTTGGGAGAGATGTGGAAATGCAGTGAGCATGAAAAGAAACAGGAAATATTTAGGCATTAGGAAAACTTTATAATAGTACGAGCACCCAAGCTCTGGTATGGCTTGGCGGAAGAGGCTGAGATCTTTCAGAGCAGGCTGAACACACATTTGACAGAAATGTTTTAATTATAGTTGAATTTGCCTCTAGGCATAGAGATGGACCGGATGATCTCTGAGTCTCTTGCAGCCTTGAATTCTGTTAGTCTATGATAAAGTGACGTGGCAGAATGAGAATCCATTTTCAGGAGTTCTTTCCTGGCAAGGAAATCTCACAGTGGGAAAAAATACAGAAATTGGTGATGAAAACTGTTACATGAAATGCTTTGAATTTAAAAAAGCAGTGTAGAAACGAGTTATAGGGAAGCACAGCAGAGTAGCAAAGGGATGGGCAGGGTGACCTAAGCAGCTCTTCTGTCTCAAACTTCTGACTCAGTCTCACGACATCACCTGACTGGTGTTTAGCTCATCACACTGATGCAACAGGTGTTGTAAACAAAGTTAGTCATTTGTGAATTACTCAAGTAATTTAAATCAGGTTCCTACAGTAATCACACCTCTAAATGTAGTTAAGTACACATTGAGTGTTTTATTTCTGCTAGTATCAGATAGAAACATCCTATTACTTCCCTTGAGGAGCATCTGATGCCCAAAGTGAGTTATATTTTCCCTGCAGTATGGGTGCCTAGTGCAAAGCAGCTAGTCTGTTCTTTCAGAGAACCAGAGTAGGTACCTTTTGGGAGGAGATGCTATCTCCACTACAGAGTAATTTTAAGGAACAAAGAGGAAGGAGGGCCACCTTCTTTCAAGGTAAGATGACAATCCAATTGCCACATGATCATAATGCCTTTCTAAGTGACCTAAAGTAAGAAAACCATTTCCTAGCGTCTCAAATAAGTCAGATTTGACTGATAACTTTAATTTTCCTGGAGAAGTTGTAACTAGTCAGACAAGGCTTGGGACATCAGTAAATAATGTGGAAAAAAAAATGTAGCTACCAAGAGTTCTGTCAGAAACTTCAGTAGTGAATTCCTAGTTAAATGGCTTGATGTTCTAACACTCCAAACAAAAACACCCTTGTCTATGTTTATCTTCTATAAGAAGGCTACCAAAATAAAGCCGCTGGTCTGTAGGAGACAACGTGGGAGCTGCTGCCCATGGAGATGACCACCGAACAGTTTAAGAACTTTAAGAATATGGAAGCCAGAGTCAAGTTTTATCATATGAAGCAGAGGAAGCACAACAAGAAACCAGTTCTGTTTAACTGCCTCACTCAAACCTGGTCCAAAGTCAAAGGAGCCATTATGCTCAAGCACTCTGGCAGCTCCAGGGTCCCAAGGGATACATGGAGACAAAGGAAGATGAGAGAGTAGGGTGGGAAGATCACAGCAGTTTAGAGTCTTCTTGCTTGCCCAGCCCTCATAGCCACTATTTCTCTGGAGACATCACGGGTGCCAGGGCTCCTCTTGCAGCATGAGCAGTGTTCTCCCTGTCCTTTCCTTGCTGAAAACATGGATACCATTTGGTGCAATACAACAGATACCTGCATTGTAATCATAGAAGGGCTTGGGTTGGAAAGGACCCTAAAGACCATCTAGTTCCAATCCCCCACCACCATGAGGAGGGATGTCACACACTACACCAGATTACTCAAATTCCCATCCAACCTGGCCTTGTATGCTTCCGAGGACAGAGCATTAACAGCTTCTCTGGGAACCTGTGCCAGTGCCTCACTCCTCACGGTACAGATTTTTTTTCCTAAAATAGAATATAAATCTCTCCACTTTTAGTTTAAAACTGTTCCCCCTTATCTGATCACTGACTGCTCATGCAAAAAGTTGTTCTTCCTCTTTTTTTATAGTTTCTTTCAAGTACTGGAAGGCAAATCTAAGATTTCCTCAGAACCTCTTCTTCTCCAGGCTGAACAATCTCAACCCTCTCAGCCAGTCTTCATAGGAGATGTGTTCCAGCATTTTTGTGTCCCTCCTCTGCAAAAACAGGTCAATTTCTTTCCTTAACTGAAGACCCCAGATCTGGATGCAGCACTACAGGCAGGGTCTCACCAGAGCTCCTTTTGACAGAGCCCAGGATACATTTGGCTTTCAGGACTGAAAGTTCACAGTGCCAGTTCCTGTGCAGCTCTTCATCCACCAGAACCCCCAAGTCCTTCCCTGCAGGGCTGCTCTCAATGAGTTCATCTTCCAGTGTACTACACCAACTTCCTAAATGATTTTGAAATCCAGATGTAAACTGAATGCTTTGTAATAATCCAGCCTATAAATTAAAGAAAAAAAAAAAAAAGGTGAGAATATCCATGGCACTTCTGTCCTGGAGCTGCTGCAAACTGCAGGAGAACTCAAGCATGCTAGTTTGCTCACCACACTTTGAAGTGACTTTGAAATAAAGGTAAAACTAAGGACTGCAAGCAAGACCCTATGAATCTGCTCATTTAGCCAGAAACCTCACTGAGAATATCCCAGGGCTGGGTTAACACAGGGAACCCTGGTCTTTGAAATACGCCCTGAAAGAGCCTCACGCCAGGTCTGTATTTTTCCTGCTGAGCTCCTCCCTTTTCTTAATCTCACCCTAGTCGCTCATAGAGAGAATTATCAGCTGTTTATCTAACACCTTGCAAGGCGTGCTGATAAAGGCTGTTTTGTCACCTCCCGCAGACCGCTCAGCAGGGCAGGGCCTGTTTGGCTGCCGCCACCATTGGCAGAGGGGGTAGCCCCACCACCACACGGGCACTTGCTTTTGTCGGGTATTTTAATGGCTGCAGTTAACACTGCACATGGGAATGTTTCTCTTAGGAACCACCCTAGGCTACCAAAAGGTGTTTCATAAGGTGATGTATCCACATCACCTGATGTTCACCCCACCCTCCCTCAGGGCATCACCCTTTCCAGCCCCACAGGCCACCCTGAGCAGCTTCTCCGTCAGCCCTGGACATGGCAGCTGCTGCCCACAGCTTTCCCCAGAGCTCAGAGGAGGGCAATACATGCCCCTCACCAGAGAAGGGTGAAAATGGCTGCTCCTCCTTACAGCCAGGAGCAGAAAGCTGGTGGGTGGTTGTCGTGGGTTGACTATATGATGCTTTTATCCCCAATCGTCTCATTCTGTTTATGTTGAATAATAATAAGTTTTGTACCTTTAAGAGTGTTACAGACAGTGAAGGGGGAGAGAGAAGAAGCGCGCAGTTTGTTTTCAGACACTGCACTCACTCCTCCACATTCCTGCTCCTGACTGTGTTGTCTGCGGACAGACAGCGGGACAGAGAGCTCTTCTTTTGCTTTTTAGTTAGTGTTAGCTAGCTGGGGCAAAGAAGTTCCCTGGACTGGTTTTTTTTCCCTTTTCTTTGGACCTCTTGGAACTGCTCTGGACTGAACACCCAGGAGAGCACCGGCAGCTGCAGCTGTGGCCCACTGGGCCGGCCCTGGCCTGCGACAATTCCAGCACTGAGAGACTGATCAGAGACTGAGTGAGCTGCTGCTTGAACCCGGGGTTTTCTCAGTTTGTCATCTCTTTTAGAGTGGCAAGGGGTCTCATTGTTTTGATACTGTTTTGGTCTTATTGTTTAATAAACAGGGTTTTTTTTCCACCTTTCTCCAAGGAGGTATTTTTCTTTCCTCCCGGACCAGTTGGGGGGAGGGGCCGATTGGATCTGCTTTTCCCACCGGAGCTCCTTTGGGGGCATTCTTCCCCAAATTTGCTCTAAACCTGGACAGTGGTCGAGCTCTGTGACAGCAGTATTGACGCTGCCCATGGCTTAGGCTTGGTGGGGCTTTGGGTCATCCTTGCATTGTTAAGTGCAAGGCAAAGGAGTTCAGAGCTAGATCTGGCTGAATGTACCATCTGCAACCACAATCTGTAAATTTTGGGTTTTCATGATACAGAGCAAACAAAGCTCATCTAGCCCACTGATGTTGAGTCTGAGACACAGATACGTGCTCAGTCATGTAAACAGAGGACTCTCTGAAGAGAAAAAAAGAAGGAACTATCAAGAAGTTCCTGATTTAGTTCAGAGGGATTCTGGTCAAACAGGTATGGCAGCCGAGCTGAATTGGCAGCAGGCTTGTTTAAAGACTTGAGGAACTGGGTTTGTGCCACATGCTGGATCCCCAGGCTCCCAGCACCCAGCAGTACACAGAGCTAAGCTGCTGCTGTGCTGTGCTGTGCCTGCTCTTCAAATAGTACCAGGCACAGACTGTGCTTTTGCTTGCTAGCAAACTTTGTCATGGGTCACATACAAACACCTTGTACAAATACCTTATAGAAGCTGGTGGGGAGCCTTCAGAAAGGGGCATTTCCCTGATCCCATTTGTTTTCTGTGCAATTTTAGGCATGAATTTCAAGAGTGGTAATGGGGTTAGGAAGATGACAGCAAAAACCTGCGCTGTACACTGAAAAGCTGCATGAGCCTTTCATGTTATGATTGAACCCTTTGTCCATTTGCCTACGGCAGCTGCCTCGATAGCCATAAAGGTCATGGCAGGTGGGAGGTAATGGCCACATCTGGGCCTGACCTGTAAAACCTAGCCGGGCTTTTTATTCTCTCTGTCTATTTACTTTGTTTCCTTGTAGACTTACTCAGAGGTCTTCCCTATGGGTATCATAGCTATTTTAGGCTGCCCATGATGCTTCCCATCCCCCTGTCCATTGATTTGTGGGAAGCCTCCCATCAGAATGCAATTCATTCAAAGAATATTAAATTTTGCCACAGTGGGAAGTTCCATCAAGTCAGTACTGATATGTAAGTACTTGCACATTAGTCACTGTCCAGAGTCATCAAGGGCACCAGCAGTGATAGGCAAAACAGATTTTAATGTATGGCTTCATGACAGGCTTGATAGGGTCATGACAAGCCTCCATTACTCAATTAAAATATACATAGGGGTTTTTGTCCATCTAGGGGAAAAAAAAAACCAGGTAGGCTTGCTGTTCTTTGAAACCCTTCAAGCATTCAAATATTAAAACCTCACATGCAAATTCCTAACAGCAGAAAAAATTGTATTGTGTGTAGTTTTTGTAGGGGCTTTTAAAGAGATTCCCTAGTCACAGCTTTTTAGGGAGAAAGTTTATGTCATTTTGTGGAACATAGGTATGTTTGTAATATGAAGAGACCTTGTGTCCCAAAATCAGATTTCTGGAGTGGAACAGAGAACGAAAAACAATCCAGCATCTGAGGGATAGGTCAGGAAGTTTGGAAACTTCCATTGGGCCTGGCGCTATTGCAGGCTGTCTGTGCTCTGCTGCACAACCCGGCTAAGCTCACTCTGCTTCTGGTTTTTTAATATAAAATAGAGAAACATTATCAACTCAGACTACTGTTATGAAAGCGAATTTCTCAATTTTCACAGTTCCTGACTTCATTGGTTCAGTACACAGGGCTCACATATAGTAAAGACTGCGTGTACGCAAAAGTAAACACATGTTCATAAATAGACTTTGGAAGCAGCTCCCTGCTGGCTCTTGTCCAGAAGGGCAGAAAATAAAGAGGGGAGCATGCCTCTTCATTGCAAGTGATTTGTTTTTCTCACTAATGCTACAAATTGTTCAGGACTGTTTCTAGGAAGAAGGCAGTCATAAAATCCAATCAATATATGCTGCAACATTGCTGAGTAGAAGAAAAACAGCATGTGCAGAACAAGAGGAAGTGTTTGAATAAAATTCTTGGAAAGAAGCATCTCAGAACGCAGTGGGCCAGGAACATTTTTTCTGTGGTGCACATTTAGTACTTGTTCACACAGAAAGATTTAAAAGTATTTAGAAATGTTTTTTAAATGTTAATAGTCCCTTGGACTTGACGGGGCTTTAATTAATACTAAAATAACACCATTGGCTTTGAAATTCTTTCGCCATGTCATAGTGTCACACGTTTAGAAGTTTTCTGCCTCTCCTACTTTCTTCAGTATTTTGCCTAAACAAGGCTCAGTGGCCTGGCAGCCATCAGTCTCTTTGTTAAATGTCACACAGTTTTTCTCCAGCCAGGGCAGCACTATGGGTGAAGCTTTACAGATCTCTGGCTGCAAAGAATGAAGTTTGTAATCAGTGGATGCTCCACAAAGCGCTGGCTGGCTCAAGAGTAGAGCAACCCCAAGTGTTTATTTTACACTCCTGAAGCTGCCACTGCAGCTAGGCTGGTGGTGAAGCAGTGCTGGATTGATAGAGCACAACCAGCTGCCCTCAGGAATGCTTTGGGACTGTCTTTTTTGCCTTTATTGTTTAAGGACAATATGGAGAGACTAGTTACAAGACCTCCACCTCCAAACTTCCCCCAGCATCTAGCAACACAGTCAAGGCCATCAGAGGTCCACCAGTGTCACTGGAGGATCCCAAGTCCTGTTTCTGTTACCTGGACTGGAATGATTTTCCCAGAAGTTAGATCACAGGAACATTCAAAGCTCCATTTTGTGAATAATCTTTTATTGACTACTTTGGACTTTAAAGGTACTCCTGACTTCAGTGGGTGAAGGATTGTTAATTGTTCTGTGAGAAGTTAACACTTCCTGGTACTCCAGACCGGCAGGATTCATTTTTAAATTAACTTCACAGATTAGGTAGTCAGCAAAAAGAAAGATGGTGACAAGAATAATCTGTTCACTGTAGCAGGCTCCTGCATATTTACTTGTTTTCACTTCATTATGCAGTGCCCATAATGTAATTTTTACTTTGTGTAGGGATTCCTGCAGAGGGTAAGCACATAAGTCCAGCTATTCTTATTTCACTTGAGGTGCCATCACAAGACTTGACCTTTTCAGAGCCTTTTTCACCCAGGCCACAGCCTTCATTATGTGGCATCAGTTGAATAGAAAAATATCCTTTTTCTGGGCTGGATTGTTAGTGCTTGTGTTAGTGAGATAGCACTGGATTTGGAGTCTCTATGGTATCTAATTCAAAGATACTTAATGTAAGAATCCTACTATATTCAACCCAGATGTACCTCTCTGAATTTAAGGTGAGAGAATAGTTCCCCTTCAAGGCCACCTTTTTAAGTGGAATTAGATCCTGGAGCTGCCCTTTTTACCTTAAATACTCCTAAGAAAGATGGTGTTGCCTGGATTCCCTTTCTAATTAGTCCACAGAGAGTGTTGCACTATTAGAGCATGGTCCATTTAAGCTTCCTTAGCATGGCATGACATAGAACGTTTAAATACAAACTTTTCTTCTCTAAATGTAACTCTGAGCTGCCTTGGAAAGATCATTTTCATAACTGCCTGCTATTCTTTCCCATTAAATTTTCCATCCTTTTTCCTCACAGGGTAGATCTGCTGTTGTATCTCACCTAGAGCATACCACTTCCATCAAAATCAACTTCTCTTCAAGCAAAACTCTCATAGTCAATGAAAAAGTGAAAACAAGTGCAAATACACCCTGGAAAACAGTTTAGCAGTCAAAAGAGCTTCCTTTGTTGCAGCATTAAATTATCCCAGAGTTTATAAAGAAAGTATAAAAATATCCTAGGCTTTATAAAGAAAAAGAAGATTCACTAAGACTCATATTCTATACTGCTGTTTATTGGCTTTCAACAGTGCTTTGAAGCTTTAATTGGGGATCACTTTGTCACACACTGTACAGGGACAAAATGAAAATCCTTGTGACAGGGTGCCTCTTTTGTGTAATCCTCACTCATTTAAGTGAAGTTTTCCCAAATCTTAGCATTCAGAAATCTGGGCAGTCATTCACTCTCTACTACTTGCCACCAACTTTATTAATATAATAAGGAACAAGTCATCATTAATGTAGGCAGTCTAGGATGAGCTGAAGGGTTTGTTTGATGTGTATGGCAAGGTTAGGAGCATGCTGCTCAGCTCCCACAAGGCCAGCAAGTAGTCAGGAGGTATGTCTGCTCCAGCCTGCTTTCAGGAATGCTTGTCTGAGGATTTACAAAGCAGAAAATAAACTACTGGTGTTGCCAAGCAATTAAGACCCCTGTTCAAAGGCTCTGAACTGAGGCAAGCCAGTTAAAGTGAGGAAGTGCCTCTCCCATGTGTACATGTTGCACAGATTCCTAGTGAGTAGCTTCTTCCCAAACCTTAGAGGAAACCTAAGTGAGCTCACACTTCCCTCTGTAGGGAGTGGAGACAGAGACAGAGGCAATTCGAAGGACTGAGTTACTCCAACAGGATTGTTGCCTTTGGACTGTAGAAACAAATCCTTCCATGGATTCAAGCAAAACCTATCTTGCCACTGAAATGAGGTAACAAACCTGCAACATCCTAGTTTGTTCCATTTTTTTTCTCCAGTTTGGGTGGATATCAAATGAATCCACAGGAAAATGGGAGGTGGGAGCCCCAGGGAACCTGTGGGAATCCCTGGAGTGGCTGAGATTGAGGTTTCTTCCCCAGATGCCATGTGAGGAAGGGCTAGATGTTAGCAGCCCTCCTCGGTGTAGGGCAAAGGCTCCTTCCAGTTCCTGCCAAAAGCTGAGGAAAAGCATTGCTGGGCTGGAAGCAGCCCAGCTCTTGCCTACAGCTTACGTGGATGCTGTGTGCAGGGCAGGCCTTTTCCCCATCAGCCAGTGTCTCCATGGCCCTGGATCTGTCCACCCTCACCCTCCAACTCTGCTTCACCCTCACCATTAACCCCCTCTGTTCCCAGCCTTTCTGCCAAACCTGGCTGCATCCCCATGGGCTGTGCTGCTTGTTTGTCCTTTCCTGCTTACAGGCTACAAGTGCCCAAGCAAAAGCCAAGTGTCTGGATCCTGCAGTAAGGACTGGGTTAATTCTCAGTCCAGAACATCCTCACAGTTCTGCATCCATTGTAGAAACTTCCTTTTCCTACCCAGCTGCCCAAAGCTGCCAAGAAAACTGAGGAAACTTGACCATTGCCTCTCCTGCTGCAAAAATCTGCCATCCCTCAGGGACAGGCTGCCTGCAGGAAATTAGACACCTGCTTTGGTCTTTTTCTTGCAGTCATGGAGTGTTGGTATAGTATGTCTGCCAAACCACTATTAATAAACCACCTTTTTGACTGTCGCAGAGTTTTGCCAAGATAAAATGCCATTCCTTCTACCATCCATCTTCTTTTTGTTTCACAGGTCCTGGCAGAGCTCTCTTTTCTGTACTATTTCCTGATCTATTGAGATTTATGCAGCGCTGACCAAGGGAGGAAGAAAAAACTCGTGGGTTAGTCAAATAAGTAGGAGTTAAAGAAAACTACCTGGTTCTCAGTTTTACCATTGGGTCCTGACTATCTAAAACCTGCCATCCTAGGGGGAAAAAGGATAGAAAGGGTATTAATTTTGAAGAAAACATTAACCTTCTAGCATGGGTTGTATACACAGGTGTTGCTGTGGTCTGTGCCCATCTTCATGGGCTTGTCCTTTACAAACCTAATACAGCTGCTGGAGGGAAGCAGGAAAGGAAATTGATGAAAAACAGGGCTAGCATCTTCTTTCATTTAAATTCCTTTCACTTAGTGTTACTTTTCATATAGAAGGGGGGAAAAGTATGATTGTTTTTATTTATAAACTGCATTACCCTGCTCACACACAGCACAGCCTGGTGAATGTTGCAATATATTGCAAAAGGTGTTATTAGCATAATCCCCTTGCAACAGATGGAGCAGCTGAGAAAGTTGCAGAGGGTTATTGAAACTCATCCAGCAGCACGAGGGAAAACAGCTTTGTCATCCTGTCTGGGGCCAGCACTGCTCTGACCAGGGCAAGAGCCACAGCTCATTTCTCAGCCTTAGCTGAGAGTCAAGTCTGCCCTCACTTATATTCAAGTTTTGGCCTCTGTTGCACAGACAACATTAGATTTCCAGGAGAAGGGATTTGAGAGCACCCAAACTTTTTCTATCCAAGGTCATGTTTGTAACTGCTTTAAGTTAGCTCACTTGCAATGACTGTTGCATTTCCACTGACCTTACAAAAGCACCAGGACTCATACAGTGAATCCAATAAGGAATTAATGGTGAAGGACATTTAAATACCCATTGGGAAAACTCTCCTTCGAGTTTAGTCTGGCTTTTTGTTGGGTTTTTGTGTTTGTTTGTTTGTTTTTTAATAAAGCTGAAATAGATTAAGGAAACTGTTGTTTTGCAAAAGAGTTTTCAAATAAAATATTTATTGCAAATTATTTCATTAAAGAGTGTTTTTCCATTGAATTTCCAAAGTGTCCCTCTGAAGGAATGCTGCCTCTCAGATGCTTTTGACTCATAAAAACCTCTAAGCAAAACTGGCAGAGTGGAGGGGCTCAGAAATTTATAATGAAAAAACATTTTTGAACTCCAGGGATTTCTCAGAGATATTTACTGAGATGGAAATCCCACAAAGCCTCAGTTTGTACCTCTCCCTGATCCTTCTCTGCCTTAAAATATCCAAGAAATAATGAGTCCATGGAATCCTAAAATACTTAGAAAAAGATAGGGTAATCCATCATAATTTCCATATTTTAAAGGAAAATTAATGATTTTATTAGCAAAGCTATGCTGAATTCCTAATTGCTTGTGTAAGTAAAAATTACCCTTGAGTTGCCTGATGAGATATTGTTTGCTTTGCAAAGGTCACCTCTGTCCTGTAGCAGATTGCAGTATGGATGGTGTTAGAGTCAAAGCTGTACCACGTGCAGAGGGTGAGCAGAGAGAAAACCCCCACACAATGCAGGAAAAAACACTCCTGAGATGAAAAAAATTAAAAGTGAATAAGTTCAAAGCTTTTAAACTGGTTAGAAGGTATACAAAATATCTCCATATAAGGATACATCCAAATTATCTGACCTTTTTTTAAAGGGTACATCCAATTTAATTTGTTTTACTTGTTACAAGCTGTTAAATATCATATGGCCTCATTTCTAAGAAGGGGAAGATAAATATCAGGTGTCAGCCAAAAATAATATGTGGGACCACTGGAGGGCACTTTTGATTTAAAAATCCCTCACTTTAATTTGGCAGCAATACAACTTCTGCAAATGCAGGAGAGAGCAGAACTGGGGCTTATCACTTGTTCATGAAAGTTTATAGGAAGATATTTCTTTCATTTTAAGATATTTTGTAGCCCAGAAGAGCTTGAGGAAATTCTAACAAATAACCTTTATGAAACATCTATTCTCACTATTTTTTTTTTCCTTATTACAGATTTTTGCAATGTGACTGTTTTGGCCTAGATCA
Organism: Zonotrichia albicollis; assembly: GCF_047830755.1. Lineage (NCBI taxonomy): Eukaryota > Metazoa > Chordata > Aves > Passeriformes > Passerellidae > Zonotrichia > Zonotrichia albicollis. Next base: position 89,364,223 of record NC_133821.1, read on the forward strand.
TATAACATTAATGAATCACTTAATTGAAACAACTACTGTAGATTGGGTTTGAATAAGAAAGACTGTATTTCTTGTCTATGTTGCTATGCAGACACATTGCTAGCTCTGTATTTAAAAGAAGAATATGCTAAAACTATGCACCTGATCCATGGATCAGATATCTGCCACTTGGTTCACAGGCTCCAAGTTTAGTGAAGGAGTAAAGAAGGAGCAAAGAAAAGTAGCAATTCTCTGTGTACTGGATTCATTTCTAGACTAATCCTGCAAACTTCCTCCTCTCAGCAGTCTTCCTTAGATGATTGATAAAGTTCTCTTCAGAGGGAGAGTGGGCCTAAATAAAAATAAAGATTTATCAGACCAGCTGCCAGTGTTCAGTCTGTCTTTTTGAAGTTTTTTTCCTTGTTGACTTAGACCTTCATGAAAGGGGGCTGCTTCCTGCCTGGCCTCCCGTGCTTGGAAGCAGCCATGCAATTCCTTGTTCCCCATTTTGGTTGGGCAAAGAACAATTTGCTCTTCCATTATAGCAGAGCATTTCTCTGCAAAGCCACAAAATCAGCATTTATACAAGATCAGATCAAAGCTTTTGTGAAATTCAGAAGACAGAAGGGCAAAAGGAAAAGAGGGCAAGAAAAAATGAAAAATGCATAAATGCCTCCACCAGGTATTTTCTTCTTGGCTTTTCTGAATGGAGGATGAAGAATTTATTGTGAGCAGGCATGTCTCCATTGCCTGGTAACAGTGCCTGTAATATGGAGTAAATGATTGCCTGTTTGTGCTGTGGTCTGTGGTTCTGATTATGAACTTCCTGAGGGACTGTAAAGATAAAAATCACAGTTTGGTACTTGGTGAAGATTTAAAGAGCTGTAACTTCGAAATGGTACTACTGAGAGATAAACAGGCTTTTGCCTCCTGCCCCTGAGCACCATGGCAGGATCACAGGAAGCTGAAACTGAACAAAACTCGCACTGAAGCCCACAAAATTCATCCCTACAGGACAGAACACAAAGAGGCTCTGCAAAGCTGAGTGAAGGCTCTCCTTTGCTGTCAGCTTTGCAGGGAAACCATCCCAGTACAGCCTTGGCAGGCACCAGCACAGATGTAAAGAACTCAGGGATGGTGGTGAAGTCACAGCAGAAACTGCCAGCTTCATTTGGGACAATACAGATCATAAATCAAAGAGAAAACAGTTTCAGGTACTTCTTTTTCTCTCTGCATTAATATATATGATATTATAATGGTAAATTCTCATAAAATTAGTGGCTGATTTTTCTGTGAGTGCGGCTACTGGTACCAAAAGAGAGAAAATTGATTCTGAGGATGGTCTTGAGGTCACTTCATTCCTCATTTTAGGAACTGCAATCCCAGGTGGCATTTACCTCAGTTCTAATACACAGGGCATCTGAACTGGGAGCATGGGGCAGAGTGAGGCAGGGTGCCCTGACAGGATGGCCATGCATGAGGCTTTGAGTAAGACATCTCCTTCTCTTCTCACTGCTCCTTTGCTCCACAGGCAAGCACATCTTCACTTTCTGCTCCTGTCTCTTCAGGGCTTCACTATATACAGCCCCATTTGCAATTTCTAAATTTTTTCTAACTCTGTAAAAGTGATGAGATTTCCAAGCTCACTTGATCCCATTTCCTTAACATATTCCCCACCTCAAATATGTTATTTCAAGTGAAGTAGAAGACAGTTCTGTATTTTCTTAGCCATTTTGCCATGCAGGCTTTTCAATGATCTCCCCAGCTTGTGCACATTAAAAACAGAGGGGACACATTCTGAGGTGCCAGCACGATGGTCCCTTGTTGTGCAAACCCTGTTATGGCACCCTTGGCCTCATGGCTCCCTGGGTGATGTCTGTGGGAAATGCTCAGCTGATGACAGCCCAACCCTTATCCCATTTTTTTGGAACAGAAGCTCTTTGGGAAGATGCAGTGGAAGTGTCAGACACATGCTGGCTTTCATGAAGCTTTTTCTCACCTTCCAGAGATAGGGGACTTCAAATTGAAAAGAGTTTTAACCTTTGCCATGACTGGTAACAGCTTGATAATTTTTAAACACAGACATCTAAAAGCCAATAGCAAGAAACAAATATCTGTCACTGCTTTCAAAAATCTCAGGGTTTAAAACAGCTCTGGTACTTGGAGATGTGTTTGTGCTTTCTGACTGTTTGGATTGGGTTTTTCCTAATCTGCTCCACTTTTCAAAGCGCTTTACATTTGCAGCCTAGACCTCAGTAGGTTTTGTTTAGCTGCTCAGTTGGAGCTGCTGAAGTTCAACCCTGGGCTGACCAGTCCTTGGACTGTGGCCTTGACAAGGTGCAGACTCCTATCCAGGAGAGACTGAGTTGTCACAGACCACTTTAAAGAGTAGGAGAGTCAGAAACAGAGAGGTTGACACTCTGTTTGCATTTATGGCAGCATGAGATAAATAAGTGTTATTAAAGCATTACTCATCATGCACATTGTTATGGTGCAAAGGCAGTGAGGTGACAGGAGCTGGAGGGTGAAGCAGCTGACAGCCACTCATGGCCCTCACTGCCCTTCATCCCCGTGGACCAAGCTGAACTTTCAGATCTATATTAAGACAGGACATGATCTCTGAGACATGATCTCCAGATACAGAATGACCTCCCACAACCTGCCCTAAATAAAATGCAAAAGGACTTGGCCTGCAGTCAGCTCCCCCAGAGTGAACCACATGGAAGGGTCTGGGTTCAGCTTACTGTTTGTTTTTCAGTAGGTGGGAAGGCAGCACACGTGCTTGATGCTGGAGGAAAGCAGATCTGCAGTGAAGTTGAGACTTACTTACCCTTGCAAAAATACATCCTCTACTCTCTGAAGGGTCAGCCCTCCAAAATGGGAGCAAGGAGCTGCAACAAAGCAGCACCTGCTCCCCTGGCTGCTGCTGCCAACCTGCTGGGCATGGCAGGGAAAGGCCACTGTGGGGAAAGATGCTCCTGCCCCTGAAAAGTCTGGAGTCTGTTCAGGAGATGGCTGCAAAGAGGCCACCAAAATAAAACAGGAGAGCCAACACTGTGGCCCCTGTGCGTAGGGTGCATAGGTACAGCTGATCCCTGTGCCCAAAGTGGTATGATCAGCCACAGGGGAGGAATTAGGCCCCATGGGAAGAGATTCTTCCCCAGCAAAGGTCCATGGGATGGAGCAGTCTCAGAGGCCAGGGCATTGCCATCTGCAGGGACAGTTGGGAACAACCCTGCTGTCGGAGTAGCCATGAGTGTCCTGGCTGTAGAGGGCAGGACTGCAGCCCCTGGGCAAGTGGGCTCTGCCTCTGGCTGCTCTGGGGCAGCACAGCTCTGGTGGGGTGAGAGCACCTCTGACCAGCCCTGCTCCTTCTGCCATACCCAGGACAGCTGTTCGAGCTGTTTAGTGCAGTAAAAGCCTCACAGTGAGAAACATACAGTTCTTCCATTCCCAAAGAAATTGATGCTGCTTAAATTGCTACTGGAATTCTGGTAAATCCAGGACTGCCTGCAGCCCCAGAGAAATGCCAGTGCTTTGTCATGACCAGTGGTTTGTCACTGGGACTGGGAACTGGGAAGAGAATGAGGGAAACTTGCCCTGAGGAGTCGCTCTCCAGTCCCTCTCCCACAGCAGCATCAACTGCAGCAGCAGCAGCACTGGCAGCAGACAGTGACTGCAGCTAATTGTTGCATTTCTGGAAGGCTTCTCCCAAAAGGTCTGAAAACACAACAAAATATTCAGTTTAAATGAACCCAAAAAGTCTATGTATAGGAAGAAAATGAAATTTACAGTTTTCTAGTGTGCCTGTGTAATTTGGGTACCCAGTGCAAGTGGCTCAGGGAGTATTTTTACAAATGCTCCTTGTGGTACAGGTGAAAGTTGTAAAAATTCTTCTGAACATGAAGATCTCGAGCAGAGATCTTAGAGCACAGCTACATAATAATTTGAAACACTAGCAAATAAAACGTGAATTTTGCCTTGGGCAGTATAGGTAGCTTGTATTTGAGGCAGGAATTTGCAGAGCTCTCCTTGATGTCTGCTATGTTTTGATAGGCCCAGTTTTGACCACCATCCCCACATGTTATATCAGCTTCTCTCAGTGATGCTTAATTTATTTGTTATTTTTTACTTACTCCTCCTCTGGAAAGAACGAGAGTGCACAATCTTTTTCCTAACCCTAGGGAAAGCAAATGTCTGTATGACATCATATTTGTTTTGTCCTCTTGCAACATCATGATAAATCAGAGGAAGTTTAAAGTCTAAATGCTTACAAAAACAAATTTTTGCTTCTGGAAGCAGGTAAGTTTTTAATCACATGCTGCATTTCAAAGCCTGGGGCTTATATGTTTTTATTTGTGTACCTAGGGAATCTTTTTATCAAGGGGCACTCTGTGATGAGCTCTTAATATTCTCTAACATATGTATTCTGCCATCATCTCCAAGGACAAAAATTGTCTCTGTACTGTCCAACATAGTGATAGTCAGAACCACTTCAGTAAATCTACAGATGTAAGTGGCTCTTCTTTTCTGATGTCCTCAGCAGAAGCCCAGAGTCAGCAGCTGCTAAAGGCCAATAGCAACAGTTTCAAATGATATTTAGCACATCTATTTCTATCGGAAATCTGATATTCTTTATATGCTGAATAACATTGTTTATTTAACTTGTAATGAAACTTTCAAATTCACTTCAAAACAGACTGTTCAAAGGAGCAGTAGGATCCATGACTTTCCTTGGCAATTTAAGAGACTTATAGGTGAAGGAAATTTCTAGAAGGAAACTAAAGCTAAAGTGCACATCATACAAATGCAATAGTTAAAGTGTAGGATATCTTAATTTTTAATACAGGTGAAAGCCAGGAGTTTAATGATATTTGAAGTTTAAAGAAAAAAATAAAATCCCTGACTTCTTTGTTCCTTCTCAGTCTGGTTTGTATTGAACATAGTCTTGATGTTCCTTCAGTGCTCCAACCATCACTGAACTAATCAGTCCCATCTCTCCCACCCAGCCTCCCTTCTGCTCAGTCTGTAGGGAATTTTCTGTGGAAATAGAAAGTTGCCACCTATGTTTAATTTAGAAATCAACACCTATAAACTATCTTCCTATCTGTCAAAAACAGGCATCTACCAACACACAAATACCAGGAAGCCTGTGTGCTGATAGTGAGAACAACTGGTGCTCATTTTCACCTTCCCTACATGTTCCTCCAAATATGAAACTACTTTAAATGAATGCTCCTATCATTAGCTTAACCAATTTATTCTATGTATTCTACCTTAAAAATCAAAAGTCTCAGATAATCCTTGGGTACCTGCAGGACATATTAGTTCTGGATGCACATTCATGCCTGGCCATATTTAGACACCATTTCAAATATTGTCATTCCCTGAAAAATCATAGATGTGTGTGTCTATAAAAATATATGAAAACCATATATGAAACCATAAATATTAATTTCAAAGCATATAATTGTTTTTAGACCACTTTAATGCTTTTTTAAAAGTAATTTAAAGCCTTGGTTATAACCCATCCTGCCTTTTCCTGAAACTTTTAGTGAATTGCTAGGAGATTCAATAGAGCTGTTCCTATTTCTACCCAAAGTTTCCTGAGAGGGAATTCATCCTCTGTCTTTCTGCCAGAAACCTCTACTGACCCACATCCTCTCCAGCAGCATTAGGCATCAGCCCAGTCCTTAAAACACAGGACCATGAAGCCACTATTAGGGGGAGCATCAGTGCAGATTGTATTTCGTTAAGGCAGCTTCAGTCTTACTGAGAAAAAAAATTTGTATTTCACTGCCTCTTTTTTTAATGCAGACCTCTAGAGCAAACATCAACACTGCTCTTTATATCCTTTTCCCTCCATTATACCTAAAAGCTATCTTTCAACAGTGTGGCTTTGCACAGCCAGTGAGACAGCAAAGCAGACAGTACAGAATCTGTCAAGTTTCCTTGTAGAACCTGACATACACAGGAGAAGCAAAATAAGGTTTACCCCATTCAGGTCTTTTTTTTTTTTAAGTCCACAAGCTGAACTAGAAGAGATAACCAAACCATTGATCAAACACAGACTTTAACTGGAGACTAAAAATGCTGATACTCAGTACTACTGAGGGTCACACAGCACAACTTGTTACTTTTTTCTAAAGCTTTAAGTGTTATTTATGCCACTTTAGGGCAGAGTCTCTTACCCAAGACCAAGGGGAGCCAATGGGGGTCTCTGGATGTTCCTCCTCCTCAGACGACATCCTGAGCTGGTAGTTTTTCCCTGTTCTTCACATACACTGCTAAAGGCACTGCTGGTTTCTGCCATATACAAAAAAGCTGCCTTCAGATTTTAGCTGTAGACAACAAAGCTCCAGAGAATATAATTTCGCAGTGATCATGTTCTTGCTAATTTTACCTGCCGAAGTTCTTGGAAGCACAGTCAGAGCAAGAAACCTGAGCTCAGTAAACCAGAGCACACTTTCCTTGCAACTGACTCCTCAAGTGCTCTTGCTCAGTCAAAAGGTTCAGGGAAAAATTAGAGCCTGACAAACACAAATTCACTTCGAGTCAGTATCCTAACTTTCATATAAGGTTTTATGGTCAGACAGTTTACTGTGTTATAAGTTCCAGAAAAAGAATACAAGGAATTTTTACTGCCAACATTTTATTACTATCATTGGTCATATTTTGTATGGATTTTCATAGCTTAATTTTTTTTTCAGGACAGGTTCTTAATGCCACAATCTAATTCTGCCTTTCTGCACAGCTGCACAACTCCACAACTGTAACTCTGTGAGTGAGAAGGCAGCACAGCTCTCCTGTTCCTCTTGCAATAATATTCGAAAGAGGATAATTTTTGTTTCCATTTGTTCCTTTTGGTTTTCTGTTTGTGCCTAGTTTGATACCAGTATGTAGAATCCACACAGATCCATACAGATCACACACTATTTATTTATCAGATAAACTTGTCCTTAATTTTGAGATTTCTGTCTCTGTCTGAGAGGACAGCTGGGTCCAGCATCTTGAAATCACTTCTGGCAGCTGGCGGAAATAGCAGCCTTGCCACCAAGATACAGCCTGAGGTTTTGTGTTCAAACTGATCGCTAAATCACAGCTATGATACACTTTCACAGTCACAGCTTGTGGCTTGAATTTTGTTATTTATCATCCCTCTGCAGTAGCTGGTGAAATAACATTGCTATCCAAATCCCTGAACCCTTCTGTTACAGGTCTGGCTTTGGGCAAAGGCTTCTAAATCTTTCCACTGTTATGTAATGAAATGAGCTATTTATAGCGCCCCACTGCAGGAGAGTCCTGGCATTAACTATGAGCTGATAACAGTTATCAAATGAACAAATATGCCCAGCTATGCTTTATACTTAACCCTAGGCTATATACAAATTCAGTGAGTAGGAAAATAATCAATCAATGGAAAAACACTGGAAATAAGGCATAGAGTAGAGAAATAGCCTGTTGCCAGCATGTGGTCTCTCACCACTGTGGGTGTCACTAAGTAGGCAGCAGATAGAAAGGACTAAAAAGTGACAGCCCTCTGTGCAGCCCACCAGGCACTGTCAGCTGGAGGATTGGGGTATCCCAGCCATGGCTGGACAGTGTGTTGGTTTCAACAGCAGCATGAGCATCAGCTGTTCTTGCCTCTGTCACCCTCCTTAGCCCAAAATACAACATGCAAGACTGTTTAAAGTCTGAAATACTTTCCTAAAACAATGTATGCTGAGGTCTCAAGAATAGCTGTGGTATTTCAGCTGAGAGTTAAGTTCATTGCTGCATGGAGTTGCCTTTAAGCTTTGGGAGCATTGGGAATGAGTGTTATTCCTGTGTATCAACCAAAACTAACAGCTGCCAAACTGCTCTGAATGCCTGGCATGGCAAGGGAAGTGCCAGTTTATGTCACAGGACAAGCACTAGATGCAGGCAACCCAGTCTCAGCTCACTCCAGTTGCTCCCTAGGCCTATGGGGTTGTGCTGGGCTCCCTCAGCATCCCTCCAACACTGTCACACAGCTCCTGCTGCTGGCTCTGACCTGGTCCTGCTCCTGAAACCCTGGCACTGCCCCACTGCAGCCAGTGCCTGATGGAATGACTTTCCACCTGATGGGTGTCTTAGGATGACAAAACACTGATGTGAAAAGGCATCTGGAAGAGATCTAACCATCAGAAAAAATGATGCTTACTTAGACTCTTCATCCTTCACTTTAGAAACTCGGAATCTGAAGTGGACCAATAGCCAAGTCACCCTCCAGTAGCAGGGGAACTCTTCCAAGAGAAAATAGCACAGCACTTGAGTTACCAAGATGCTCAAGTTACTCATTTCTGTTGTACACTAAATGTTAAGACTGCAAGCACAGAAACTCATTTGTTAGCTATCTGACAAATCACATTTTCTTTCTGGAACAATTTTGGGGAAGGAAATTCAATACAATTCTTCTCATTTCAGATAAACAGGGAAATGCCACGCCTAGTGAATTTCAATGGCATTCCTGCCCCTGCTGAAAGGTCTATTCACCAAATTTAAAAGATAGGAACCGCTGTTTGTTGGAGTAATTTTCCACTGTTCCACCCATTTCTTCTGATAAATTTTCTTTCAAGCTGTGATGGGTAAGTATAACAATCTATCAGAAATAGCATTTAAATAATGGTAATATGCTGCATAATGTTTATTTATCAAATACTTCAAGAAGTGGGCGTGCATCTTTCCCAGCACACTGTATTCCTGAAGCCTTTGTCATTTTCTGTACCATCCGATTTCAGGAACTTCCTGCTTTCCCCAGGAAGCACTAACAAGTGTGGGCATTTCCCCTTGGCAGCATAGATTAATCCAGTGGCTGCTGTTTCTAGATCAGTGCATCTGGTACCCATGCCCAAGGGTGACCATCACCAAACACTTCTGATCAATACACCCACAAATGCAATAATGATTTTACTAGATGTAAAAGGACCTTTCTCCATAATTTGCATAAATGGTGACAATGTTTCCCAGACTTTTCCCAAGGTTCTCATCCCCACTACCTGCTCCCCATCCCACCTTCTCGCTGTCACACCCACACAGCGAGGCCACAGTTTCTTTGCTTTCTTCACAGTGTTCCCCAACCACCCCAGCAGCTGCTTTTCCTTCACTCCCTTCCCATTTTTGCACTCTCGGGACTTCACAAGCTTTGTTGCTACTTCCCCAGTTGGTGTTTTCAACCAAAGACAAAGGTGGAATGACAGCTGACACAAAATTCACAGAAAATGTTCTCAAGACTCACAGTTCATGTAGGCTTCACATCAGTTTTTTGATTCCTCCTCAGCCCATAGCCTCTGTGACACACTCTAACAACAGGTTTCACTGGATAAACACTACAAACAGAAGTTTTGATGCCACTTTTAAGCAGTGTCCTGTGATTTCACTACATGACACAGGTTAAAGAGGAGCAAGTTGCTTTTTATAAACAGCATTTGCAAGTGCTGTATCATGAGAAGGAAAAAAAATTGTAATCACTCCAGAATATTTAAAAATAGAAATATTAGCTCATGGTAGCCCCTATTTGAACTTTCTTTTGCTGAACTGATAACAGTCATCTTATTTTTAATAGACTAATTTAATAGAATAATGAATAGAATATTTAAATATAGAAATATTAGTTCATGATAGCCTTTCTTTTCCTGAACTGATAACTGTCATCTTATTTTTTAATAGAATAATTTTTCAACTTAAAGGGTAATTTAAGATATTTTTAAATACAATCACAACTCTACTGTACTGGAACAGCATCACTCTCCTAAAATAGTTGCTTTTCACATTACAGTAGTTTCCATGGACAACTCTTATGGAGCTTCTCTCTCTCTATTTTCTTTCTGTAAAGGCTTTTGTCTCATAAATGCCTATGGAAATTTATAGCATCATGTATATTAAGAAAGCCATACTGAGAAAGCAGAAAGAAAATCTACCTAACAGAAATACTGAGTCATAACTCTCCCTTTTTACATCTCCTGCAGAGGTATAGTTCAAGATCCTACAAATTCAGACCAAACATTATTCTAGTGGGGGACTTAAGAAGGGTACACAGGGCTGTCAGCTGCCCCACCACAGGTGCCAAACTTTGAGATTTATTGTTGATAAATAAACAGTATTTACAAGAATAATTTAAGGCCTAGTAGAGAGAAATCACACCATCAACATAAAAGAAAAGGTTCTATGTGTTTGCAAAAGCTCATTTATGAAAGTGTATCTTATGATGTAGAATCAGCCCTGTGATTACTGCAATAACCTCTGAGCCAATATCTGTCCTCCTAGCTGGTAATTATTCTGATAGGTAGCAACAAGTAAAAGCCCATTGCCCATTGTCAGTCCTGTTGTCTCTAAGTATAAAGAATACTGTTTAATTATTGTTAATCATGCCAGTCATCATTTTCCACAGCATAACAGCTCACACTGACAGAATAATAATAGTTCATAATACTTCAGCATTTAAGTGCATAATCAATACATTGGTCATGTAACAAGTGTGGAGAAATTTCCTTCAGTTTATATTCCTATGTAAATCTAAATCAAAAATTTCCATTTCCTTGAGGAAATTTTAATCAAAACCACATTTATGTATGAAGCTGCTTTATGAGGTCTTTCTTTCTTAAAATCATGGCAGTTGATTCCCAATGCCTTCTTCTTACAGCACAGGAGTCTCGCTGATATATCTGACACCCCAGCACTTCCTAGCCAAATAATATGTCAGCAGTGGACAATGTCAGCGTTTGGACTATTGCCTCAGAACTGCCAGAGCTGTGTCCTCCACAATCATCAATGGTTATTTTGGGAGCTGTCAAAACAGGACTGGAAATGTTTTAAAAGCATTTGCAAACTACCAGAACCACTGAGTATTTATTCAGGTGTAAACTGGAGCAAGGATAAGGGACAGAAGAGAGTCACCAGGCAGAGGATGGATGGGGCTAGTTTTAATTTTCACTGAAGAGCTGTACCCATAAGGAACTAAGAAAAAAGGGAAGAATATGGATATTTTTTCACTCCAGTATATCCACAATATTTCAGTGGTAGCTGATGAATTATTAAGACTGGCTGCTGAGGGGGTGATGTGGGAGAGGAGGACTGTGGCAGGAGGCTGGAAAGGCAGCATGGCAGCCTCGTTTGGTGTGGTGAGAGGCTGTGCCATGGGGCGTGGGTGCCCACCAGGGTGCAGGGCTCTGCTCTCTGGGCAGGCCACGCATGGCAGAGGGATGCCAGCAGAGGTTGGGCTTTATGGTCACTGCAGTGCTTTACTACCCTGAGAAACAGCTCTGGCACTGTCATTTCTGGCACAGGCACTGGGCTGTGGCTGGGGGATGGTCCCAGGAAGGAGGGATGGCTGACAATCCTCACTCACCCTCACAGCCAGACCAGAGCAGTAGCCTGTGGCAGACAGATAGGTCCTGTTGGGATGACACCCACATGAATTCCAACTTCCATGGAAATCCAGATTCTTTCACACTGCACATAGTCCCTGCCCAGGGTCCTTGATGCCCTGCAAACACTTCCAACTGCAGCCAGGAGTTCTACTTTCCCCCCAGCTTCTTCCATGCTGCTGGATCGATTCGCAGTCCCCATTTCACTTGCTCTTCAATTTCTACCCTGTAGAGCTGTCTATTGACCCAACCTTTGGGTTTGTTGTACCTTCCTTTTTGTGTGAGTGATACCTTCCACCACAGAGTGCTTTTCAGCCTTGGGAAAGCAACCCCCTCACAAGCAATGTTTAGCAACTGCTTTTAGATGCAGAGTGGGAGCTGAGATCTCTACATTCCCTGTCACCACAACAGGAAGGGATGAAATCCCTTGCGTCCTCCAGTGATTAGATACCAGATATTAGTGCTTAAGTGCTCGTGAAGAGCTCTTTAACAGGGAAGAGAGGATGGTAAGAAGGAAAATAATGTCACCTTTCCAATAACCTTCTCTATATTTGGACTCTGTCTTTTACAGAAGCTGAATCACAATCTCTCTGACTGACAATTCAGAACATGCTAATAATACTATCTGCAGGTGATAATAGTGGATGACTAAATCAGAAAGCATGGAAGGTGCTAGAGAAGAAGGCAGAGGCTATAAAAAGTTTGTTTGCTATCACATTGTCAAGTGAATCCACAGAATGCAGAGTTCTGCTTTCTTGCCACATCCAAAACCGGAAAGGAAATGCTTAAAAGATTTGTGTGCCTAATGGGCATGGGCCAAGTTTTCTCACAAAGGTCACTGGGACTGAACGCCAGTGATTCCTTCTCACAAAAGAAAGACAAGAGAAGTGTGGACCTGGGACCTGGGTTCCCAGCCCTACACATGCACATATAGTAAAGAACTATAGCACCAAGTGTTGCAGCACAGGATGCCAGTCCCACTCAAACAATAATTTATCATTATTATTTATCTGTATTACTTTATTATCTGAGTCCCAGCTGGACACAAAACCTACATTACCCTCTCCATGAAAGCCTTACACTTGAGGGGGGCTTAGCTTGTAAACTAGGTCAGGGATAAGGAAACTTTTGGATGGGGCCCTGGAGGCTGTCTCTCCCTAAGTCATCCACCATCACTTTTTGGCCTCCTGTGGGCAAAATACTGTGTTTTCCTACCATGTGGGTGGACAGATGCTCCCACAGCTTGACAGGAATTACCTGCATTTTGGTCAGAGTAAGGGCATATCTGGTCTTATTACAGGGTGTGCTCTCCAAGGCGATGGGCTGTGCGTGCAACTTTCATCACATACAATTGCTCATAAATATAGTCCATGATGGAGAATTATTGCACTTGGTCACACCATAGACACAGATCTGCTGAGGCCAGGCCCTGGGACTCCTGTCAGGTATACAGGATACCATATGGAGAAAAAGGTTAACATGAAACAACACTCAGGAGTATGATGGCTTCCGGTAACTGTCAGCTGCATTTTGTCAAAGTTTTGGAAACTTTGTGGCAGAATAGAATGTTAAGAAAGGATGTGATTTATTTTTTATTTATTTTCTTTATTATTTTGTACTTTAGGGCTTTTTTAGTTTCTTGGAGAAAATTGGTGTCTAAAGGCTGACAAAACAAATGTCAGACCTAAAACATAGAAAAAAGTTAATGGACACTTGGTATAAGTTGTTTAAATATTTGGTTACAGGAAAGGAAATTTCAACTCACTGTCTTTCAATTTGAGTTCTTTCAAAAATCCTTATACTTTTGAGGCTGTGTTATGATGTAGGCCATTAAGAAGTCCTGTATTTTCTCTTGATCAGTTCAGATCATTCCTTAATTATATTAACTCCTTTCAGCCAGTGCTTTTCCACCTTTTTTTTCATTACAAAAGTGTGTGTACTTATTGGTCCAGTACATAACCGAGACAAGTGTCCATGCAGCATGAACTTTATTTATAAAGACATAAATGTCACACTTCCTTAAAAAAAAGTTTAAATTAACTAACCAACTGATGAAAACTGAACAGTAATACTATTTACATAGGCCAATGCTCACCTTCCTTCACAAAACTTAAAGTGAATTCTCAGTCTGAAACACAAACAATGAAATATAGAAGCACAATGATTGCCAGCAGTTTCCTTGTACATAGCAATCCACATCTCTTACAGAATTCACAACTTACAGAACTTACATTTCCTCTGTAAATTAACCTAAATTATCTCTTTGGCACAGTCATAGGGATGCCTGCGTTTCAAGGCCAGCAAGTAACTGTAGCAGACTTAGACACTAATGGCATTTCATCTGTATAAAGCAAATGATCCCCTTATTGGTGTATCCAGCCAGAAAGGCCTGCCCAAATATTAGATATCCTCTGACAGTGTCTATACTCATCCTTCCTACACCTTGACTGAGTGACATTAACACTGATTCCATAAAGACAAACAGGAAGTTGCAGCTTAGACAGCATTCCCAAACATCGAGACAAGGACAGTGACCACTGATTTAACATCTACAGCGTACGAAATACCACAATGCCCGGTGCTGTCGGATCTCAAGATCTCAGTCCTGAGATGCTGAGCCTCCGAGACCAGCTTAGGGGTCTCGGGACTCCTGGAATGTTGCCAGAAGTGTCTGGTAGCTGGACTTTAACCCTACACAGGAGACGACAAGGATGAGGGCTTCACCGGGTGAGTGGTGAAGGGATTAGTTAATTAGAGGGTGAGAAACAGGGTTTAGGATTTATGTACAGGGGGGTTTAGAGGAGTAAGATGGAGGAATTGGGGTGTGTCCTGCCCTCCTTCTTCTTCCTCCTCTCCTCCATCTTCTTTGGCCACGGTGGCACCTTTCTATTGGTTATTACTAAGAGTACACCGAGTTATAACAATAGATGGTATTGGGGAAAAATGATAAATATTGTATACGTAGCAAAGGGTATAAAGATACGTGGCTGCCCGGAGGACAGAGAGTGTGCCCATGGCTGACTGCTGAGCGGATCTTTGTTAGGCTGAAAGAACATCTTTTAGATAAACAATTAATAAACATAAAACCAGAAAGAAGAACTGAAGCCTCTTCTCGTCCTTCAACACGCGGGTGCCCCAAGGCCACCTCCGGGCTCTCCAGGCCCCTCAAACAGCCGAGATAAACAGGACACTTGGCGTCCCTGGACGGACTCGAGACCACCACAAAACCTTTCGGGAAGATAAACCGGACATTTGGCTTCCACTGGGTGAGCTCTGACCACCACAACCTTTCGGGGGGGGCACCACCACCACCACCTTCAAAGCCCTGAAGAAAAAGAGAGAGAAGAAGAAAACAAAAGCTAACAGAGACTGCAAAAAAAAAAAAAAAAAAAAAAAAAAAAACCAGCAGTCACTGAGAATTCCATCTCTCAGTTTCTGCCGAAGACAATCGTAGCAGAACAGCCCGGACTGGAACCAGAAGGCGCCCTGGAACCACTTCTCCTGATCTGCTGGACAGATCGAGACGTCCAGACTGCTCTGACACCAGATTTGGTAAGAAAGCCTGAAAAATAACAACATGGGGGCACACCTTCCCAGGAACAACGGGAAACCTTCCCAGGAACAACGGGAAATTTTGTCCACCTTATAAGGTGTGACACAAACATACAAAAAAAAAAATTAATTAGCTCTGGCCTTAAAAGGCCAGAAGGAAGACCCCCGAGACGCAGCAGACGTCCGGGGGGGAGCCTCAAAAGAGGGGGGAGCAAGACTCCGGAAAAAATTAGCTCTGGCCTTAAAAGGCCAGGAAGAAATAACCCAACAGACGCAGCAGACGTCTGGGGGGGGGGCCCTCAAAACAGGGGGGAGCAAGACTCCGGAAAAGATTAGCTCTGGCCTTAAGAAGCCAGGGGGAAATGCTCTTGGAGAAAAAAGAGCAAGAAATATTATTAAAATACCCGGTCCCAAAACCCAGAAACCCTGGGAAACTCCCAAAAAGCGTCCTGAAAGCCCAGAGAGCATGGAGGACTCAGGGACAGAGGGGGAGCAGGGGGGGGGAGAGAGGGGACCGGGGGAGGCGCTTTCTCGCGGCGCCGCGGCGGCGGAGCAGGGCGGCCAGGCTGCGGCGGAGCAGGCGGGGAGCGCGGGTAAAGAAAAAACAAGAGACGCGTGTTCAGATATGGCTTTGCTAAGCTCAGGGCCGGGGGGTGCAGCGGCCCCGGGGGCCGGCAAGGTAGCAGAAACGCGCGCGGCGGGCAAAACTCGCAAGAACCCGGGAGGGCAGAAGTCACATGCCAGCGCAGCAGGGGCGTCCGACATGGGCAGTGGCATGGGGGAAATTGCGCAATCCCAGAAAGGCTGCCGCGAGACGCAGGGGGCGCGCGGTTGTGACGCAAAAAACCCGGAGCGAGTCGCGGCGGGCGCGGGTGCCGGCGGGGACGGCCGCACACACCGACATAGGGCCACACACACACACAGCGTCGGAGGAGGAGGAGACAGTCGGGGGCAGACCGAAGGGGGAAAATTCAGAGGCGGAATAAAAAGGGAGAGGAAAAAATTACCTCGGGAGAGACAGAGGGCGGCTCGGAAAGCACGCATGCGCAGAGTAAAGAGCGCGGGCGGGGGCGGGCCAGACCCCCGGTGACGTCTCAGGCGAGGAGGGGCCCTCTCCAGACTTGGTGCCTTTGGTAAAAACCCTCGGGGTCCCAAGCCTCTCCCCTCCCGGGGAGGCGTGTGTTTTTTAACCCTATTGTCAGTTGAATCAAAAAACAGGTAACCCCGGTCTCAAGTAAGCCTGCAAACAGCGACAATCGGCTGAATGAGAGGCAGCTGTGTTCATGGCTCCCAGCCACGGAGGCCGGTGACAGCGCCACTCGTGGGGGAATGACCGAAGTGCACGACATGCCTTTTCCTCAACAAGATATAAGAAGAAACGAATACTCAGACTGCAAAGGACAACTCAGAAGAGAAACAAGAGAAACGAAAGACTCTGGGGGGGTTTTCCCTTTGGGGTCTTGAATATTTCTGTATAAGAACGAAAGACTCTGGGGGGTTTTCTCCTTGGGATCTTGAATTGCAATAGGCAATGGGATAAATTTACCTATTACAGGGGAAAACTGACAAAGGATCATATATTGATCAGCTGGTAGATTTCTTTGACATTTCTCCCATTTGGAGAGGAATTTTAAGGGTAGATTTCTTTGACATTTCTCCCATTTGGAGAGGAATTTTAAGGGCAGATTTCTTTGACATTTCTCCCATTTGGAGAAGAATTTTAAGGGTAGGATTTTATGTTTTAATAGTTTAGGATTTTATATTGTAATAGCTTTCCTAGTCCTCATCCATGTCGTCCCAGATGCCATGAATCGGATTGTAAAAGAGGTTTTCTTGGGGCAAACAGAAGGGGGAGATGTCGGATCTCAAGATCTCAGTCCTGAGATGCTGAGCCTCCGAGACCAGCTTAGGGGTCTCGGGACTCCTGGAATGTTGCCAGAAGTGTCTGGTAGCTGGACTTTAACCCTACACAGGAGACGACAAGGATGAGGGCTTCACCGGGTGAGTGGTGAAGGGATTAGTTAATTAGAGGGTGAGAAACAGGGTTTAGGATTTATGTACAGGGGGGTTTAGAGGAGTAAGATGGAGGAATTGGGGTGTGTCCTGCCCTCCTTCTTCTTCCTCCTCTCCTCCATCTTCTTTGGCCACGGTGGCACCTTTCTATTGGTTATTACTAAGAGTACACCGAGTTATAACAATAGATGGTATTGGGGAAAAATGATAAATATTGTATACGTAGCAAAGGGTATTAAGATACGTGGCTGCCCGGAGGACAGAGAGTGTGCCCATGGCTGACTGCTGAGCGGATCTTTGTTAGGCTGAAAGAACATCTTTTAGATAAACAATTAATAAACATAAAACCAGAAAGAAGAACTGAAGCCTCTTCTCGTCCTTCAACACGCGGGTGCCCCAAGGCCACCTCCGGGCTCTCCAGGCCCCTCAAACAGCCGAGATAAACAGGACACTTGGCGTCCCTGGACGGACTCGAGACCACCACAAAACCTTTCGGGAAGATAAACCGGACACGGTGCTGTTCAAAAACATGGGTTTAGATTTTCACCTGAATTTCTCAGCATTATAATCTCCATTTTCTCACTCCTTTGAAGCACCTTGGCAAGAAAATATCCCCAGAAAGTGTATTGGGAGTGTTTTAGAACCATTTCATAGGCTTTCCTGAGTGCACTTGCCTCAGCTTGAAGTCTACAACCAGCCTACAATGTAGTCACAAAACATCACTGTTCTAGAAATAAATCACTTGCAGGTCAGTCTCACCATTTGATCTCTTCAGTTATTCAAGTTAATATCAGTTTCAGGTTTAAATGTTCAGATCTCATTTTACCATCTTGTTAACTCTCTTCCTTATGCTAATAAAACCAGACATATACTTAGTCTTCTACTCCAACAGTCCTGCACAGTAAAACTATCCAGTGTGGCACTTATTCCAAAAATTAAAGCTTCAACTGAGTTCCTACTGTTAAGGAAATATACTTTACAAATCTTCATGTAAAAAGCCTACCTGGATCAATCAGAAGGAGTAAACTACTGAACTGTACCAACTCCTGTTGCCCTATGCTGACTGCTTGATAAATAAGACTTGTAAACCAGAACCTGCTCCTAAATTTACATTTCCTATTTCTGGAATGTGCAAAAGATTCTTTATGAACTTGCATGTGGTCTTTGTCACAGAAGTGCACTCTTTGACCTCTCTTCTGCTATGAAATGCTTTCGACCATGTAAGTCTCTGTGTCTCTATCAGGAATTAAGGATGACTTCCATCAGAACACTAAATTAGAAAAGTCACTTCAATGTTTGTAAATATGATCTTAAGCTGTCTGATTAGATATCATTCTAATAAACAACAGGAAACAGTCCTGTTTCTGTTCTGAAAGCAGAGTGCCTCAAAAGTAATTTCATGAGATGGTGGCAATTCGTGTCTTGTGTCACTGGGGAAATGTGTCTCTTTTCAGCTAAATATGTCGTCCAGTCAGGAAGAACAGTGGTCTGTCCTCTTTGGCATTGGCAGTCTGGAATTCGTCCCGCAGGCGGAACTGCCACTCGTCTTCCAGCTCCAGCCGGACGACAGTCTGGCGGAGAGAATTGCGGTCCTGGCAAATCACACACAGCGTGGCACCTGGGCAAACAGTTCAAAAGGAACTCGTGTGAATATCCCCTTTGTTCTCAGATCACCCACCTCCCACCACCCTGCCTGGAGAACTCTACTCATTTCACATCAGGAGTTACTAATGGGCTTGGGAGAAAATTAAACCGCTCAGGTAGGACTTGAGGAGAGCTATGTTCAGCTACCTATTTGTCAGGATCTTCTTGTGTAACTTGAGGTCCCTCATAATCACCTAGTAAACAGGACTAGAAGCACTTTTCAGGATCCTTAGGGTAGGAAAAGTAAAACTGGCAGGTCTAAGGAGGTCTAAGGGTCCTGGCAGCAAACCAGATAAAAGCCCTACATCCATTCCTGTTGTAGCCCTCCCAATCATTACCTTTGTTGAGTAAAACCCTCACTCAGCAAAACCCACATGGCAATCACTGTTATGGCTGACTAAGCTCTTTGTGCTTTGCTGCCCAGAAATGGTCTAAACACGTCTTTAAAACTAATCACAAATTTTAGTGGCTTTTGGATTGGTAAACTCATGTCCTGGCAAGAAAGAATCTGGTTTGTGTGGCTACAGACACAAGCAAACCCAGAATGCCAAACTAAAAAAATGATACTTCAGTAACCAATGCCAACTGTCCTGTCTGGCATGCTGATAACCACTTTAACTTGCATGCATGGCTTCATGGCTGCTGAGAAAAGTCCTCTTTTAAGAGAAAATAATTACCTCACCAGCATACAGTAATCTAAATGAGAAATGGTGAGGTAAGTGGTAATGCCCAAGACAAAAAATATCCTGTGAATATAATAAAAAGAAACAGGACAGAGAGTCACATGGTGTTTAATTCTTATGTGACCCGTTAGAAAATCAAGCAGACTGCCAGGGGAGATGGAGAAATCCCAAAGCAAACATACTTTATGCTACATGATCTAAAAATTGACTGGTTTATGCAAAATGAGACTGACTGGTAGCCTCTATTTTAGCTGCAATGAAGAACACAGCAGTCTATAACAACTCTGCCAGTTTCGAGAGGCACTAACCACAGTGCTCTTCTCCCAGTGACAGTTGTAGCTGAGAGAAACAAAGCCCCAGAGCACCAAATGCCTAAGACAGCAGCAGAAGGATCCAAAGGAAGTTTGCAATGGGACTGTCTGCAACACAAGTGGAAATTAGTTGTCTCCGCTGCTGCACAGCGTCATAAGGTTTGCATGGAGAAACTGGGTATCAGGAATAAATTGTAAATGAGCCACTTTCTATTTCTAAAAATAGGAAATAGGTTTTGATAGATGCTTGTCAATCACCTATTTTCCATCCAAATTTTAAAAAGCTGTAAGATCACAGTAGGTAAATGCTTCATGCATAAATCTTCAATACTCAGTTTTCAAACAGAGTAAGGAGTTGTGCAAATACTCTAGGCATGATGATATGGATCCAACATTCCTTCCCATTTAGAAATCTGCAGAACTTATAGCACTGCTATATACCAGTTTACTACAGTGCAGAGCCAGCATGATCAAGCATCAAAGTTGGGACATATAAAGAAGAATATGAATACATGCATATATGTATAAATGCATCTATATTAAATAAATGTAATAGATTTTAAACATAGATAAAATAGATTTTCCCCACATTCTCAGAGACCATGTCACCTAATTCTTTGTAATAAAATTATTGCAGCTCACCTTTAAGAAAATGAAACTTCTTCAAGAAGCTAGCCACAACAAAGGAGTCACAGAGGTACAGCAGGAGACCACTGAATGTCAAACCAGAGGAACTGATATTCAGAGAATGAGGCCGAGAACTCACGTAGCAAACTGCAATCTGATTGGGAGAGAGTGGAAAAACATTAACATCTTTAGAGCATCCATATGAAGCTTCCAGTA
Source organism: Zonotrichia albicollis (assembly GCF_047830755.1). Lineage (NCBI taxonomy): Eukaryota > Metazoa > Chordata > Aves > Passeriformes > Passerellidae > Zonotrichia > Zonotrichia albicollis. The sequence goes on from NC_133821.1 coordinate 89,384,632, forward strand.
TCTGCACTTGATTCAAATTCAGATTTTCTTTCCAACTCCAAATATTGTGAGCTTCATAGTTCCTTCCAAAACATAGCACTACTTATTAACAATATACATAAGCACAATTCATCATCATCATCGTTATTGTTGTTATTGTTATTGTTATTGTTATTGTTATTGTTATTGTTATTGTTATTGTTGTTGTTATGTTTAGATGTGATAGAGTTTGAAAGCTGCAGTAACAATTGCTCTCCACAACCATAATGCTGTGACCTGCCCAGCACACTTTGTTCATATGTGAGTAAATACAATAAATGTGAGTAAATACATTCAGACATGAAAAGAACACCTAGAAATTCCAAATTTCATTTACATTACGATTACTCAAGGATTACTCAAGTCAGTAGAATTATTCATATACATGAATTTATGAGGTTTCCTCTTGCCTAGTTTGTTTTTATGGCTACTCCTGAAATCTATTAGGAACAGGAATATTTACAGCACTCTTTCAGGATTTATAAATTCAGATTAAGGGTATCTTCCACACATGGCTTAGTTTCAAAAGTGCCACTGCACTACTTAGCCGGGATACATCCTCATCTGGCATGGATCAGCATGACTGAGTGGAGGAGGAAGGCTGAACTTCAGCAACTAAGACTCTGTACCAGTATTCCTATTCCATATTCCTTCAATCCTGCTGTATCATATTACAATTCAGGCAGCAATTCCAAATTAAAGTGAAATAATTTCCTATGCTGAATGGGTTAGAGCTGAAAGGATGCAATGGATGAAGACAGTAACAGTACAATGCCCTCCCACAAAGCTTGTTTTTCCAAACATGGTGGAAACAAAAGCCTAAGAACTCAAAGTGTTGTGGGAGCAGCATACATAGGAAGGTTATTACACAGCTCTTTGGAAGGGAAGTTCAGGAAACCCAGAAAGACTGAATTTCATTTGGTATTCAGTGAGGAGATAAAAACAGTCCTATTTTATTATGCAGGGTGCCCCTGACGAAGGAAATTATCAGCATCTGACTCTATTGATTCAGAAGGCTGAGCAATTGCTTTATTAAACTATATATTACATTAATAGTATATTATAACTCTACTAAAGACATACTATACTGTACTATACTATACAAAGATACATACTAAAGGAAAACCCATGACTGTCTCCAGACAGCCAGGACACAGATTTGACCTAATAGACCAATTAATATAAGCAACCATCACTAGAATCTAACTACTAAATCTCTTCAGGTAAACAATCTTCCTAACACATTCCACATGTGCAAAAACAAGAGCAGAGAATAGAGATAAGAATTGTTTTCTCTTTCTCTGAAGTTCCTCACTGCGATTTCCAAGAAAAACCTGAGAGAGAAAATTATGTCTCTTACTGTTCAAATAATGTAAATTCCACACAGTTCCTCTCTCCTGAACCACACCACCTTAGTACCAAATTTCTATTAACATATTTGAGTTGAGTTATGACCTTGGCTTTAGATCCAGAATCATCAGAGAGAGCCAACAGCTCCTGAGACCTAAAGTCAGCATCTCCCATTCCCACTGGTTGTTTAATATTTGATTCTCTGCCTCAGTTTATCAGTCTGAAGTGAACTAAAACATCTGTATATTTGAAGTGCTTTCTAAGGGTTATCTAATATTTGTAAAACCCTCTTGTGGAAGAAATTTTCTGTAGGAAGAGCCGAATTATAGCAGATTGAGAAAGCACTTCACAGACTATATTAGTGTTTAGGACAATTCTGGGATTTCTCTCCATGTACTTTAGTTGAAACCTCTGACAATATCTCTACAAGACTAAGAATTCGATTGTAACATTATAGAAATGTGCCTCATTCTTCAAAGAAATACATCAATAACCCATCCAAAACAGGGCCTACACATTTCTAGAGCTACTTGGAGATTGTTTTGTTCAGTACCTGTGGTCCTAAGTTAAGGTAGCAGTCCACAGACAGCACTGGATGGCTGTAGTTCTTCAGTGAGAGAGGGAAGAAGTGATGGCTGTGGTACTGGAGATACTTTTCAAGGAGCAACTGAGCAGGTGCTGCCAAGAAGGTGTGCTTGCTGTCAGGAGCACAAATGTACTGAGCAGGGGAGATTGAAACTGGATTGTCAGACACCTGTGAGGAAAAAATATTTCTTATACAGATCAATCTTAATCCATCAAGCTGTGTGAATTCTGGTTTGTATGAAATACATCTCTACCCTACAAATCTAAGTTTTATATAAGAAGAAAAGTTATTCAGCAAAAAATATCTGCTACCAAAGCAGTTTCAGTTTCATAAAATTATATTTGTGTTTATAGTCTTTGAGATTTCTTCTTTGAACTCAAAGTACTCCTACCTGTGAAGTCACATGAAGTTGAGCAATTCTATAGCTATAGATAAAATCCATATAGTGAATGGTTACGGATTGCAAAGAGACACTTTATGTGTTTTTCAAAGTTTTGAAGGAAAACTATTAAGGAAAGTTGTATTTATGACAAGAATATTGTGGATTTCAGGAAAAAAAAAGCTAAAAAAAGCCCCACGTGGCAGACATACCCCATTACTGGCAAGAGATGATGCACCAAAATACCTCAGATCTCCTAGTTAAAAAAGACAAGAAAGGAAAACACAATTTTAACAACAGTGCAACAGAGGTCTCAGTGCCCACCTTAGACTTTATGTGGAAGGATCGCTGTCCTCCAACTGCAATTTGCTTTTTCATGACACTGAAGTTGTTGAACCGACAGATGAGGAGGCCAGCACTGTGGACACGCAAGTTGAAGTCAACATCATCACATGTAAATCTGGAAAGAAAAAATCATAGCAGGTCAGAGGAATGCTCCTCATCACACACTGACAAATACAAGCACTCAGAGCCTTTGATCAGCACCACAGAAAGGACAGGTATCAAACACACTGACCCTCCACCAGTGCCTACCAGTCAGGGAAAGGGGATTCAGCTTTCTAGTAATAAACTAGGCTAGCATCAGTTTGAGAAGACCAGAATGAGGGAGGAAAGCACTTAGGGAGGGAAAGGATCAAAAGCATAAAGTAGAAAGGCAGTAAATTGCTAAGGAAAATACCCAGAAGTTAAAACATTTTTTTGCCTTTTACTACAATAATGGAGTCATAAGAAATTGCTACATACATTACTACCCCAAATACAGTCAAGGAAATTAATTCCTTTGTGTTCCAAAGAAAGGGATGATTTATCAAATGTACAGAAGTATCTGACTACTCATTTTCCCCTCAGAATAGGAATAGCTAGCAATTTTTTCAATGTTCCTCTACAGAACTAATGTAATTGTATTTTAGAAACAAAAACTATTTGAAGGCCGGTAGTCTTTTTACAGGAGAACTGCTGAGACACAGGAAAAGATTAAGCAGAATGAGGGCAAACATCCCTCAGCTAAATTTGACCCATTTAAAAAATATGAGGGAACAGAATAAAAGGTAAACTCCCAAAGCTGACTAAATTCAAATACTCTGATCTCTGGAAAATTCAGGATCAGTTCTTCATTTTGAATATATTTATTGCAAAGGAAACAGGATGATGTGCAGAACCATTGGATTGACATCTAGGGCTTGAATTTAAGCTAACTGAGCTACCAGTGCAACAGTCAACACCAGTGAGAAACATGGCATTCAATTATAAGTTTTTTAAGTTTTGTCTTTGATCTTAGCAATATCTACATGGTTATTTGATATCCCTGACTGTCACTGCCTCTGGGTTTTAAAATGTACCTTTTTCCTTGCCCAGGCTTGGAATGCCATACAATACTTCACAGTCAGCAGTACCCACACAGGATTAACCTGAGCCTCCTGTGGTTCAAAGACAGAGGCAGGAAATGGGTGGTGTGATGTGGCATTCCTGACATTTTAACGTTTTTGCTTGTACTCATATCATTTTGCTTTATTGTCATTGTCTCCATTTGCCCTTCACACATAATGTTTCATAAGGTAACATGCTTGGGCAGCCTAGGAGCACAGTTCTCTCTACTAGGAGATGCACAGGGGCAAATTTGTTCTTTTTAAGATGGTGACAATAGAAATATAGAACATCTGTTATTCAGAGAATAATGAATGCAGAATGCTTCCCTGCAGTTGTAAGCAAGCTTAGGCCTCAAAAGATATCTTCCTGAGTTAGCAGAGTTCTTCTGAAAAGCACAGTGACTGATGTTCAGTTACCCAAGTGTAACTTACAGCCATTTTAATTACCTGGGCTGTCCCACACAGCTTACAGAAAACCACACATTTCATGTCATACCTGCCAGCCCCATATGGATGTCTTCCATATTCTAAGGCACTGAAAGACCAGTTTTGGACAAGTGAATCCCACCTCCAGTGATATATATATACACTTCGTTCTGTTGTTATAAATGCATGTCCCTCAAAAATGGGAGGAAACCCATCGTTTATTTCACACAGATCAGTGAAATTCTGTGAGACTATGAACCTAGTGAATACAGTTCTGTCAACTGTGGTAATGCTGTGCATGAAAAAATTAAAATCTGATATATCCTAAGTGGCACAATAACTGAAAAAGTGGGATTTCTGAGACAGCTGAGTGTGAGAAACAACCACCAATGTGAACAAGACTTATTTATCATTTTCTTCTGATTGTCCTGATGAGCATATATGTGGTATGCTGCACTGTTTTGCTACTCAGGGTGAAAAGCCCAGATATATATATCAGAATGAGATTTGGTTATGCACCAATCATGCATATATTTCTGTTGCCTTTGGAAGGGAGGGAGAGCAGTTAGGCAGACAAGAAGGGAAGTACATTATTGACCAAAGGCCACTTGGAGTACACCAATACTGCAGAGTACACTGCTGTCTATGTTTATCCTGTCACTTTGTTATCACTGTTTTACTTGGAACTATAGAAATTAATGTCTTTTTCCAACTTCTGGCAGTCTGGGAAGGATTTGAATCACCAGTAAAAAAACAAAAACTGTCTGAATGCTATTCACAACTTCCCTAAAAAAAACAAGAGTTTTGTTTAAGCATTGTTTGTTTTTGTAAAAAACTTGCTTTGTTTGGTTCATCACCTCTGCTGAAAAGTGCTACTGATTCACTTACCTGTTCTGATTGTATTGTACATTCTGTGTCAGATCCACATTCAGCATGATGAAGTCATGCACATGGCAGCAGGAGAATGGTTCCTTGATCTCAGCACTGTTTGTTTTACTGGACCATTTCCTCATTCCAATTAGGGCATAATGAGTGACATTGGGAGTTGCTTCAATGTGTTGCAGAATTTGCTTCAGGGAAACATTCCTTTCAGTCCATGTATAGTCACTACAATAATTATGAAAATGTGTTAATTTTAAAATATGTAGAGAACATTCAGAATCTCTTTCTGCTGAAGAGCAATTCTTAACAGTTGGAAGTTGTTATGACTTTCAGGTAGATAACTTCAGAGTTTCCTTACTTGACTGTATTTTTTTGTCTCTCACTATAGTTAAAATTAACTAGTGCTTATGTGGTGGGGACTGGTATGACAGATCTGTAATTTAGTCTACATCTCTCAAAATACTCACTCAGAAATGTAAAGTTTTAGAGTTGCCTAGATAATATTCCAATGAATCTGACTTGTGCCATAACTTGAGGACAAAGTATTAAGATCCTTCTAGCCCACCCCTAGAGTCCATAAATCTCAGTTTTCATCGAGTGTCATTCTCTCTGAAAGTCTGCTGTAAATTCTGCATAGTCTATTCATGGAATAGATAAAAAAAAAATCTAGCACAAACATTATTCTAAAGCAATGAAAACAAAAACGCTAGTTCAGGAATTTGGGGAACTCATAAAGGAGACACACAGACTGGGACTGACAAAAGAGCCAAAGGAAATCAGTTGCACAACTTGCACAGAACTGTCATTTAGCTTCCCTAGAAAAATATGGTGAAAAATTGACATGTTGTCCAGTGTATCAGGGAGCGTTTACAGAGTCTGAAATCTGCAGTCCAAGTAACTCTAGCTTGAACAGCAACAGCTGCAGGGCACATAAATCCTCAGGGGACAGGAATGAACAACACACACTACACTACGTGCTGTGCAAAGACAGATACCTACGAAAGTGCTCTCCTTGGGCAAACATAATTCTCTGCTTGTACAGGGTAGAAGTTGTAGTGTAGCAAACAATTTCAAAATTACATGCAGATAAAGGTTAAAAGAGATCAGATGAAAAAGCATATATTTCACTATTTACCTTCTCCTGTCTCCTGAACAATCAACTTCTACTGTGTTCCACATAACACAGGAGTCATCTGAAATGACAATGAAAGGCCAAATATCCTGGGGTTTTATCCCCAGCTCTTCCTGCCGATTCCGTTCGAGCTCCAGGTTATGATAGGACAACTCCTTAATCAGGAAGTGTGCAGCACCTGAAACCATGGGCATAAACCACCAGATTAAAAACAGGGGCAGAAACTGTTTGCTTTTAACTCAGAAGCCTTTTGAAGTGAATATTTCTGCACAGACAAGGGTAAATAAATCACTCTGAAGATTTTAACCCCATCACCACCCACAACCAGCTTGCCAAGCAAGTGACTTAAAGAACCACATTGGCAAGGATGAAAAATGATGCCTGACTTCTGTGGTAAAGATTTTCTAGTGTCTTAAGGATTTAGTGACTACTTGTTTTCACATGACAATATTTGTGTTTGTTAGCATCTCTTAGTGCAAAGAGTTAGAGATGCTGACTGACCAGCTTTCCAGTGAATGACACTGGAAATTGTCCCTGATGATCTACTCTGAATGTTTGTCACTACTGCTATATATAAGGTGTTCCAGCAGCACAAGCAAAGGGTTAAATATTTCACAGATGATATATTAGCAGAACCTTCCTGAGGGATGGACCCAACCAGAGCATCACTGCCCATGCAAATAGCATGCAACTTACTTCCACAAGTGAAATTGTGGGAACTGTGGAACTCCATCTGAGTTTTAACACCCTCAGCTTCTTTCAAAGACAATAGAAGAGTTACGTATTTCTAGGGTGCAACTTACTGAGCTTGCTCTAGGTGTCCTGGATTAAGAGAAGTGTATCTTCAGCTGTGACACATTGTCTTCAGAGGGAATGCAGATCACCAGCTCAGACATCCTAGATGCAAGCTGTGGGTCTACATTTCACTGTCAAACAGCAACACCTAAGGACCCAAGTTGTGTGTCCACATTTTTTAGAACCTCTTGTTACACTTACCTACTCCTGCACTGTTGAAAATGCTTGGAAGAACGAGCATGATGTGATTGGGCCAATACTTCTTATATATGGCCATTTCGTACTCCTTGACAACTAAAACATGCAAATGACTGGCTCCATCCATTGCATGATATAAGTTGAAAAGTCCATGTTCATGACGGCCAGTGGTGGGAGTGAAAGTGGGGCTTTTTATGTAATCTTCACTCTGTAGGTAAAAAGAAGTGTGAGCTTCTGTATTAATCTGGACAGAAAAAGGAGAAATAGATTCTTCGGGAGAATAATTCAGATACACTAACACTAGACAAACTGACACATTTTAAACTTCCTTGACAGGAAAATAAACAACTTTTATAATAATTGGAAAAAAGAAAACTCTATCATTTAGCTTAATTGACCAATGAGAGTGTGGTGGGATGGACAGGACTGCTAACCTTGGCCTGCCAAGTGCAGAGGTACCTTGAGGACAAATCTGCAAGAAGATTTAGGACTACATATGATATAGGACTGCAAGAAACACCTTACTCCAAAACTACAGTACAACTCTTCTGAATGGAGCAAGGGAATAGAAAAAGAAGTAAAGGGAGAATAGTCTTTAAATGTCAAAGCCTCAACTAGGCTAGTGGCAGAAGCAAGAAAAGAATCCACAAGGACCCAGCACACAGCTCTGACCATGTAGCCAAGCACAAGTTTACTGGGTGTGGGAGAGCAGGAGATGTCATTCTTACATTGCTGTTGTGTTACTGTCTTGGTTCTTCTATTTAAAACTTGAACTGGAGGGTGATATTGATTTATTAGTGTTTATTGGAAGCAGTTTATTTTCTCCAGGATAGAAGTGCTATACTGCTTACTGCTGCTCCACAAATTGCTTCAATACTCCAAGCAGTGTGGCCTGAGCAAGGCACAGCTTCACCTTAGATGTGAGCATCAGGAATCTCTGTAAAGGTCAACATCTCTGCGCCTGTGTGGCCTCACCTTGAATATTCTGTGCAGTTTTGGGCACCACAATATAAAAAAAATATTAGACTATTAGAGAGTGTCCAAAGGAGCGCAGCAAAGATGGTGAAGGGCCCTGAGGGAAAGCCGTGTGAGGAGTGGCTGAGGTCACTTTTTCTATTCAGCCTGGAGGAGGCTGAGGGCAGAGCTCACTGCAGTTACAGCTTCCTTGGGAGGGGAAGAGGAGGGGCAGGCACTGATCTCTGCTCTGTGGTGACAGGGACAGGACCTGAGGGAATGGCCTGAAGCTGTGCCAGAGGAGGTTTAGGTTGAATATCAGGAAAAGATTCTTTCCCCAGAGGGTGGTTGGGCACTGGAACAGCTCCCCAGGGAAGCGGTCACAGCACCAGCCTGCCAGAGCTGAAGTGTTTGGACAATGCTCTCAGGCACAGGGTGTCGCTCCTGGGTGTGGTGCAGTGCAGGAGCAGGAGTTGGACCCAATGATCCTTGTGGGTCCCTTCCAACTCATTTATTCTGTGATTCTGTGGCTAGAGCTTGTCAAATAGATACCTTTCTACAAGCATGACATGTAATTCTTTATACAGTCTTGAAGCTAAGGTTCTTTGAAAGCATTATTTTTATATGAAAGTAACTAAGCATTTATGCAGCATGAAACAGGATATTCCACTGCTTTTTCTCTACAGAAAAAAATGCTTCCTCTTACTAATGATATGATAAATAAAATCATATCTTTGAGTTTATTTGCAGAAACTATTCTCCCTTTAACATCTTAAACCCATAACCAAAGACCTTTTGTCACAGATAAGACTGTTGATACCAAAGGATCAACCTTGACCATGACCAAAAGATAGAGCTTTTTGGTGTCTCAAAATTTTTTTTCATGTATCCCTTTCTGGGAGAAAATAGAAGCTTAGCATAAGGACATTTTCATTGTCTCTTGACAGTAGGAACAGTAGTATAGAGAATACTAATTCAACAGATTTTGAAATTGGTGGTGTCTCTCTCCCATATATGGCCACAAATATAAATAAAATAAAAATAATCCAGCTACCTTATCTGTGACTAGTGGTAGCCTCATACTTTCCAGCTGTCTTCCTGGTTGGCTAAAGACAAAATGATGCTCCTTGGATTTTGGAATGATAAAATGCAGCTGTATTTCTTCTCCCAGCATAGAATAGGAAAAGGCAAATGCATGCAGAGTCGACTCATAAATCTAAGGATGAGAAAAAATATGATAATTCCAATTAAAGTCAAACCACAAGGTCTCAGTGCAGTTTATACACATTTACAACATTGCTGAACAGATTACAGTCACTTACTGTATGACATTAGATTCAGCTTCATTATTCATAAGTGTTAAGCAATAATCCCTAGGCTGGAGCTTACACTAAAAAAATACAGACTAACGCTTTCCCTCTTTTGAAACTGTTGTTTCAGTTTCATTTTGCAGATGGCACCAATACTTACAGGCCCCTCCTGGCTTTCAGTAATACTGGCACATAAAAAACAGTATTTGCATTGCTGACACTTTCTTCCTCACATTAAAACAGGCAAGAAATTAGAGGGTTATTCTGAGTAAAAGCAAATTGTATACCACACATTGACTACTCTGTGCTGGACTAGTCCTGTGTCAGAAGTATCACCTGTTGCAGTCACTTAGGTGCAAACTTTTCCACTTAAACAAAGCCCAGTGGAAATCTTACTGGGAAAATAGTTTTAACTGGTAGTACACATGCAGATCATGGCACTGAATAAACCAGTGTAAATGACACAAGGGTCGGTCCTCTGAGCCCCCCAAACTGCAGCCTAGCCAAGGAAGGCAAACCTCAAGAAATAACAAAATCTGTAAATCAGCTGTATGTGTACACACACACAACTTCTAAGCCATCAAAATACAGTGAATGTACACAAACTGTGTTTGGGTTGTGAGTGCTTCAGCTTCTCATCTGCAGAGGAACACCTGGAAATCCTCACCTGGTACCTGGGATTGAACCCCATGTACTGATGGCACTGCTCACAGTGATGGTAGGTGTTGTACGCTGCATACTTGGACAGTCTCATCCTGGTTGTCTGACGGCACGTGTACATGTCTTCCTGCCTCCTGCTCACTGATCTGTCTATAGAGAAAATAAACAAATTAAACGTAACATATATTCAAGGCTAGAATGTATTCTCTTGTGACAGACTTTCTGTCACCGAAAGCAGCTTCTAGGAAAATGGCAATATAAAAGACGCACAAAACGAACCATGAATTCATTCCGAGCACAGTATATTTTATAAATTACTATGTACAGCAAAGAGAACTTCAAGGAATTATCTACAAATTCATGATTATGGTAATTCAGTACAGATTTCACATAAGGCTGAGATGTAAGCAATGCCTGATCATTAAAATTTTCATTGTTGCTATTATTGGTAGAATGTTTACAAAAGCAATAAATAGTAATAAAGAGCCTTATGACATTTGCCATTCTGTGACAGACATCACAGTAGATTATGTGAAATTAATTTGGCAATTTAGTGATGTTGATCCTTCATATATATCCATATTTTTCAAAGGATCCTCTTTGTGAGAGACTGAGGGAAGATGAGGTGTATTTTCTGCTGAAAAGGACTTTGTTATTTAATCTTCCACTCAGATTTTAAGCATGAGATCAGGTTGCTCAAAGCTTTTCCTTGTCGTGTTAAGTTTCAAAAATCACCAAGAGTGGAGCTTTCATAATCTCTCTGGGCAACCTGCTCCATGGTTTGACTGCTTTTTATTCTGCAAATATTTTTCATACAATCTAATTGTAATTTCCCATATTGAAACTTGTGTCTGTTGTCTCTTGACCTTATGCTGTGCATCTATAATAGTTTTTTTCTATAAATTCCCATTAGGAAATTGAAGACAGCATTCAGATGCACCTGCTTGACGTCGCTAGATGGAACAAACCCAATTCACTCCAATTCTCTCCATATCTTGCTGGCTGCTTAATGGCCTCACTTCTTGATGTCAACATCTTTCCCATGTTGGGAAGCCAAAAACTTGACAGAATACCCAGATGTGGCCTTAGAGATGCCATCACAGAAGAATAACCACTTCCCTTGACCTGTTGCTGGGTTATTAGTAAGCCATTGACCCAGTGGAGAACTGGTGACTCAGGTTTAATTGTTGTCAGCCAGCACCATCAAGCCACCTTTATCAAAGCTGCTGTCTCTAGAGCTGGCCCCAAGCTTGTACAGCTGAATAAAGTTATTCTATCCCAAGTGCAAGGGGCGCATTGGATGACTGTTCAACAGGGTCGTGTTCCTGAGGCTCCACTTCTGCAGCCTGCCAAGGCCTTGCTGAACAGCAGTGTTTCCTCCCTGCCACCCACTCCCATGGGCCTGTGCATGTCCAGCTGCCTAATTCAGAGCACTGATTCTCACAGCAATACTCCAGGAATCTAGGTCTGAGCATGTTCATCTCAAGCTTTCCAAACCTCACCTAAAACCTAAAAAATAAACCTATAGACACTTTTAAATACAAAGCTAACTTTATGGACGTAAATCATTGCATTGCTACAGAGCAGGACAATGCTACTTTATAAAATCATTCAAATGCACAAACTTATTGAGGAATTTGAGCTTTTATAATGAAAGAGTATCCATATAATATTCCCTAAGTAATTTATAAGGATTATACTCTGGTACTTCATCTGGAAAACATGAAATCTTTTTTCACTATTACTTAATCAAAAACAATTCTGATATTTTAACTCTGCCTAAAGTTCAACAGGATTCTTACATTAAAAACAAATAAATACATAGATGTGTACCAATCAGATTTTAAAAATTCTAACCTTCACTGTCTATAGTCTGAAGCTTTGAACAAATCAAACTTGCATCTTCATATTTTGGGTCATGGATGGTGTAGTCAAAAGGCATCTTCTTAAATGTCTCCAAATCTGGCCACAAATCTCCAGGCTGATGGTAGTATTGATCAGATTCTTCTTTTATGTCTATGATATTATTGAAAAATAAGAATTCAGAATTTTTTAAAGCTCTTTATATTGTTATAGATGGTTTTGCTTATTCCTGCTTCATTTTTTCTTTCGTTAGTCTGATGACACTATATCATTATGCACCAAGAGGTAAACTTTCGCACAAATGAATGAATGCACCTCAATGCAACTCTACCTTTTAAAAATTATCGTCATGTCCTGTCTGACAGAAATACATCTGAAAACATAGAGGAGTAATACACTGTAAATAAAGCAAGTTTGGACTAAAATTAGATATTAGAGAACAGAAACTTCCTTCCCTCAGGTAATCTTGTGTAATAAGAAAATATGACATTGCTCCTCAGGGTATAAATCTGGCAGAATTTCAATGATTCCTTTTATATGCTTTACCAAAGAAGTAAATTCAAATTCTACACTGAAGACCAATGGCTGGATATCATTTAATATACATAAATGCTGCCAATCCCTTTCCACAAAAAACAGAGGTATGTTCTTTGCTTAAATTCTAAACAATGAATAAAATAATAAAATATTCTTAAGTATCAGTTGAAGATCTCAGAAAATTTTTCTTACAGTATTTATATAATGTAAAGCAATTGCAAAGGTGAATAGGATAGAATAGGCATAGAATATACAGACAACTATATTTCAATTTAGCATAACAATTTTCTATAGTCTCCAGAATATTTTTATACCAGGAACTTACTGATGTTGATTTCTTCCTCATCATAAACATCCACTTCTGTCAGTCTAATCAGCATTCGGGACAAAATACTGAGGAACTGCAGATAGGCACCCGTTTTCCCTATCTGTAAACATATAAATTAGAAAAAAAAAATTGTAAAATTTTGCTTTTCATCATATTAGTTTTCCATATATCTGGAAATTGTAGCTGTGCTGAAAATGAATGTTAATATTCAAGACTTGGATATCTTTGTTATTTGTATATTCCTTGGCATAAATGAAAATCTTAATGTTCAACAGTTTTATTCTCTCTGTGCAGGAGCTTAGCTGGAAAACACATTTTATATCAGAGGCCTAATTACAGGCCCAGAGACAAGAATTTTCTCTCCTGATGTTATAGGTTCTACACAGGCAATGAACATTTAAAAATCACATAGGCTCATAAAATGTACAAAGAACCCTCGAATTACAAGATTACTAAAGAATTATCCCAAGCCTTTCATTTCCATATGATTCATCAGTACACTGCCTGCTACTGAATTCAGTCACTCTCCTGAGGAGTGCAAGTGGCAACACATCCCTGGGAGAGCTCCTGCTGGCCACTTCCACTCCTGAAGGACATGGTATGTGCAAAAATGTCCTGTTCTCATGCTGAAAATACAGTATTTCCCTTCCAATCTTTCAAAATTACCCTTTAAAAGTCCATTTTAAAATTATCTTAAAATACAACTTTCTCCTTTCTTTTTCACCCCATCAACACATTGTATAAATTTTCCCTTCACTACATCAAGAGTATTGCTGGAAGGTTTAAGCCACAGCCAGTGATTTATTCAGTGGGTTGTTCTGTCTTTCACAGGTAGTTTGCTGGTGATAACATCAAGTAAATAAGGCTATTTCCAAGCAGGCCCCTTTAAAAACCACGATATTGTGTGTGAGTGGGCTGTACAGGGGAGGTTAGCACATAGATCAGTTACAACACATTGGACAGCAAATGTCTGATTTCACCAAGTGGCATCAGATTTTGGATTAGGTCTATATTACTACTGAATTGAAAACCCAGCTTCACTTCCATTACTGCTAGGACATGTCAAAAGCATAGGGTGTTGGAATTGCTAGACAGAGTATTTAAGTTACTGTTTTCCATCCATGACAAGAAAAATTTTCATTTTCTCTCAACTCTTGAGGGAGGGAGGCTTTAAATTCAAAGCAAGAGACATTTGCTTTGGTCAAAGCTCATTATCTGTTTCTCCTATCAGACTGAAGTTTGAACAGTTGCTTGCACAGGGTGGATAAGGGTCTCATTATCCCTGTTCTCTGTTGATGTCAGCACACAACTCTTGTCATCCTGGAGAAACACAGAAAAAATAGTAACTTCGAGTAGAGGAAATGACAGCATGGACTATAGTCAGCCCATGGACCAGATGTTTCTAACTCCCAGTTTTGTTTTTTATGTAAACTCCATTGAAACTGAAAAGAATTTTTTCCTCTGACCCTGGAACAAGGTTCTAAACTTGGCAGCAATGGCTACTAATGAAAACAAAACCATCTTATTTTCCCACATCTGAGGCAAACAAAGAAAATACTTTCATTTGTTTTCCTCATGTCTGAGATTACCTTTTTATTCTGTTATGAACATACTCTTTTAAAGTGCCTCTAATCATCTTTTCATTAAACACAGAGTAGCCTGACATATTAACAGTTTCCGAATTTCAAACAAGAGATCATTTATCAAAAGCACACCTGTCTCCTTGATATTAGATATCTATATAAAAATTAATTCTTAATCTGATTGAACCATATACTTAGAATTATCAACAGAACAACATGCTGAAAGCCTTACTTTTTCTTTTTGGTATGCATTAAAATTTTATTCTATCAAACTCATGTATTTCAGAATGTGTGTGGGAGTGATGAGGCTACTGCTGCATGGTGCTGAGATGAAAAGCATCAGCCACCAGGCTCAAGTGTACACAAACTGTAGGGTCATGACTCAAAAATGCTGGAAACCACAGGATGACAAGTGCTACACCACTGATCTAATACATGCACTTAGACCACTGCATGCATCAGATCTTACCCTGTCTCTATCTGTCACATTAAAAGTTTCCAATTCAGTACTCTGAGTTTTATGAACTGCTAGATATGAGCAATGCTGTATGTAAAAAGCTGTTGGGAACTTTCAGGAATATCTCCATGTTATTAGAACGTTTCCCTGCAGAGATTGGGCTGAGCACATGCAGCATTCATATTTGGACTCTATTCACTAGCACATTTGCCTGCATTTACTGTCAAGAAATGAAAAGGTGAAAGACAGAACACCTTTTTCAGGTAATTTTGAGAAGATTTTCAAAAAGAAAATGAGAAATGAATGGCATCTCATTTACAATCAGCATTTACTCCAGAAGGGAAGAATCTTGAACAAGTGAACTTGTAACATCCCCAGATAGCTAAATGCACATCTAAAACTAATTGTAGTGTTTTATATGTGTACCATCTCCAGGCAAAATGGAATAGCACAGAGACTTTTTCTTTGTTTGAAAATAAAATGTGAAAATAAACTGAATAACAATCGGAAATCACAACTACTTCATCTTCCCATCTCGCCCCATCTGTCACTACCCCTTTTTCCAAGAGTTTGTGCACTGTAAGTAGCTACAAGGAGATCCTGCAAGCAAGGTATGCACACATTTGAAGCATAATGCTCTGCATAAGGGGATCCTGCCCATCTCCTATCTTCTAACTGCAATAAACAGGAGATCTGAAAAGAAAATTTAACATGGATACCTGATTGATCTGCAGCTTTACATGGCTTTACATGGAAAGTCAAGCACAATGCTGTGCTGATCCCAACTAGTGACTCTGGGCTAAGCATGATATATTAATAATGACAGCAGCTGGGAAGGAAGTACTCTGAGCAAGGTGTTTTTCCCCATATCCTGTCTTTGCTCTGGATACCTAAGTTGCAAACAGATTAAAAGACTGAAGGATCCTAGAACTGGGGTGTATTTTTACAATTTCTGAAACAGAATGTACATGAGAGGGGCCACTATGACAAACAGCTCTGCTTTCCAGAAAAAACGTGCCTCAAACATGTGGCAGTGCTCAGTGCTTTGTAAGTTAAGGCACTTGGGAGGCAATATTCCCAAATAATGGAAGTATTACTCAATTGGTTCCTGTCTGAGTTTGGAAGACAGAAGTCTGAAGAATCAGACTTGGAAGAAGAAAATCCCAGAAGACTAAGAAATGAAAATCTCAAATCTTTTGAAAACTGATGATAACTAGGGAATTTGGGGCCTGATGAGATTTAGGGTGTTTGTTTCTATTTTCATCCTTAATGTCATGGATTATTTAGCCCTTAAAATGCTAAGAATATGCTTACTCTGAAGCTCTTCATTTATGAGGAAGAGGAAGGAATATGAATTCAAATTTTTTTCCTGAAGAAAATTTGACATATATATGAAGGTCTAGTTTTTATATCAAAGACATATACTACCAAAGAGAAGGGGAAAACTCTCCAAAGATTTTGACCACTGAACTCTGCTTGCTTACTTGATAGATATCAAGTACAGGGTGCAAACCAACCAAGAATCTGAGAGAGAGCATTCCAGTGAGATAAACTGCATGTGTCCCTCCATGCATCCATGGAATTACATTCAAAAGTGCTGTTGTAGAAGGTGTAACAGTAATAAGCTTCCTTTTTTAACTTGTTCCAGATGCTGGACACCAGGACCACTAGAAGTATTTTATTATTCTTACATGTTGGTATAAAGCATCATCTGATTTCAGGCCTCACATTTGGAGAAATATGGCAAAAGGGGAAATAATTCCATAAGGCTTTTCTATTCTAATTTTCAGGTAAGACAGTTCTTCACATACCATGACAGTGGTTTCCAAACTGAGGCCTGTGAATCAATGATGATTTGCAGAAAACATGCTGATGATTCCCAGACAGTTGGTCAAATGTTGATGGCTCTTCTCCATGTTTCCACATGCTACAGTCTTCTAAAATACAGCTAATAATAGATATATTAAATATTTCCCTAATATTTTTCTTATATAAGCTGAATGGTGTATACATTAATTGTAATGAGTTTTTAATAAAGTTAGAGTAATAAAATGGGCAGCAGTTTTTTTCTTCAGGAAGTGTTTTAAGACATGCTTGCTCCATTCCCTGGATATGGTGCCACAGGACTGAGCTGTGCTCACCAGCAGCTTCCACGCTTCAGGAAAATGCCAGTTCTAAACTGTAAAATCCAGTTAAAAAACTGAACATATGAAACCCTGATTTGCAGTTTGGGGAACTTTAAGATGAATGTTCTGAAGAAAAAATACTTGAGGGAATTTAGAATTCCATATAGGCATTTGCATGGGGGTACCAGGGAACAGATGTTGAGCCGCAGATACGATATGTTTTGCTCATGGTGATGTATATTAAATTATACTCACTAACCAGTGGCTTCACTTTGATCATGTGAGCTAATTACAGATAAATTAGTCCATACCTATCCAATTGTTACTGCATTTCCTAAAGCCTATTGTAAAAACAGGTACTTATTGCCTTCTAATGTACATAACTTCCTTGTAAAAATGTGTCTAGTCTTCCTGCAAAATACCTTGACCAGTACATAGGGTAAAATATCTCTGTGAGAGAAGGGTTAGGTAATTTCCCTGACAGTGAGAATTGTCATTTTGATTCTCTAATGTTTTCTTGCTCTGTTGATTTAGCATTTTTCATTTTAATCAGAAAATTGCTTCCTGATTTAAATTTTAGTAAAGGAATCACTGCCTGATAAAGAAAACAAGTAATTACTAATTTTTGGGAAGATACTACTCTGGCAATCTTATACTTTGGCTGAGATGTTATCAACATTTAGATATGAGCTGTCTAATAATTGTTTTCATTTCTGCCTATACCTCTTGATGTAGTAAATATTAAGTCCATGTGAAATATTAATATTATAAAAAAAATTGAATAAAACCTACTTCAGAAAGGAAAATTATTTCTTTTCAAAAGAGAAAGGTAATTCTAATTACTGCATATTTTATTGCTACTATTCCCTTCAAGAAACACTGCACTGGTATACCTTAAATTAACCCACATACTTTTAAAGCAGTTTGTTTGGTTTATGGGTGTTTTAAGTACTTTGGGAGGTTAAAACAGTAAAGGTTGCTGGATTTTCCATGAAGACAGAAATAAATTAAGAGAATTCCATGGAATAATAAATAGTAAATTCTATTAAATTAATATATAACACTACATTTTTTTATTTAGGAAGAAGATATGATACTCCTGATTTGATGAGTATGAATTTAAGAGAAGATATGATACTCCTGATTTGATGAGCATGAATTTGTTCTGTGTAAAACAGGTATATTCTTCAGAAAGAACTCAGGAATATAAAATGAATATACATATAAAAAGCATCCTTTAGGAACTAAGCCAACTGTAGGACCCCATACAACACTAGGAAATAACCTGCATTGTGAAGACAGCTGAAAAAGAGATGGAGTTTCAAGTAAAAGAATTGTTACCAAGGCTGAAATTCACAGCTGTACAGAGGGTGAACAAGAGACCTATTCCATACTTGGAAAAAAAACAGAGATTTGATAGTGAAAAGTGGGCTGACAAATAAACAAGCTATCTGTTTGATAACAGTTAGTTAAATTGCAAATATCAGGTGTGTGAACTATCAAAACCTTCTCACCATGTGTAGTATGCTGTCAGAAGTCTCTGAATGACTCTTCTAAGTTTCACAATTTACATTTGGGACTCAAATACCAAGGAAACATTTCTTATTGGTTAATCTGAATGTTTAGGATGGCTTTCAGAATCATATCTTTATGGGGTTTGATGTGAACGCAATGTAAAATTCTAACAGAAGTTAGAGCCTGTCCTTTTGTTACAGCCTGTCATTTTGGGTTTTTTTGGGGATGAAAATGAACATCTCTCTCCACATTGTATTCATTTTTATGCTGCAGCTGAGTATGAAATTCAGTTTCTTGGTCACTTAACACCTCAATATTTGGCAAACACAAACTATTTAGATCAACGGAATGGACAGTGAAAAACTGATCCTCAGTTTCTGGAATCCTTTGTGACTCAGAGTAACATCTGTGGGAATTCCCAATATGAAGAGTTCATTTATGCTCCTTCTGCCCCATATATTTGCATATACAATGGAAAACAACAATGTTACAAATAGCAATATGCAGTTTCTTTTTTGCCATGGATGGGCATAGAAGAGTGGATCATGTGGCAATCTAATTCAGTACCTGTCTCTGGATTAATTCTTTAGGTTGATGTTACAGTAACTGGAAACACCTTTGTCTTGGTTTGCATTTATCCTGTTTGACTGTGAGGTTGACAGGAAATCTGTCTCCTCTCATCAGGCACAGTGCCTCTTCCTATCTTGTTGCTTCATACTGCAGTAAAACATGAGGCACAATTCCACCTTTAGCCTCTAACATATGCACTTAACTAGGAGATACCTTGCTGAGAGTAAGTGCTAAACATTCCTGGAGAATTTACACAAGAATTAACTTCTTAGAACTAGACCTATTTTCATATATATTTTCAAAGTAATGTAAAAAAACTCCTGGGTCAGCTACTCATCTTTTAAATATGGCTCTGCTACTTTGAACTGGCCTTCTTGCATGTATTATTTACAACAGCTTATATTTCTGTCTGCTGTGCAAAGGAAACAAAATAATTTAATTACAAACTCAGCTGCTTTCACATTGATCATAGGCAAGTGGCTTTGTCAAGATCTTTGATCTTTATTTAAAACATAAATGCATATGCAACTTTAACAACTGAAATTACACATGAAATCTATCTTTTGAGCAAACTGTCTAAAACATTTTAATGGAGGGAGACTGACAAAGTGAATATTGCTGCAGCGTCTCTGTATTGAAACTCAGGCTAACAGTAAAGAAAGGAAGATATTTTTTATTAGAAGGGATTAAGAAATAAAATACACATAATTTACTCTCCAAAAAACCCCCACACCTTTAAGTATGAATAATAATGACTAAATATTTTTTCTGAGACTATGATAAACTTAAACAAAATGAATCAATGATAATACCTTGTTCTTTTTACACACCTGTGGTGGCCCACTCAGCAGCAGTCTCCTTGGATGAAAGGTGTCCATTCTGCCCTCATTTCTGTTGTTGTAGTCCATGTGGATTGGCTTGGGAACCGTCCACTGGCGGTAGTACAGGGACTGCTCCGTGCACGTCATCATCTTGCTCATAAGGGGACGGAAAGAACTGGCCCACATAACAGAATGGTAAGGCAAGAGGGAAGAGGATTTGGGAAGTCCACTGCTGTCTGTAGAAGTAATAATGTCATAAACCAGTTTGGGCAGGAAAACTATGGGAGGCTGTTTAGATGCCTTGGTCATGGAGCACTGAGATGTCTGTAGGATGAAGGAGTTATGAGTAGGTGCAGAGGAGAAAGAAGAGGAGGAGAAAGGTGGGGAGGATGATGAGGTGATGGAGACTTGGGTACTTTTTATGTTTTGTTTCATATCCAGCTGTTCAGTTACTGGTGGCAAGTGTTTGCTGATTGTTGTTTGTGCCCCCTTGTCTACTTTCTGCTTCTGCCTTTCATAGTTATTTGTAGTTTCTTCAGTGCTGTTACTTAGGGCTTGGGGAGGGGATGACTCAGTGCAGAATGCTGTAATTAAAAGAAAAATTGTACTTTAACACAGCGCAACTATCTCTTCTAGTCAATGCCACAGTTAAACAAAACACAACAAATAATCCTCTTGATACGTTGTCCAGCAAACATTGCTCCTCCTCTTGCTTTGACCTTCCTCGTACAGGAAGCCATAACGGGACTAGTTTGTAGTATTTGTTTCAATGCAGAAATTTGCTTTTAAAGTCCTGAAGTGCATAGGAAAGATGTCAGTGATTGCTCTGTCCTCTATTTCCCTCATACACTTCTTGCTGAAGGTGCTCACCTGATACTTTAATCACTCAAGACAAATACAAAATTACTAAAACCATTGTTTAAATGCATTGAAGGAAATAAGTATTTCCAGGCTATTACCCCACCACACTACAGAAATGTCTACTCAGACTGACATCTAAAAACAGTCCTCTGAGTCAGCTCTGCTCTGGCACCCATGTCTGGGTCACTGCAGCACTTAGGCTGATCTAATGAAACCTGGCAGCCCTCAAGCACCTGGTGCTACAGAATGCATTAGTGCATTCACAGAGCTTTGGGTCAGATCAGAGTACATACTGAACTCATGAATGTTGGCTGGGAATATGTGATGTAGATACACCCTGCAGGTAACTGTGCATTTTCTGAAAGCTATATATTTTTACGCTATATATTTTAACTATTAAGATTTCTTGAAAGTTTAACACATGTTAAATGGTTCTGAGCATCTTTAATGCTTGGTGAAAGAGGGCATGCAAATATGTCACAGTCTTTAAAGTAGACAGAGAGCTGCTTGTGGAATCAGTCTACACAAGGTATTAGAAATATATGCCTAAGGCTGAACATACATTCAACAATATTTCCTCTCATGGTGAAAACAACCATTGATTTGTTTCACCATGTGGCTGGTTCTCAAAAAAACCCCACATTTTGAACAAACAAAAGTCAGTAGTTTCTCCTGATTTCAAGAAATGCTATCCTCTGTCTATTAATCTGAAGTAGTCAGTAATAGCCATTAGCAACAAACACAAAAGTGTCACCAGCACTGTGAACGGCTGCAAGTAACACCAGTGTGACATCCCTCAAAATACCAGTATCCAGGAGCACAGAAAATAGTGAAATAAAAATATTTCTTTGACCACAGATGTACTGAGGGCACAGAGCCATGGGCAGACCACATGGAAGCACCTAGTTTGAGCACCCCATGGCATGTTAATTTTTCAAGAAAGAAAAGATCCTATTTTCTATATTTCAGAAGTCTAATCCCTATATTTTCTAGTCATCTTAAGCGATCTCATTAAAATAGGCTTGATCAAAACCTTAGTGATTTATGCCTTTTATTATTTATCAAATAAGCTAAGGTATCTTTTATGTCCTAAACTTAAATTAACAGAGATGATCTTATGGTCTTACTGGAAGTTTTTGAAGAGAGAGATGAAGATGCAGAGTCATGGGAACGTGATCTTTCTCTTTTCATAGGACTTCTCTTTTCTGAAGTAGAACCTGTTTCATGAATGATAGTAAGGGAAAACAAAATCAAAATATAATTTAGGTAAGCCTATACTGTCAAAGTAAGGAGAAGTACAGAAGGGTTTGTGTGGGATTTGGCCTCATCCTGACACTGTTTCCAGTGTGGAGAGTATCTGTTCCCACCACAGAATATTGGATCAGCCTACAGTCTAATTTACATGTGCTGAACTGCAATAGCTTCACAAAAATCAGTGCTGCAACCAGGAGCTGGTAATATCTAGGCCTGTCTCAACCATGGTTTCTCTTCCAACCCATGTCTTACATTCCCCACTAATCCAGTGTCAGGGAAAGTAGCAGGCAACAAGCTCTATTTTATCAGTGTGTTATGAAATTACCTCCTACCGCACACAGCTTTATGGCCAGATTGTATCTCAGCTTTCAGAGATGAAAATCCTCAGGTAGATGGCCATCATTCACTTGAGATTCCTAGCTGAGGCTCCTAAGCTAAAATGCTTGTTTCTGTACAGTACTAACGTGATGAACCGAGACATAAGCACTGCCATCAGCAAACTTAGACTGTAAGCCTGTCTCACATGTTCTGATTTGGACTCTGGATGATCACACCACACTTCATGGGCCAGGAGAGCAGCCTTAGACATCACAGGAGCCCATTTCACTCAGGTCACATACAATCTCAGCATACTTCAACTAAATGGACAGAACTGCTCATTGCAAGGAGTACCCATCACATCTGAAGCAGGCATCTCTTGAACACAGTTTGAGTATGACCTCAGGCATTTCATTCCTCTATGAAGAGTCCATATTGGATTAAAGAAAGTATTTTTGTTCAGCTTGTTCTGCTGTCATTTTCAGTGAGTAAGAACTTTCTAGGTGAACTTGGAAGGTAATTGGGTTTCTTCCTCCTCATAGTATAGAAAAAGAAATGAAGGCAAGTTGTTTGAGATTTAAATACTTTACAGGGATAAAAATCCTTTTTTTTCCATAGGCACAATAGATAGTAAACAAAAGTGTAAAGAACTAGTAAATAACTGATAATGTCCATCAACTCAAAAAATGCAGAAAGTAATTGTTCCTGGGTAAATTATTGTTGGGTTTTACATATTTGTATGTTCTCAATTGGTTTCTTAAGAAATTATGAATTCACTAACTCTACACTGTTAATTTGAATTCATGGGCATTTTCAAGAACTCAGAAGTTTCTATGTTGAGATGTATCTTCTATCCATACTATTTAACACCTTACAAGGTAGGCACTACTCAGCTGTTTCCTTGAAAGGAATCTTTATCACTGGCATCATTGTAAGGATAGGTTCAGTAGCACCAGGAACAGTTGAGTTGGAGCTGCCCCTGAGGGTAGGGATGCAGTCACTGCTGCTGCTTCTCAGGCAGCAAATCTCACCCTTCCCTGCTGGGGAGGGAGATGCAGAGGGTCCTGGAACAGGGAGTGTCACCTGAACAGTGAGTGTCACCTGGTGCTCCTACTCGAGCTGCACTTTGTGGCTCTCAGAACACACAGGACAAAAGAGGAACACAGGAGGAGAGAGAAACAGATACAGCAGTAGAACTGCAAGAAGTTAAAAGGCAGCAGCAGCAGAAGGGTGAGGAAACAGAGGTTCAATGAGATGAAACAAAACTAAGGAGCAGAGCTCACTCAGTAAGACTAAAGTGAGAAAACCTCACCCATAAATTGCTGCTTTTGGCAATAATTTTCACTCATTTTACAGCTTCTTTTATTACCAGTAATAAAAAATACCTTCTGTTGCTATTTCTTCATCTTCATTGTCAGTACTGCTTAGTTTCTCTGGGTCACTTTCTAACACATCATTCACAACTGGTTTCTCTGTGTGAATTTCTGAGCTCACAAAGTATGCTGCCAAACCAAGTTCTTGCTCCAGGCTTGTCCGTACCAAAGAAGATGAATTTATTAAACGTAGGTCACAGTATCTCAGTGATCTGGAGAGAAACAGGAGGAGCTACTATGAAAACTCACTGTAATCTACTGCCTTATCTCTTTGAGAAACACAGCCAAAGGGGAATTTTTTCACATTTTGCTTCAATGAGGGATGAGATAGAACACAGTATTTTGTGCTTAATAAGTTTACCACTGTGGTACATACACTTTTCTTTCTCTTAACCCAATTACACAACTTGATTGACTGCACTGAACATCAGCATAAGAAAACGAATAATCATTAGGATTCTAAACCTATCACACACAGAATAGGATTCAGTTGAACATACAAAAGCATTTAGTGCCCCAGGGCATCCTGTCTCTCTTCCAGCTGCCATTCCAGAAGGCACTCCACACATCCTGGGGCACACATAGAAACATCAGCAGCAGATTTCTCAGCTACCCTAAGAAACCTAAGCAGCTATACTTCTTTTTTTTTAACATACCCATTCTCTCCTCTTAACTGGGATAACTCTTATAATACTTTTGAAGATATTTATGTCTTTGTATAAACAGAAGTTTATTATCAATAATATGGAGTTTGCATTCATGATATAAAAGCTGCTCCAAAAATGGCAAAGAAACACCTAGACACTGAAATCCATTTTCCTCTCACACAAGTGATCACACAGTTAATGTTTAGCTATTTGATAAGCAATGGATAAAACACTGCCACTGAGAAAAGAGTGGATCTTCTTACCGTGGCAAAGACTCCCCTTGTGGATCCATCCCACTAAAAATCAATATGCAAGGCAAACCTTCCAATTCCAAATAGGTCTGTGGCCTCCAATCTACATCCTCAATTTTCTGCCAGATCTGTACAAGGTAGAGAAACCCTGTTGGACATATCTATATGTTGGACTTATCTGTAACTACATAATATGTTTATATATATATATATATATATATATATATGTATTTGAGATATATCTATATAAAACAAAAAGACAGAAAGACATTCTTTATCATCCATTATAATAATCCACTTGTACAGTGGAAGAGAAGCCACACTGCAGAGCCCAATTCCAAATAGATAGCTCTCACAGTTTCTAGAGCATTACAGGCAGCAGTCTGCCTGCTGTTAGTCTGAGCACATTGGGACAGTATGTTCCAGCCTGCAGAGATAGCACTGAGACCAGGGCATATGGCAAACATGGCACAATGGAGAGTAAAGCTGAGCATGAGTTTTGGGGAAGAAAATACAGAGGCTTCTTGAGGCAGATAATATATGGATGTCTGAGTCCAAGGAAGAAACTAAGCTAGAAATGAGACTTTTTCACCTTAGAGAAACAGGAGAAAGCTGGAAGTGTTCAACACACACCATTGTCCCTATTTACAATGTTCTGGAGTCTCTCACTTTCCTCTAAAGCTATCATTTTTCCTGGTAACTTTATGAGAAATCTGACAAGTCCATATATGGTTTGACTGCTCAGCCTCAGGCTTTATTGCTTTACTCACCAGTCAGTCCTTTCTGCTGTGAGACTATCTACAGATAAGGAGCATCTATGGTGTGATCAACAGTACAACTCACCTCTGACATGTGCTTATGTTCCCCTCTATACATGTCAGAGAACATAATCAGGATGTGACTCAGAACTAATTCTGATTTTTCAGGGTAAGTGGTGTCTAATTAATAGCAGAATGAGATCAGCATTAGGCTCTGGATCTCAAATGACTTAATCTAATGTATTGGATCAAACAGAGTAAACAGTATAACATATAGATATTACAACATTCTAGAGGAAATACATTTTTGCCCTGGAGATCAGAAGATGGTGATTTTATGAAGAGCAAAGGACACTTTTTAAACAGATGACCCACGATTCTGGACTTAAAGGATATAAATTAATCCATAAACCAAAACATGATTCAGAAAGCATAAAATCCCAAACTGTGAACACCAGGCTGCTCTAGGATCCATGATCAAGCAAATCGGTCTTTCAGTCCCCTGATGGTGACAAGAATAATTTAACTATCAACGAGTCACTGATTAAAATCCTTTTTACACTGTGATGTTTTTGTGAGAAAATTCAGCTAAAACTGAACATTTTATTTGGCTTTTTAATGTATTTCTCATAGTTCCTTTAGATAAAAGCATTTCAGCTGTTTCTGAGGGTTGCTACTGGAAGTCAAGTGCTAGCCATACTGGCTAACGCTTCACTGAGCATTAACCACAGGCAGGACAGGAGAGGTGTCAGAGAGAGTATGTGTAAAAGGTAAAAGTCGTGCTTCTCATTGCAATTTTTGGTTTTACTTCAGGACTCCACACTTCAGTTCATGGCTATAACTGTCACCAGTAAAGTCTCCCCACCTACACATCTAAGGAAGCTTCCCAGCACATGCCATTCTGCAATTTACCTTCAGTTGTTCCACAAAGTGCTTCCCAATGGTGATTCCAGAATTAGGATTTCCCAGGATTATTTCAAAGTTATCTTCAAGGGCTAGTCTTTCCCTGACATTATACAGACGTTCATATGCCACTGCAGCCAGAGGGACACACGGAATTCTCAACACTACCATGAGGCCGTGGCCACTAGGACATTGTCTTGAAGAGTTTATTAGATTTTGGGTGATTTCCAGAGTTTCAACTGAGGTGTAATTCTTCATCTGAGAAAGACCACACACTGCCATCATAGCTGCAGAGTAGTGTTGGATGAGGACAAAAGTCCTTATCACTGCACTGTGCAATCTGGGGAACCTGAAATAAATGGTGAATTAAAGAGTATTTAAGGGTGACATGAAAAAGCTATTTTTTACAAAATATAGTAAACTCAGGATTTTCTCCTCTAACAAATCCTTTGTATCTACTATACAACAGAATCTCATCAATTGCAGTTGTGCAGTATTTGCAAGGCAACATTTCACAATCAGAGCTGATGTTGTCTCATAATTTCTCCTCATAAAAGTTTACAAAGCAAGTAGTCCAGTAAAGTTACATCACTTTAGTTTATCCATGCCTTACTGCTGTTACAAAATTTATCGCACAATATTAGCGGAGGCACTCAGTAATATCATCAAACAAAATTACATTTTCTTATCAATAAGAATAGTATTCTTCATTGTGTGCCATTCTTAAGGGGCAGAGAAAGATTGGGTGTTTCTCTTGTTTTATTACTGAAGCCCTGAACCAATTTACTCTTGCGTTCAAGAGGACTGAATATGTAGGCAGCAATGGGTTTCTCAGAATTGTGACTATGGCTTGCTGTGAAGATTGTATTTCTGATTTATGTGTACCTGCCACGGTGATATAT
Source organism: Zonotrichia albicollis (assembly GCF_047830755.1). NCBI lineage: Eukaryota > Metazoa > Chordata > Aves > Passeriformes > Passerellidae > Zonotrichia > Zonotrichia albicollis. The sequence continues at coordinate 89,411,816 of NC_133821.1, forward strand.
CTAACTTCTCTTTGTGTTCCAAGTGCAGTATACTCAAAATCAAAATCAGCCAGGGCCAGCAAGTGATAATATTGGACAAAAGTAATAACACATTTAAAATTATGTGATGATACAATGGTAGATTATTACAATATAGAGGAGTTACAGGTCACAACAAGAACACATTGTAAATTGGGTTAAGCAGCGTGCATGCTCATAGTAAGAGACAGCCTCAACTGATGACACTGCAGGCCCAGTATATATTAAATACATAGGAGAAAATTAGAGCAGGTGAAATGCCTTGCATATGTAAATGATGTGTAAAACAGAGAGAAGTAAAATAAATAAATAAATAAAATGGTCTTCTAGCTAATTACTCAAGGCCATAAAAAGGACTTCCCAAGTTTCCCATGTTAAGCAAAGGAGAGCCCCATACCTCTTTCCCAAAGCCATGACCATTGCTTCAAAAGAGCTGTCGTACCGGAGCAGTGGAATGCTATGTCCAGAGAGGGTGGACTCAATGAACTCTGACAGTCCAAAGTATTTCTTGTTTTCATGGTATAAATCTACACCCTAGAGCAAATGAAGCAATCAAAATACAAGGATAAAGTCTATCAATAATTAATTTATGAGTGATCAACTATTGGTATCTTCTCTAATAAACATACATCTACTCAGACATATTAAAGCAAGAAGAAAAAGAAACAGAATTAGTTATTTTGAGAGAATGCAAATTTGACCAAATTTTTCCTCATTTCTTTCTCTCTCCCCACAAATCCATACGCACAGACAGACCAGGTATATAGACTAAATATGCACATATATGAAGAAAATCCATGTATGTACATATAATTACGCTGTAATGCACTAGAGACAGAACTGAAGATGATTTCCATTTATGTAGCTCAAAAATATTGAGCAGAGCTACTAAAGTTTATGGAAAATATAAAAGGAATAAAGAAAAAGAAAGCTAGAAAGGACAAAAAAGGAAAAATTAACTTGCCACAGACTGAACAGGATGTCATACAAACTTCACTCTTGTTTACAAAAATCATGGCAACTTCACTGTTTTATCAAGTACATAAATGGAAAATAACTCATGAAAAGCTCAGAAAAGCACCTCAAAGCATCCATCTTACATTGCTGTATGAAGAAGGCCAGTGGATCTCATTGTAAGGGCTGATATGAGTGTGCTGTGTCTGCAGCGCGTAGGGGAAGGAAGTCACATGGAGGGTCACAATATTTGGTGCCTCTTTCACCTCCCTGCAGTTCAAAAGTCTATCAACAAGTCCTGTCGACAGCTCTGTTTGAGGATAAAGACTATGCATAGCACTGCAAAAAAGGAAACCCAAAACTCTCCAAAGTGATCAGCAAAAGAGAATATTTGTGTCTGTGTAATAGCTTAAACCTGGATGTGAAATCAAAGTTACAGGAATTTAGGACTCTTCTTTGACCTTGAAATTGTTGCAGAGAAGAAAATGCAAATTGTTTCACTGCAAATAAAAATTTTGGTGAGTCTGATAAGCTCTCTAACTAGCAAATTACCAATCCCTTGCAGCTACCAGAATATGAAGATAAAGTAGGAAAGGAAGCTAACGTGGAAGTTAACAATAGACACATAGTCCTGTAGTAACTGTGGTCAGATTGTTAGTGCTGCCCTTAACAAAGGATAATTCTAACCTACAAAATCAAGATAGAAAAGTACAGATGATAAGTCAGTATGACAGAAAAAGAGAAAAAATGAATAGTTATTCTTAGAGCAAATCACAGTATCATGGAATACTGACAGCCAATTCCTTGCTCCTGAGCAGAATTTCAGTCCAAATTAATGCCATTGAATTTTTGGCATTTACCTGCCTATGTATCTTTATTAGACAGAAAACAGAGTTGAGCAGCAACACAGGTACTTCCCTACCACTCAAGGAATAAATGAATAAATGCCTCAAAGGCTGGGACAGCTGTAAAAGTCCATGTAAGTTCCTAAGACAGGGGAGCTGAACAGGAAACCCTCAGATGCAGTTTCATTGAAAGTCATCATTGTTAATCAGTATAAAAGACAAGACTTCATTCACAAACAAGATTCCAATGTTTGGTTTCAGAAACACCACCACAATCCCAAAGTTGGAATATGTTGGTGTTTCTGGAGTTCAGAATGTTCTCCAACCTCCCCAAGAGCCTCAGAACCAGAGAGCAAAAGCAGCCCCACTTGTCAGCAGGCAGGTTGTTGAGAATCTTTGGAAACAGAGCTCTGTGAGGGAAGAGGGAAGCAATGAGTTACATGAGTGAGCTGATGGGAAACTTGGTAAACACTGGACAGGAACCTTTCTCTTTCCCTCAGAACTCTACCTGGCATCACTAAGAATCCACAGAAGCTTTCAATTCTTACAAATCACTGATTTTGGATAGAAAAGAACTGCAAAACTTCCAGTCAGTTAAAAACATAGGCAGCAGTATTGGGTCACTAGTTTTCTACTCACTGGGTTGAGGTTTTGCAAATTTTACAGCTCAGAGGACAGTAACAGAGGATGAGGAGCTCTGTGTACTTTCACTGAACAAAGGAAAAACAGCCAAATAAAATAATAGCTGTGCTGAAAGTAGATAAGAATGGGGAGCAAAAAAAGCTGAAATGTTCCACTGAGGCACAATACAATAAGCAAGGTAAGATTAAATCATGAAGGACCTTAAAACATATTTATTCAATGCATGGGGAAGCAGAGTTAGCAGAAAGTTGCAAACAAAGATGAAGGAAGGGATAAATCTGAAATCTAATCTTGAGAGATAATGCAGATAATAATAATTTCTCTAAAAACAAGTTACAGTTTTCTTACCTCATTAGATCCCAGTGTGCATGATCATGGATTAGGACAAACAGTGTGTGTGGATTCTGCATAGAGTTTTGTAAAAAGATTTTGAATTTAATTTGGGCTTCTGCATCTAGTTTCATAACATACTGCTCCACTCTCTGCTTTGTAAGGTGTTCCTTTTCTAATCCAAGTTCTAATAATATACCTAAAAGAACAGAACAAGTGTCAGTATTTCTGGATATGACTACATCTAAGAATATTGTGTAAATCTAAAATAAAGCTAACTAATGAGCACCTGAGTGCCAGAGATGAAACAAAGTCTGTTGGTAAGTCACTTCAGAGGGTGGAACACAAATCAAGAAATCAATTTTCTCGAAGGAGCCCAAATCAAGATTTTGAGTGCTGGAGTCAGCAATTGAGCAAATATGAGACAGCAATTTCTGAGCCACTGCTAGCTGGAATGGATGGATTTGATGTCGTTCAATCTCATAACCTGGAAAAAGGCAAAATTCTGTTTAGATATATGCCCAAAGTCCAATCTAATGTAAAATGTTGAGTCTGGCAAAGAATAACTGATCTACTCTTTAAAGTATTTTGCTTATTTACAGGAGTTCATTTATGAAAATCTATAGAGAATATGCAAATAAATCTTTCTGCATTTGGACATACTGGTCCTGTAAAATGTTTGAGACCTAAAAGTGAATTTAAACAATAGCATTCTGGTACCAAAGATGTACAACTTACAGCTTCAAACACTGTAACACCCAGTGGAATGAAGCTGAACATCCCTCAGTGTAAATCTGAATATTCCAAGACATGAGCTGCAGTTTGCCTCAAGACCTTTCCCTTCTGGGCTCTGCCCAGAGGGATCTCACTGTGCACCCAGAACTTGGTGTCCAGTGCCCTACTCTGTTACCTCTTTAGAACATCCTCCTTACTCACTTGTACACACAGCTGTTCCAGCTCCATGCACTGCTGCTGGTTTATTCACTGAAGCAGAAAGCGATGAAGAGATGTGCCCTTGGTTTTCTTGATAAAATTTTTCCAGCAAAAGATCAATGTCACCTTCTGTGAAATGGAAGGGATAGTGGAATAAACATCCATGTTAATAAGAGCTGCATTTCATATTGATTTTGTTTTGTAGATCTTAAAAACTTATATATATATATATATATATATATATATATATATATATATATATATTTGCTAGCTATCCTGCCCTTGGCTTACTGGCTGTTTTATACAGGAACCCTGTTGTTATTTTCTATTGCATCTCTTTTTACACAGTATCACTAGCGAAATGAAAACCAGACCAGAGAATGACAAACCCTCTCTGCAGACCAGCTAGGACATTTATGGAATGTGGTAGAAAACTAACCTTAAGGCCTTGATGCAAACCAGCAACAACAATGACATGAAACTGGCTTAGTTTATGTTCAGACCATGGATCCACACTGTTCATTAACAAGGATTACAAGGAAGTTGAGAAACATCTGATAAACATTTTTAAAACTCTAACAATTTTTGAGAGACAGAAAGAAAAATAACTTCTAATACAGCCAAAAGAAAAACACGAGTCAATGCTGAAGCAAGCAAGGAGTATTTTATTGAAGTATTGAATATCTGCAAACATACCCATTTCTATAGAGCAGGGGCCCTACTTAGAGATGAAAGCTGTTGTGCAGAGAGTACAATGTGCCTGACCCAGGCACACAGCATGATCTATCCCCAGGTATTTTCTCAGCAGTTGAAAAGATGTTTGAGCATGTCTGCTGTGAGCTCAGGAGGGTTGGCCTGTCCTGTGCAGAGCAGTCCAGTGAATATGGGTGGCAACTATTTTTAGGATGCTCATTTACTTGTTCTGCTACACAGCAGCTAAACAATAACAACTAAACAATAATATTGCTAAACAATAGCAGCTGCAGAGAACTCTATATCTCTCTGTGGTTCTCTGATCTTGAGAACCATGCTTTGAAGATACTAAGATAAACAATACATGACTGCAAGATGATTTAAGGAAAATGAGATTCCTTTAAGTGACCACTCAAAATATCACGACACATTCAGAAGGGTTCTTGAGATCTATTTACCAACATGATGTGAATGGCAAAGAAGACTGACATCTCATGAATCCTGACAAATATGCTGCATTTGCCCTAGTTGTGATTTAACCTTCCACAGCTTGATCTATCCCCAGATAATCCTGCCTGTTGTAATTCTCAGCACATTCACTTAACAAATGATCCAGTCTCTCTGCAATTTTTCTCCCTGTCCCAAGCATCACAATCAGGTTTTAAGTATGGTATGTTGAAGGGGCAAATCCCACCTTTCATGAAATAGCTCTTATCTATTCTGCTCTAAATGCTTAGGGCAAAAGAATTCATACATTCATATGCATATGGACTTATGTAATGTAAGGATGGATTTGCATAGCTAAGAATAATATGCTCAGCTGTTTGCTGGCCTATTTTTATGAAACAAATGGATTTTAGAAACTGATGCTTTTAGGAGGAATTTTAATTCAACTATACTTTCATAACTTTATCCTGCATTTTTCATGTATTTCTAAGAGTGTCTTCCTTCTGGTAAGGAAATGAGCACAGGTGTTTTCTCAGACTTAAAAGTTTCAGGGATTTGGAAATATGCCTCTTTACAATTTGTTATGTACCTGGGCAGAGTGTGCTGAAGAAGGACCCCAGAGTTTCCACCTTCCCTGTGACCAGCTGATAGTTTACTTCTTTCTGGTAGTCTGAAGGACTGAGCATGCTCTCAGACAGAACTCTTGCCTGATACTTTCCTAAAAGACAAAAAAGAAAAAAAGAAAAGGAATTCTGAAAACTCTTCAAGCTAGTTAAGAATGTTCTTCTAAGTCATAATAAAAATACTCTACAACTAAATGGATACCACACATACAAAAATGGCAGAGATGAGTCTTTTATATCTCCAACACATATATGCACCAGACACATGTAAAATAGATTCATGTTTTACAATTCTTTGTATTTCATTCCCAGTTTGGAAAGTATTCGTTGATACAGGATATAAAAAAGACTATATAATATTGAAAGGAATTGCCAACTATCTTACAATCACATTGAATCTTTGAATGGCCATTCAGATAATTTATTTAATTGTGAGCAGGTTGTTGAAGGGAATGACATTGCAAGACCATCTTTTAGAAGCTAAGGAAAGGTTCCCTGCAGCAATATCCCAGTTGCACAGAGCAGGAGAGCTTTATGCACTGTGTGTGCTGTAACTCACTATTTCTTGTTTGCAGCCTTGTTGGCTGAGATGCTTTGGTGAGAAAATGGGTGACACAGGCAGAAGGTGGCTGGGGAGAGACCCAGCTGTGCAGGGTCAGCTTGGCTTCATCAAAGCCCAATAATGGTTGGCCAAAGCTCTGCTTTGTGAGGCAACTCACTGGAACTCCAACCAAACCCCTCACAGCACTGAACAGCTCTGGTTTGCAAGGAGATAGATCCTTGGGATATTACCTGTTATCACAATGCAGGAGTCAATGGCTCGGTTCCTACTGGCACATATGATCACCACATAGTTTGTCTTCGTTAGCTTTCCTTCCATGAGGAGCTTAAACATTTCTGAGAGCCCTTCAGCCAGGGAGTAGCTGCACTCAATGATGTGGACACTGTCGTTGCAGGAGCTGGCTGCCAGCCCCGCCAGCCAGGGCAGCTGGGCTGAGCTCACCGGGGCCACGGGGCCGGGCAGCTGCGGGAAGGGCTGGGGAGCAGCCGGCTGGTACTGCCGGATCTCACACAGGTGCGACTCCCGCCACGAGCGCATGAATATCTGCTCCAGGTCCTCAATCAACGGCACCTGGTCTGCAGCTGAAGAAAAAATAATAAGAGGGAAAGATTATGAATCAATTAAACAGAACTCTGGAGTTAAAAACTTCTTTTTTTTAAAACCATGCTTCAGATTTCTGCATGCATGACTCTGTTGCCTTTAGTAGATGAAAAGCAAATTTTTCATTTTGAAATGCCTTTGTGATACTCAGATAAAGCTGCCCTAATTTGAACCTGAGCACCAGGAATTAGAAATATTTAAGAGGTTGAGTGCTGCCTGTCTCAGCATACTTCTAAACCACAGACTTTCTGCAAGAACAGTGAATTATGGCTCTTTTCCTTTAATTTTCATTGCTGAGGTTCCAGATGCAGAAAATAAACTTTGTATTTTTATAACTCAATCTGTCTGGCCTTCAAAACATAGTCACTTCATTTTGTTCCATAACCATGAATGAAATAGTTTAATATCATATTATCAAAGACTCATATTTAGTACTGGTCTGCCCTGATATTCCCCTTCTCATTGGCCTGCATGTAATACATTCAATGTAGTCTGCCTGGATGTAGAACAATCTTACCTAGTTGAACAAGGTAGTAGACAGTCAGCAACAGCTGCATTTCCTCAGAAATAGGCTGAATTGTGGATGCACCATATTGTTCATATGCTCTAGATAAAGACTGTGAATTTCTGTAACAGGTATACAGCAAAGGACTCACTATCACATCATTAATGTTCCCACAGAGATTTGGGAAGTTTCCATGACCTACAAAATAAATGTATGTACACATGACATTAATTTTGTCATTTTTCATATGTGCATTAAACAGTTTTAATAGTCACCCTCTTGAAATGGACAGTGTTTAGGAGTGGGATATATCTTTACATCTCTTGCAAAAAATAGAGGCCTTGTTGTGGGGTTGGGGGATTTACCTTTAAAAATAACTGGTTTTGCTTTACAGATTTTCAGCAAGTTGTCAGGAACTGAGACTGGTTCTCCCGAGCCCACCATTGGAGAGGAGGCTGGTCCCACCAAAGCAGAATGTGGTAAAGATGACAGGCTTCCTCCATCTGAGATTTTAGACAAATTATTACTGGAGTTAGGTCTGGTAAGGATTTCCTCAAAGAGAAGTTATTCAGCATCATCTCATACCCACATTTGCTATCAGTATTAACTGCTTTTTGTGGCTCCATCAAACAGCTCATGACCTGCTACTACAACCCACACTGTTATGCTCAGTGTCTTGGAGGACTAATTATGTCACTGCAACACTGGACAACACATATGTATCTAAAGATTTTAAAATGTTTATAAATAAACACTTCCAGGTATGAATGTATAAAGAGAGAGACCTATGTGATATTGTGTAATTGTGATCACAAATGTAGTTATGATTTGTGAGTTCTGTGTGGTATATTTAGTTTCACTCATTCTAAACAGATTTTACTGCTATAAGAAGACAGAAAAAACGCGATTCAATATTTGCTCAGGCATAATGACTTTATAGTCATTTGAATATAAAAATAGTACATTAAAAGACAATATTTTGGGGAAACTGGGTTTATTGCATGCCACTCTTGTCTGTATCTAGACTTTAAAATCCAAGTGCCACAAATATTATGACAAGTAATTAAAACAATGAATGGTACTGCTATTATGTACCTGAGTTATTATACTAATTTTAATATTCCAAAGGCATTTTGGTGTCTAAAAATGGACCCAGGCATCTGTTGGGATTTGTTAATGACTCAGTGACTGGAACCAAAGGAGAGTTAGGCTCAGAGCCTCAAAACCAATGGAAATAAAGCATCTAGGTAAGCACAGAGAAATCTCTCATATAAATCTGCATATCTTTAAAATAATGCCTCTTTCCCCCCATTATTTTCTGAATAATGAGACAAAATCATTCCTTTGGATATAGCTCACCATTTTTAATTCTGTTTGAAGCCTGTGGATTGAGCTGCAAGTTCCAGGTTTCAGTGGATGATGGAGATTCTGGTGACCAACCTTTATGGCGCTTTTTTGGAGGCCCTGAATTTGTTAATGTGCCTAAATGTTTCAGAGAAATATTAGAATAAAATATATACAGGTTCGTGCATGGTAATTCAATATTTTTTGATAAACTGAATGTATTCAATGAGTATGGTAGTAGAAAAGGTCAAGTCTATGAACATAATAATTTTATGCGGTTTATTTTACTTTGTGTTCTGTTCTGATTTACTTTGTGTTGTGTTCTGATTAAATTTCTTGGAAATTTCTGGAGCAGAGAACTCCTAATTATCCAGATTTTCTTTATCTTATACCAATGCTTTCTCTCTACTAAGAAAAATACATTACAAGTACAGTAAGAGACATACTAAGAATCCTTAAAAGTATTAATATTTTGAAGTCAAGACGGTGGGCATTTTGCTCCTTTTATTTCTGAACACATGACACAGTGTTACATGTAACTTACTGAAAAATAATATTCCCAAGGGTTTCAGAATAACAGCAATAAACATCTGAGTTCTTTTCAACAATTTTCCCATTTAGCGGGAAAAAAAAAAGTGGAAAAAAGTGGATTTTTGCCACTTCTTGCTGATTCCACCTTTGGTTTTATGTTGTTCCATATTAACTCCTATCAAACTACTTCTACACCTTCCTCCTACTGATGAATACCTTCAATTTTTTTTTCTGTGAGAGCAATTTTCTCACAGTTTCTCTAGGAGATCCTGATGACTAACTTATTTAATTTTCTTCCATCATTTTCTTGAATCTCCTTGTGCACTCCTGCAAACTCCTAGAATGATGAGCCTCCACTAACATCAAGTATTTCTAATTGTTGGGAGTCAATGGTCCTCCAGGAATTGCTCAGAAACTCACAGGACTGAGCTATTTCTGTTTCTGGACATGACCACCAAAGGTCATGGCGCTGCTTCACCCTGCCAAGGCTGCACCTCCTAGCAGAACAGTTAGTCCAACATAAAATGCAAGGAAACATAAGAATTTAATATAAAAAGTGTAGGTTTAATTTTGAAAAAAATTATTAAAATGAAAGATAAACCCGAGGCCTTCAGATCTAGAAGAAGACGGTTCTCTAGCAGACCCTCAGACACAGATTTCCAGTGAGTTTGTCCCTGACACTTTTGCCACGCGAGGGCAGCCTTTGGCTGTCTTGCTGCTCATCCTTTCACTTGGATTCCTGGCATTGCCTGGGACAAAGTCACAAGTTACTGGGAGCAATACAAAGGATTTTTTATTTGACAGTGCTGTGCTCTTTCGTGCAGATTTGTTGATATGTGAAAAAAATCCTTCTGAAATGAATTAGCAATAATGTGCTGCTGCATGGAAAAAAGAGATTAAGAGCCTGAATGGGCAGAGAATTTGTCTGTGATGTCAGCAGAGAAACTTGGGAAGACTTACCCTAAAATAGAGCTCTAGCCATAGTGAAAACTAATTTTCTTCCTTATACAAGCCAGTGACACAGTTTGTGACAGAAAACAATTAACAAAAATCCTAATAATAATGCTATAGTGAGGACAATTTATTGAATTTGGAGCTGGTTGACAAAGTCTAGCTCTCCATCGCAAGGTGAGCTGCAACAGTTCAATAGGAACTGCAATAGGAATCATCCTATAAGTGATTACTAATAAATATTCCTTAATTCCCTTCACAAAATCTGTTGGTGAACTCGATGCAAACTGACACATTCCTTAAGAACCTGGATTCAGAATCTGGTCTGTATCTCTATTAAATTAATGAACTGTAAATATGAGGGAAACATCCAGCTAATATTATGAACCACAACAAAACTGTGGCTGAAAACGTCTAAAGAATTTTTTTCCCTGGAAATTAATACAGAAAACGGTATTGTGGTCAGAAAGGACTTGGAAGGGAATGGTAAATTCTATTCATTCAGAAAATTACAATCATGACATCATTGTTCAATGCTTCTGTTATACACATAGAGTTTAGGGTTATTAAACAGCAAATCCATACAAATACCTAGCACTGAAGGTCTTGTCAGAGCAGACAGGTTATTTTTCATCATCTGTTGTTTAGGTGATTCCTTGCCATTATAAACTGCTGAGCTGAATGCAGCTGTTGAAGGGATGTGATCTACAGCTGCAGCTGACAAGGAAAAAACCCAAAGTGTTCACATTAAACATTTCTAAATCAAGATCCTCAGCTGATACAACAAACCAATCATTTCATCATTTACTTTAATAGAGCCATTGGGTTCTGCTCAAGACTGAATACAATGCTGAATGAAACAATCCACTTCTGACCTCCTACTCCCAATTAAGTGCCTGAGCAAAATCTGATTCTTCAATTAAATGCATATGTCAGAAGCTGTAGCTTCTTTGCATGACCCTGGCTCTTACGTAAAGTTTACTCAAGAACCAGGCAAAAGAGACATGTTTAAAATTTACTAAGCCTCCATTCCAATCTTTCTCTAAGATTTTTTTAAACTATGCTGCATTTAAAACAAACAAACAAACAAACAAACAAAATAAATGGGAGGCATTCTCAAGCCTAACACGTTTGTAATTAATGTAGCTGTTTTTGTAAAATCTGAGAAAAAAAAAAAGGCAATCTGTCATTATAGATTGATGATTTGTTCCAGAAGGGCACCAGTATTCCAGATCACAACTATTTAACAGGCTTCTATCTCACACAGAGAATATAGAATATAACCACCACAGATGCCCTGCTCAGCTCCCCTGTGTAAAAACCCAGGAAAAACCTGTAATAGTCACAAGACACTAAAGAGCTATTTTCATTATAAGAAGCTGAGAGAGATCACTCTAGCCTTTGTCATCTATCACATTTCATTTATGTCAAGTTAATGGAAAAGTAAAGGTCAGAAAAAGAATTTTTAATACAAGGAAAGTTACAGATACTAACCATTAGTTTGCTTTTTAATATTAAAGTCACTTTTCTCAGCAGAAGAAAAAAATCACAAGCTTTTAAGCTGATGCCCATATAATGTCTGTTTTGAAAAGGATTCTGGTCATAGCATAAAATAGACTGGATCAGTCAAAAAAAGCTAAAATTACACAGGATGCTGTAACAGTTGTCATCTGTGACCAGACAAGTGACAGCTGGAAAAACACTTCAGAAACAAAGCCTTTTTAAAACATTCTGGTTTGGTTCAACTGTGAGCAAGCTGCAGAGCACCTATTTACTACTTGCTAACCTTTTATACACAAACCTGATGTGAGAAAATGGACAGCGAGAAGCCTTCAAAGAATAATTACTTTCTTTGTTTGTAATAGATCTCTAATTCTATTCGGCTTGTTTTATTAGGCAATGTGCTTACTTGTTTGTTTGTCTTTGCTTTCCCACAAGTACAAGCACCCAAATACACAAGCACAGAAGAGTTAAGTGGAACCCCAGCATGTTTTCCCTCCAAGAGGTACCTGTTTGCTGAGTCCCAGCTGGAGCACTGGCATTTGCAGGTGGAAGAGGCTCACTGGAGGTGCTTCCTGAGAGGCCTGAGCTTTCTGGCAATTGGAACAAGGTGCTTGAGCAGGTACTGGTTGAAGACTGCCGGCCTCTGAACTCTTAACAAAAAAAAAAAAAAAAGAACTTTCTTTATCTCTCTGATAATTTCACACATGAATTGCTTAGAGGTTACAGCACTTGGAATGAAGGAACCGATGTCTTCAGACATGCCAGGCTCATATTAGGTCAGACAATGGCTTTCACAGCTGCTCCAGCAGTCACCTGGCTTTAGAGAGTCTTTCAAAGGATCTCTCAGGCTTTACACAGACACCAGACCCCATAATAGCTAAGCTTGGATGATGAAAACCAGAGCTCGAGGAAGACAGCTTCATTATCTTACCTGCCCCTTTCCAGCAGATTACAGATCCCTTGGTCAGAGCTCCCTGTGCATTCCTGACCAGATAATACTTTAAGTGTTTCTGTTTCTTGGGCTGAGTGGTCAGTTTAAGATTAATGTGATTTGAGAATTCTGTAAAGTAGCAGAAACCCTTCTTGCCACAGCCAACGCAATTGCCAGAGAAGCCTGATAAAATAAACAATACACATAATCCAATGAGATAGGTGGGTCACTATTAATAACATTCAAACATGACTCTTTCCAGAGGAAAGGCTGTTTTTAGGTTTGGGGTTTTGGGTTGGTTTTTTTCAGAAAGTGAAATTTTTATTACTGTTTTCCTCAAAAGAAGTATTTGCACTTTGTACACAAAGTGTAATGCACTTCAGATTACAGACTGCAAAAACACAGCCCCACATTTAAAAAACAAATAAAATGGGCCATATTTTTCATTTTCTCCCACAGAAAAATATCACAATTCCTATTTATTACCTACCTGTGAAGAGTGTCTGACTGAAGAGCTCTGAGTCAATTGCTTAACCCCAGCCCTATTCAGCACCACAGCACGTACATGCTTCACTTCTCTTTCAGTTTTCATTGACATATCATTCAATTTCACTGAATTTCACTTCACTCAATTCAATGAAACATGCAATTAAGTCTCAAGAAATTAAGTATATATAACCTACTATATTTAGATAGATCTAAACATATTTCAGTACCAAGTTCCTACTACAGACACTGTTTTAGAGAGGAGAAACTACTAAAGGATTCCTGGGCTATTAAATTAAAATAGCTTTGTCAAATTATGGCTGGACTGTGTCAGCACTTCACAGCAGTTGAAACTATTTATGATTACAGGAACAAAGTGTCTGCAACTTTATAGACACAACAGAGACACAGTCCTTCCCCGTAAAGCTTTTTGTACTCAGGCTTGATGGGGCATTTCCAGGGATACTGCCATTTCCTCTCATTCTGAGGTACACAGCCTGGGCCTCAGCAAGGGGCTCATGTGCTGATGTCATTAGCATCGTAAATAAAGGGCTCTGCTCACACAGCTGCCCTAAGATTCTTCTTTCTTTTGCCCATTTTACAAAGTATTTCTTAAGACATTTTCATCTTCATCAGACTAATGCAACTATCTGAAAATACTTATTAGTATTAGTATCATCATCATCATCATCATCCTCCTATACTGAGCAATTAAAAGATAATCTACCCCATGGAAATTTTCTCTCTGTTCCCTACACATGACCTGAAGTATGAACTTTTCTTTAATTTTAATCATATGCAATGTATGTTTTTATGTGTAATAACAGGAATTGAGAAGGGTCTATTCAGGGTCTATTCCTCCATCTAAGCATTCCTTTCTATTCAGTGAATTGAAACACAGTAAAAATAAAGGAAATGTATTACACATAAGGCGGACAATACCATTGTCCAAGAAAAAAACTGGAATAAAGAATCAATAATATGGTAAATCAAATTAAGAGACATTGATGAAATTTATTATTTCTATCACATAAGTCAAACAATTAAATTTACAAACTAATGGTCAAGGTTTTTTTTTGTTTTTGGAAAGTACAAACACTGAAACATAAGTCTCTGTAAACACCTGTTGTTTGGTTTTCAACCCGAGCACTTTCATTAGTTTTCAAAAGGTTCAGAAGAATTTATTAAAAACTAAAGTTGATGTGGAGATTGGTCTGGTATCCATGGGAACAAGTGGCTAACAACCATTGAAAGCTGCCTATTATCTCTCTGATCCTAGTCAGTAGGATGATAAAAGTCATTGTGACTCATAAAATCAGGACAAGTCATGACTCTGCAGAATCCTCTGTGTTATATCAGTCAGCACAAAAGCATCTGTCTAACATCACAGAGCCTTGAGTAGCTGCAATAAAAGCAACAACAAAAGGAAACAAAATTAGAATGGATGTGGCAAAAGCTGTAGAGTTTGCATGCATTTTATGCCGATTAAGAAATCATCAAAAATGCTTTTGCTGGTAAATGAAAACTTCCCATCTATTTAGAAGCCCACAGCATCACAGCAGCAGCACTGCAATTTTTGCCGGGTTGCCACCCGCAAGACTGAGCATGTTTTCAAATTTACTCTTTTTTTTTCCCAAAAGTACACTTTTTAGGTTTTACCATTTTGCTGGGAGTGTCTTGACAAAGCAACTTGACAAAGCCATATATTAAAGTATTTGTTCAATCCAAGTTGGACAGCAGACACAAAATCTTGTCATTTGGACTTCATATTTTCAGATCACTTTGGTAAATTACATCTGCCCAAACCAGATTTAGCAATAACTTTTACCTGAAAAAAACCTCCTGCCCTCATCACCTATTCTTAACTCTGCAGCATCTACAGGAAAATTAGTTTACACTCCATATAGCATAAGGTGAGGCTAGTAAGGATTAAACAGATCTAAATTGTCCACTTGTTTTGAAAAACCCTTGGAGGAAATTTTAAAAGTTTATTTTTTAATTTTAAGTTAGATTATCATCTTCCACGTCTAATTTCTCCAGCCCTCTGAGTGTGACTTAGTCCTTTCTTGCAAGCTCTTGCCAACATCCTTTTCCATCCTTTCCCTCTGACTGACACTCTTTGGTCACAGCCATTGCTTCATTAATGCAGCTCTGCCCTGAAACCACAGATAGAACACAGCATGCTCTTATAGTTCCAGTGCAATAAAATGCTGTTCAGTCATTTCTCATTGCTGGGCTCTGCCGCCCCTGCTCAGAGCACTTCATGTGGCACATTGAGTAACACTGAGAGCCCAAACATTTCATCATCCTCCTCTGAATGCCCTGTTCATGCCATGGCCCAAGGCAGCAGCTGACAGAGGGGACAGCTTGCTTCATAAACAAGCTGCATTAAATATTCTTCCATACATTACAGAGAGCACAAAGGTCAGGGGACTTGGGTCAGCCATAAGGTGACCAATATATCTATGTCATGGGATTGATTTCACAGGAGAATTAGAAATCAATGCCTGGAGTTTAGGGGCTAAAAGCCTTTCACCTTTCGGTCATTGGTGCATACTGAGCTCAGCTCAGTTGTGACTAAAGGCTGTTCCCCTCTGAAGTTTGTTTAATCAGAAGGTGCTTGATTGCATCTTTGATTTGTCATATGCATTTGCTTGAATTTGCTCACATCACAATAATCAATTGTCCATAATTTAAAAAGCTCTTCCACAGCAGGGACCCTGTGCTCTGAAGAAGGACCTTGCACCAAAAGGTTATGAAACCTGACCTACCTTCTCACTGATAAAATGGTTTCTTTGGATCAACAGTGAGCTTGTGTAGGGATAAAGAGAGGAGTTCAGAATGGAAGGACATCCACTTGATATTTCATAGTCAAATCTTTCACAAAGTAGTAGAAAATTTCCTTCTTGTTTTTCTTTTAAATGAGTAATAGGCTTTTAATTAACATTAATATTTTGGTGGAAAGTTTGCAGCTTGCTTAAACAAAGAATGATTGTATTTTCAACTTTTCACCACAAGTATTTCTTCTTTTCAGTTCTACTCATAGAAAAAGGCACTCAAACACTGACAATGCTCGATGGTTTTCCCACATACTCAGTACCACTCCATTTGAAGACTGAAGTCCTAAGTTTAAAAAATGAATAAAATCAATATGGTCAGGGCAGAGAGCTCCATTGTATGGCAACTCAGTACTGCTACAAAAGCCAAACAGATTATTGCATATTTATAAGAAGCAGTCACAGTATTTTATTCTACAATGTTTTCCTCTTACATACAGCTTACAATGCAAGCAAACTAATCTTTTCCTCTGTCCTTCTGACCTCAGGGTCCTACAGAAAAAAAATTTCTTGTTTCCTGATAAGAAAGTAGGCAGCTGTTTGGTCTTTTGGAAGATGATAGGTGAATAGCTGCTTTGTTTATCATGAGAGACACCCCTGAATAGCAAGAACTAGGGAAAAAAAAAAAACAAAACAAGAAGAGAAAAAATACCCCTTGGGAGTGATACATGTTCGCTGCTTTAATTAGGAAATAATAAATATCTCACTATCACAGATCACTTCCTCCATCTAAGCATTCCTTTAGACTGCATAGAACCCAAGAAAAAGCTTCCTAAATGCAAAAACCTGCATCTGTTTTGCAAAGCAGTTAAATCTGTGATCTAACATGATTATCAGAATCAGATGAGGAACATGCCTAGAGACATTTTCCTTATCAAAATATAGTCTTTTCCAGAAACTGCTGAGGTTGTCTTCCTATGGAATAATACATTAATTGTAAAAACTAAAAAAAAAAAACAACCTCCAACAGAAATTACTTTCAAATCACAAGCACATCTGCCTTGATTGGTGGGACAACTTGGTAGCATTATCAATAAAATGGCACATACCTCAGAGGAATATCAACATTCCCAAATGGGAACAAGATCTAAAGTCAAAATCTGGCCCTGAAACTACTGAGACTTCCTGCTTGCTTCTGGTCTTTTTATACAATCCACAGGCAGCCTCACAAACACCCATAAGAAACCAGGACACTATTGGGTGATTCATTGGTGTCTTGTCTCTTTAAATAAACTCTTCTGAAAAAAAATTGACAGTACTGAGGAACAGCTGCCTTACAAAAATACAGTATATTCAGAGGAAAAACATGAAATTAGCTAAAAAAATAAACAGTGAGGCTGAAGGGTTACAAATCCTGTGTCTATATCACCAACAAGCCTTACTAAAAGGGTGGGAGATATACTCTGACTCATGACAGCTAATTTCAATTCAAAATTAATCCGGTTCAATTTCCCTCTAAACTTACAAAGGCTTGAAGGGACCACTTTCCATGCTGTTTCAAAAGACCAACATGTTTGACAGAACTCAGAATACCAAAAATAAGACCTCTATGCTGTCTTGAAAAGAAAGACACTAAATCATTTCCCTTCTTCATATGGCATGTTTTCAATTTAAACCTACTGCCAGACAGAAGTCACTGTGCTACATTAGGAGATTATTTAGAGCAGTGGTGGTTCTGGTTTATATCCCACTATGTGTCCAAAACCATCAGACTACTCATGTCTACTTCTAATTTTACTTCCCCTTATTTGACTTGCACTGGGATATGAAAACCTGAATAAAACAATCCTTTCTATCCACAGTGTGACCTATTGTACAAATGGTATACTATCCTCATGTTAGTATGATATTATTTTTTTATTAAATTATGTATTATGATACATTATTTTTTCATTAGATTAGGGATCAGGAACATTATTTTATCTCCACCTTTCAGCTGAAGAATTCAGATCTTAAAGCATGTAAGCTCTTTTGTATTTGAGCTTGTTGTAGAACACATAAAAGTCATACTACAAAGTTACTAGAATTCTCTGCAAAAGATTACGGTTAACTGGGGTTTAAGTGTATAACAACAGTCAAAAATAAGCATTTAAATGGTTTCAGGAAACTAAAATGTATTAAATAAGCAAACTGAGGATGCAAGTAGCATAAAACCCTCCCAATTATGTTCCTGTTGCCTTTTTCTGTTCTTGTTTAGCACGCAATTAACAAATACACTACTTCCTCTCTGCTAACAGCCTAAGGAGCTTAAGCTGTTAATAGTGCTAGCACTGAATGACTTGAGTGGTACAACATTCCTGTCTTTATCTTTAAAATGACAACACGTGGGTGATTTACAACCCTCCTAATTCTTTTACAATCACTGGTCAAATGCACTGTGACCAATCCAACTCTACAAGATCACATAGGAAAAGAAATTACTGTACATAGGATCACAATATGCACCTTCACACTCCACTGTCAACCCAAATGCCTTGGAGACCTGCTCAAACTGAGATAACAATTGAGCTCATGTCATATCCCTCAGTGTGAAAGAAACCTCTTAAAATTCTTGGGAAATGTTTCCCTTTTGCTATTCAAAGCTCAGTCTGGTGCATAAATATATGATGCATCATTTTTTTTTGTGAACTCTGAAAACAATATACACATACCTGAGAGTGCGTGATTGAAAATTGAGTTCCCCCTCCAATTATGCACCACTTTTTCCAATATAAAAAATATTCCATTTTAATAACATTAATATTCCTTTAAGTAATTCACGTCATTGCAGATTTTTCCCTATTTGGCTTGATTTGGACAAAGTTAATGGCAATCAGAATGACTATAATAAAAATAGAGAGAAGGATCTCTTTTTATGTCAGAAATTAAACTTTTAAGTAGATTAAACACAATAAATTGAAGCATCCTCTTAAGAGTATTTTTCAAACACACAGTCTTAACTGATTGCACATATGGGAAAAATTTCAACTTATAATCACTCATTTATTTATATTATGATGATAGCAAGAAGTCATAGGTTAAGAACAGAACCCATGCTATTGTTCAAACACAATGGAGAATATTATCCCTATCTCAAAGAGGTAAATTGAAAGGGTCATTATTTTTTGTGATCTAAACTATCATTAAACTGTTTATATGTATATAAGAGCCTGAAATTTCCACTTGACAGGCCTACAGTATGTACACATCCATCTTTGGAAAGCCACAATAGACACAGACAGCAGTTCAACCAGTCCAGTCACCAGAGGTGCAGTTCCAGCAACTAGGACATGCACCAGCCAAATAATGACTTTAGCCTTGGCCTGATGGGCAGAAGGTGATGAAGCATCTCTAATGAAGTGCTCACTCTGTATCTTTCCAAAGCAAACACAGCCAGCTCTGACTTGTTATCTTCTTGTGCATGACCTGGGAGCATTACTGTAGATGTGGAACAGAAATAAGGTCTGCTGAACTCAAAACCACAATTAGCTATTAGTTGAAGCCACAGGAGAACCCAGTTACTGCAGTCAGACACTCACCCAGCAGGGCATTACGCCCGTTGTCATCTGGCAGGAATCTTTTATCCACAGCACACACCAACAGGTGATCAGGTAAATTTGGTGACTTTGCACCAACAAGTAAAAATCCGGATGGCACCTCAATATGTTCATTAGAAATTGAAACCAGTCTCAAATCTTTACCAGCCTGGCAGAAACCTAGAAAAAAAAATTCAACTTATTTTAAGTTGAAAAGATTTTTTTGTTTCCTGCTCACAGTTGTCTTTCTTAAAGGACAGGCTTCCTATATTTTTAATGAAAGTCAAAGTCTTACCCTCTAAGATCAAGGGTATGCTAAAAGAGAATTTTCTTTCCTTGTTTTGGTCAGCCATAAACAAAATGCACAATGAAGTTTGTCTTGGTGGGTAGTTTGTAACCAACATATTTATGGGACTACTATCATCACTAACACCATAACTTAGGTCAGACATTCAAAAAGGGAGAAAATAGGTCTCAAAATCTGGTAAATTTCACCAGCCTTTCCTGGGTTTTCAAATATTTTTGACACTCAATACACTTTAAACGGGAAAGACTGGTGATCAAGCAATAAGAATTATCACAGTCGTTTTAGCAAATGCTATGCCTGCAAACTTTGCAATTTAAAGGCCTTGTGCCAGGCATTCCAACAGAATGCTTATCTGACACTGAACAAAGACCCTGTCAAACAGAAGAGCAACTGAGAGCCATCCAGCCTTATCAGGCAGGTAATGAACACTGACATTTTTAGAATTTTTGTATCATATAGATTATGTCATTCTGACAAATTATAGGGGAAATAGCCCAAATTCTACCCTTTTCAGTAGGGCAAATGCTTCTGACAGCACAGTTGGTATTCTTACCATCAGTAGTGCAACATCCTTCTGGGGGAGGCTTCACCTGGTAAGAAACAGGAGGACTACTTGATTCTGAGCCTTCTTCTTCCTCCTCTTCTTCTTCTTCTTCCTCATTATCTGCTCTGCTGCCTGCTGCAAATGATCATAGCATAAATGACTTGGACACCAGAAAATGCTGGCAACAAATCAGTGAGTGAACAGGATGACCCAGTTACAGAAAGTATTACAGCAAACTGGATTTTCTTCTCTTGACAATGACTTTACTGTTGCCAGCTCTTGATAGTTGTTATTCCTTAAAGTTCCAACTTCCAGTCAAGCTTATGATAGAACATCTTTAACCAAGAAAATAAAGATGTTAGTTCCTGTGCAAAACAAGTTAAAAAACATGACTCAACTGCACCTGAGAAAGTAAAACACCTTAAAGTACAAATAAAAAGAAGCCTCAACCTATTAATTTTTAAATCCCATTATTTTAAGATAAGTGCACAATTTTTAGGGGACTTGCTTCTAATGCTTGATCTCTTGCTGATCAAAACAGTGTAACTCTATCCTTTGTTTAGAATATTAACAGCCAATAAAAACCAAAGTCATTACTTCTTGGCACTTTAGAATATCCTGGCTACAGTCCAAGTACAGAATTTATTAATTAGGCATTGACCATGTCCTTGGTTTTGTACAGGACAATGAAAAAACAGTTCCTGCTAGAAACTAGAGGACAATGAAAAAACAGTTCCTGCTAGAAACTAGTTTCACCACAGATGATGCCACAACAAGAACCCTAATTCTCAGCCCTCTATCTCCTACCAGAATCCAGAGCTCCAAGTAATTCACCAACACTCCCTGTACAGTGTCAAGGGAAGGCAGATGTTCAGGAAGATGATTCACTCCAGCCTGTGCTTGGACTATGCTAGTCCAGGAGGCACTATGGAGGTAGTACTAAAAGCTGGAGAGGAATACATGATGTAAGCTTCAATTTTTAGAATGTGTTAGGTGGTTTTAGAGGGCTTTATTGCTGTGTGTTTCACCCCTTCAACTAGAGACTGCCTCTTCTCTCCACCGAAAGAGTTTTTTTAATGAATGATTCAACAGCTCCAGCAAAACTGACCATAATGACCAATGGCTCCATCCCCTCTTCTGGCTCAGATACGCTCCTGGAAAACGGGACAAATGTTGCAAGCAGAGGAGAGCAATTAACTGGAGAAGGGGAAAACACTTCCACAGACAGGACTGAGGAACATTTCACATAGAAGAGAGACAGAGCACAAGTACTGAGTGAACCCAGTGGGGTTTGTGTCTTAGGCTTGTAGGCTTCTAGGGACCTGTAGGGAGATGCCTGCAGCAAACACAGCAAGAGCTTCCCCTGGCAAAATTGAGTCATGAAGGGCTACAGGTACTTGAGGACCAGCAGGAAGTTGAATAGCTGCTTGTACTTGGGCAAGTAAAAGAGCAGTTAGTCACTGAAATTACACTGTTGATCCAGGTTTTAGTCTTGAAACAGAAAAAAAGTGAAGCAGAGCAGTCATCCTCCAAAGCCCAGTGACAACTGGACATAATCTCTTTGCTTCAATTGACTTCGGATCAGGCACTCAGAATCCCATAGGATATCATCAAGGATTTCTCTTTCCTTTCCTATGACTCTCCTCAAAATATCCTTTCATTTTATTAACAAATTATTGCGCAATCATCTAGACGACTACTATAGGATAAATGAGAGCTAGAGAAGAGAAAGTAAATCTGGAGTGTAAAGATTTATCTGTCAGGGTCATTCAGATTTACAGTCCAGTCTAGAAGAGGATTTGAAGGGTACGTTTACTTTTGAACTCTGAACATTAAGCTCCAGTTCTGTGGTGCACACAACTAAGAACAGAACACTAAACACAACTATTTCAAGGGTATGGTCTAAAGACAAAAATGCTGCAATTGAATGAAGGGAAGAATTAAACTCTTCATCTATGCTATTTAAGTAAAGGGTAAGTCATGTGTTATGATGTAACCTTGACTAATATCCAAATGCAATACAATAGGGCTGAATCCCTCCCTTCCTCCCTCCCTTCCTCCCTTCCTCCCTCCCTCCCTCCCTTCCTTCCTTCCTTCCTTCCTTCCTTCCTTCCTTCCTTCCTTCCTTCCTTCCTTCCTTCCTCCCTCCCTCCCTCCCTCCCTCCCTCCCTCCCTCCCTCCCTCCCTCTCTCCCTCCCTCTTTGTACCAGCTCTGACATTTAATGTAGCCTTTCCTGAGCCATCCCAGCTTGCTAACCAGCAAAAAATCCAACTAAGGAAAAAAAAATGTGACCAATTTCCTCTTTTCTTTTTGCTGGACTTATGTGTTAAATTAGCAGAATGGAATATCCAAAATATGGCAAAATTCATGAAAAGGGAGAAAATGGGAATGTATGGATAGGTGAAGAGAACAGAATAGAATATGTTTAATTTCCTTTTTGGACAGAGTTAAACTGTGACGTTTGTTCAACTATAGTAGGTGATTTAAGAAAGAAATGGAAAATGGAAATGGAGATTAAGAAAGGAGACCTACAGCATTTTCAGTTCAAAAGTGGAAAGAGTAAAAGAGAAAGCACTCAAGCATGAGCTGCTGCCACCTGTAAAGGGTTTCATTAGCATTGCCCAAGCCCCCTAGGATGTCTCTCTGACTCAGGAGCCTCCTGGCCCTCAGAGCATAGGGATTCATGTAGCTAGAAATGGAAATTCAATTTCTGACAAGTACGTAAGAGCAGCCTGAAGACCACCTGAGGAACAACCTAGGAGGCACTCTATTATAGGTTACTTCAGAGTTCCCGTTGTCTGAAACTTTCATGAAAGGAATGCTCTCTGCCAGGCTGTTATGAGACTTTTAATTACACTTCAATTCTGTTTCCATTAACTACAACGAACACAGAATCAGCCCCTCAAGGTTTGCAAAGTTCTTTGAAAGTCTTGAAAGAAAGAAAGAAACTAGAGAAGTGTGAAATTGCACTTTTGTTCCTGAACAATGCATCTGCTCCTGTGCTATCTTTCCCAACTGATGTCATAATCAATTTGGTGACATCACAGCTACCATGTAGGTTTATTAAAATCTTATGGAAGGGTTTGATAGAAGGATCGCTTTGTGCAGGGAATAAACAGCATATGTATTTAAACAATTATTGTGTATTCATTATTTTGTCCTGTATTAGCAAAAAAAAAGAAGAAAAGAGGAAATTACTAATGATGTGCAAGTGGATTTTGTTTTTCAAGAAATATTCACAGCTGTCACTTTGCTATTGCTGTGAGGCAATAGCAAAGACTTTAATCTGTGCAAAATACTTTTATCTGTTACTACTCCTTGGCCTGATTTTGTGTGCGTGTGTGTTACTGTGGACCTTCATGCATTTCTCACTAACAGCAGCTAAGTATGACAGGGAAAGTAGGTGTGGACAAAAGACATGAAACTCCACCCTCTTGACAGAAATGACTAAATAATCAAATAAAAAAGCATAACCTTGCACCACCATGCCAGTGTTATGCACACACCAGAAAACTCACTGAAAACCACAAGACCACTACAAGTAACAGACACCAAACTGCATCGTGAGTTTGTTTAGCAGATCCATACAGTTCATTACCGAGAAAGTAGCCTTCTGTAAACACACACACAAATTCAGTGAGAAATCCTATTGGTTAAATATCAACTTGTGCAGGGTTTGTGAGAGAACATATCCTAAATTTTACCTTTGCAACCACATAATAACTACAAATATTATGCCTGAAGTAATTATAAACCATCTCAAAAGCTAAAAAATATTTCTGCTGTATTTATACACATTGAAAATCAGTCTTAGCATACGTGTTTTGCAAATCTATTATGGGTTCTCTACCATTTACTGTGTGACTTTGAGCAGTATATAATAAATTATAGGTTAACAGATTTATTTTCCAAATCTCCAAAGACTTCTCACAAATGTAATGGAACAATTCCTAGAACTTCAATTTATGTGTATAGATGAGTCTGAGCAAGTGGCTTAATTTTGTCAAAATAAAAGACAGTGCATTTTGTATTTTTAATCCAATTCTAATGCATATATATTTGCAGATCATAAAAAAATCCAAATCAAAACTTGTGTTTATCCATATTATGATTTAAAATGTGTATGCTGGGCCACGGCTGAGCATATAGCAGAATTGTCTTTGACAGAAATAGAAATTCCATTTTTCCTACCTTCCAGTGATGATAGTTGCTGTTCAGCTTCCAAATACAACTGAGAAAAGATTGGTCTGGGAACTAAGTTGTCTGAGCGGAGAGAGGCCTCGATGGAATTACGCAACACTTCTTCAAACCGTGTTGTCTTGAGCTGGCCAGCGTAAGAATTTCCCATCTTCTCCAAAAACAAACAAACAAACAAACAAACAAACAAAAAAAAGGCAAAAGAGACAGGAAGAGGGAAAAAAAAAAAAAGAAAGATATTACAATTTAAGCACTCAGTACTCCATCACTGCATGCTGACGCTAGGCTCAACATTTCTCATGAAAGAGAAATGCTCCATTGTCCACAAAGAAAGGCAAAGAACACTGACTGCAGCAGTCACTGAGCACATCCTGCTGGTAAATTACAGGAAGTAATCTAAAAGTAACAGCTTTCTCTAATTCAGCAGAAAGGCAGCAAGCTTTGGCACCTTCTTGAAAAAGTGACTAGAAATCTGATTCAAGTAATTCCTTGATTTATATAGCAATTGAGGAGAGGTGCTTTCAGTAGTCATCAGTCTATTGTTAAACAGCCTTTCTATTTCAAGCGATTTGAGCAGAATAAATGATCTGGGCAATAGCACAGTTTTGTGTACTTTTCTTTGCATGGTCCATCATGGCTGAACCTGGCTAAAGCAGTTCAACATTTCTTTCAGAGGTCCTGTCTCATAAATAATGTAGCATTGCTGTAACCCACAGAGGGTGAAATATAGCTTTTACTTTTCACCCTAAACAGTATTTTTCCTTGTAAAAAACAGCACTTTTTTTGCTTTTTTTTTTAATTAAACAGTATCCATCCACATGCATTGATATTGCATTCACTTATTTATTAGGACTTTACTTTTAGTGAAACCATGTAATTTATTCAATCTGTCACTGAGCAGGCAGTCTATTCCAGCTGAATATTCCATGGAATTAACTGACACCTACTTTCTACAGGGAACACAATGAACTGGTGTAACCAAAAGCCATGTCAGCTTTCTTTCCCTACTACAAAGTAGCTCTTGCCCTGGGCCCCATGTCCTTTCCCTCCTCAAGTAACTGTGAATAGAAAGCATGAAATGCTTCCTGTTTGTGGCAGTAATTCCTAAACCCTGAACAGCCCCTCCTCAGCCCTGGATGCTGCTTGGGAAATTCCCCTGTTGAGAAGCATCCCGTAGGAATCAGTCAGGCAAAAGGAAAACCACTGGGAAATCACATATTGCTTGTCATGGGAAAAGGGCTTTGAAGGGAACAACATACAAACCTGTTGATTTGGATATCCTTTTATGACTTTGTAAAGCATATTTTACATATATATAATCATATTTTAGTGTACTTGTTTGTATCATGTTAATACTGTATAGAGAGTATGGCTAGTAGTACTACATGATAAAAAATTGCTATAATAGATATATACAGTATTAACAGAACCATAATGAGAACAATAAAACAATGGAGGCAGTATTGAAGAAAATTATTTAGACTAAAAGAAGGCACTACCAACAAAATATTCATGTATATACACAAAATCAGAGGAGCTGCACTGAATATTACTGATGAATCCATTTGGTAAGGGGCAAACAGGAAGCTGCAAAGCCTATTAGAGATGTTCACTGCTGGTATGGAAATCAGGCTGCATCTTCTCCTCCAACACAGAAAGCTTCTCACAGTTCCCATCCCACTCTGATAGGAACCCTCTGGCTCCTTCTGAGTATTGCTTCCCCCTGCACCAAAGGCAGCTGAAGAGAATGAGAAAAGCCTGACATCAGAAATGTCCTTAACAAGCTTTACCAAAGGTATATGCAGGAAACCCCAGGTCAGCTCTGAAATTAATTCTATCCAATGCTGAATGCTTGTTCAGGATTTACAGAGCCCACAAGTGGTCAGAAGAGAAACCCCGTATTTAATCCTGAGGATGGCAGAAACCAGCATCTTATCAATGTGATGTTACAGATAAGGAATCAGTTAAGATTATATTATTTGTGAAAGAGGCAGGTTTTGGAATTCTTTGCAACACAAGCATGTTTGTTTGCTTATTAGGCAGCTAATTTAATTTTGTGAATGGGTTGTTAAAAAGAAACAAAAATACACTTTCTGGATTTGTAAGATCTCATGTGTTTGTGTGATCTTAAATCACAGTGTAAACACAATCATATACCCAGCAACCTATTTTGGAAGATGTGATAAATATTTTTTATCCATTTTTTATCATCAAACACACACCACTGGAACCAGAAAATGGGCATTACAGGAGTTTTTTTGCCAGCACTAGTCTCTGCTGTTCAGATCCCCACTGACTCTCAACCGCCAAAGAAATAACTTCTCCAAAGCAAGCAAGGGAGAAACCATTTCCCACTAGCTATAAGACAGTTGTCATCCCCTCTTTTCTTCAGAGCTGCTCAGACTGTGGTATCTGAATTGACAATTGCTGACTCCATGGAAGCAAAAACTGAGTCCTGTGTCCCTGCTGCAATGACGTCATCAATCCCAGCCTTGATTTATGTTTCTCTTGGATACAACTGGGTGCCACAAGCTAAACTTTCAAACACTTGTGAAAGTCCAAGCCATGCACATAGATGGTCACCAGACCTACTAAAAAACCCCCATACACTGACACAGAAGGATGGCCCTCGACCCCATCTACTGATAAATCAAAGGGCACCTCCCTGTCACACGGCCAGTTTCCATGGAGAGCAGGCAGAGGAAAATACTCGCCAATATAAGGAGGAGATAAAAAGGCAAAGAGCTGGACCAGGAAGAGCCTCATAAAAGCATGATAAAAAGACAAAAAACACTCTGAGCCACTAGGGAGCCTAAGAAAAAATTGCAGACACAAATGAAGCAGGTCAGGACAATGCCTTAGAAATCCTTGGATAATGCTGGCAAAGAGAGATGCTAAGTCCAGGCATCTGAAAATGTGAGCAAAATTTTGTTAGTCACTTAAAGAAGCATCTCAAATTCCAAATAAAGAACCATCAGCATTTCAGTGGTAAGCAGGGACTGTGTAGTTAAAAAAAATGGGGACCGTCTTAAAGGTGAAAGTCTGTCACGTTTAGAGTCAACTTCAAGTTCAACTGCAGTTGAACCAGTCAGGGCTTAAGAAAACCTGCCATGCCTGCCCTCCCGTGCTGTGATTTCAGTGAGGAGCTCCCTCAGCCACAAGGGCCATGACAATGACTGGCCACAGCAGGAGAGGGCGATGGCCAGCAGCAGGAGGACATTCAGTGCCAGCACCCAGGTCACACACAGAGATCTTGTGCACAGTGGAACAGACAGCAGCACTTTACTGACTTTTTACTGTGAGGAGCACTAGGGTTTTGTGAAGACTGAAGGTGAAGGACAGCAATTCTGGACAAAATTAATCCTACAGCTAGGACAGACTGAGTACCCTAAGGAATGCTATGGATTTTAGAGCATGGCAAGCAATCCAGGCCTTTTAACAACTCCCATTGAAACAGACTGATAAATAAAGCCTGCCCTCAGCAGAAACTGAGGAAACCAAATAGTATATGTGGGCTGTGTTATGTTGACTTAAAACAATAATCAAGGTAATTAAGCGGGAAATTAGGAAGACCTGGTTGATTATTAAGAAATTCAGCCTTAGATACAAGTTACAAATTGTTACAGGAGGCAATGATTCATATTAAGTTGCAAGATTTTTGCATTATGCAACATAATTTACACTGCTACTTTACTATATTAATCCTTTCATTATTGCTTTATAGCAGTGAATATGTTTTCCAAGTTTCAGCAGCCAGCTTTCATTCTTTTGAAACAGTTTAACAGAGTAATTTCTATTGTATCATTTCTAAGAGGAGAATATCAAGATGTTCTCATGCTCTCCGACAGAATTTGCTATCACTATGGCAAAAGGCAGTTTTTTGCTTGCATAGAAAGAAAGGATTTGTTTTCATGGACATGGGATTTAGGTATCTAAAAGGCTATCTATCAAATTTTTTCTGTAAGGAGAAGAAAGTGTTATTTACTGCAGGTTAACAATTTGTTAACAGAATAGTACCAAAAAAGTTCTGTGATCCTTTTGCCCTTTGGATATAATTATATTTATCAAGTAATACCCAAAATCCGTCAATATTTGTAAAGTCCAGTAAAGTCTGTACTGGTGTATTAAAAACATCAGTCTAACAAAAAAGAAACCTTAGGGTAGGGAGTCATATGTAAATATAATTATAAGAAGAAAAATAAATTTGGAGACAGCACAAAACTGATTCTCTTCAATGGTAGCAATACATCCTGCAAAATCTTCCTCGTGGATTCAGCCCAGCCATGAAAAAGCACAATTTACTCCTTTATTTTCATGAAGCTATCTGTAATTACAGTGTTATCTCTAGCTTTGGATTTGGAAGGATAAATTATTTATAATCTCCTACATTAATTTGCGTCACGTGTAGAAGTGATACTGTGTGGTATTTATTTCCCATAGGTTACATAAAATCTATTCCCACAGGATATACAGAATTCTTGATTCAGGAGAACTAAAAGACACTCTGATTTTCAGCCTCCACAAGACACAATAAAGTATTATATTTTATGTCTTTACTACTAGTCTCAAAATAAGGTTACTTCATCCAAAATGCCCGTCAGGAACAGTCACTGGTCCATCGTGACTCCTGAAGTGTGTCTGGGAACTACTGAAGAGAGGGAGTACAAGTGTCGGATCTCAAGATCTCAGTCCTGAGATGCTGAGCCTCCGAGACCCTGGGGGGGCTCGGGACTCCTGGAATGTTGCCAGAAGTGTCTGGTGGCTGGACTTTGGTCCTGCACAGGAGACGACAAGGATGAGGGCTTCACAGGGTGAATGGTGAAGGGATTAGTTAATTAGAGAGTGAGACACAAGGTTTAGGATTTATGTACAGGGGGGTTTAGAGGAGTAAGATGGAGGAATTGGGGTGTGTCCTGTCCTTCTTCTTCCTCTTCTCCTCCATCTTCTTTGGCCACGGTGGCACCTTTGGATTGGTTATTACTAAGAGTACACCGAGTTATAAGAATAGATGGTATTGGGGAAAAATGATAAATATTGTATACGTAACAAAGGGTATAAAGATACGTGGCTGCCCGGGAGGGCAGAGAGTGTGCCCATGGCTGACTGCTGAGCAGATCTTTGTTCGGCTGAAAGAACATCTTTTAGATAAACAATTAATAAACATAAAAACCAGAAAGAAGAACTGAAGCCTCTTCTCGTCCTTCGATACGCGGGCTGCCCCAAGGCCACCCTGGGCCTTTTCAGGCCCCTCAAACAGCCGAGATAAACCGGACATACAAGCACCAGAGCTATGCCAAGATATTACAACAGAAAATTGATTTCTGGCACACAGAAATATCTCCTTCAATTGTTTCATTTAGTAATAAAGCTGCAGACCATATGGGCAAAGAGAAATTAAAAATTATTCTTCCAGAAATCAACATAGTTGTTCATGGACCACAAAATTATCCCTTGTAGAAGCAATTTACAAAGCTTTTTCTCTGTCAGTACAAAACCACCTAAAAGCATTGTAAAGAGGTGGATTATTGCCAGTTTCTGAGAAAAATGTTAGTTTCTGGAAGTCAAATCTGTTTCCTCACTATTCTGCCAGACTGACTTGGCAGTAAGAGAGAGGGGGGAAAAAGGGCTCATAAAACTGATATTTATAATATAACACTGGAGAGTGGGAACCATCACTTCATTTGAGATTACTTCCAGACCAACATTTTACCAAAATGATTTTCACCAAAATCTTCAAGAAAGATTTGACTTTTATCTCTTAGTGTTACCCTGAAAGAGAAATTTTCAAGCTTCAAAAGATGCTAAGAAATGAAATTACAATTCTTTCCTGAGCCCAACTCTACCAATATCAACAAGAATAAAATCAGTAGTCACTTATGGATCTGTTGATTGAAATCCACTTCTTCAGAGAAGTAATTTATTCCTCAGCAGTAAAGCTGTCAGATGAATAAGTCTCTAGTCATTCCATGTTTCATATATGACAAAAGTTTGGCAGTTCAGTAGACCCCATTTGGCCCATTACATTTTAAATGCAACATAAAACTTTTAAATAAAACCACAGTTACCTTTGCCAGAAATTCTAGCTCATTCTCTGTTACCAAATCTTAGAACTTCCATATGTCTTGTGGACTTACATGAGAAATGTTATCTAAACACCAGTCCAGATTAAACTTAATGGTTTCCAAAAAATTTGGTTAGAAGCTCATGATGAAACACAGAGACTCCGATTGAGGTTGATGACAGGTCACAGAGAACTTCATCCTACCACCTTTACACAGCCAAGAACAATTCTGCTGCTGCTTCTATAAAAGAAATATACTGTAACAAGACTAGTCATATCTCTCTACCACTTCTTTTTACCTTCTGTTTGCTTTTAATTTTTATCTGAGTTCTTCTTTGATTTTGAAAATCAGGCTGACTGCAGACAGGGATTTTCTCCCGCATCAACAGTGAGATGATTTCCTCCCCTGACTCATGTTTCCAAGCAACAGGATGTTGGAACAAGAGCACAGATTGAAAGGTGTCAAAGCCTTTTTTTTTTTTTTTTTTGGCAACTCTAGATTCCAAGCCACATTCTTTATATTCATCACTGAAATCAGTTCTCTCACTCACTGCACAAGTAAATAACTGGGAAATGTCTTTAATCTCAGGAGATTGTTGCAGAGATTAATGCAGGCACTTTTGCAATGAAATTCAACACAGGAAAATTCCCCCACCTATTGAAAAATCAAGTCCATTTCCTAACTATAAAAAAGGATGTAAACAAACTTGGACAAATCAGTGTTAAACCACCTTACTAAAACACTATAAAAAAGCTTTTGCTTTCTTTTTTCTTCAGGCAGGAAGTAAATAAATTCGGTTAATGGATCATTCTTATTATGGATTTATTTCACACCCATTTTGGCCATAGTAAAGACAGCTTTAAAAAAAAGTGTTTTCTTATTTTTTTGCTGAAATTTTTCAACTGAAAATCCAATAAGCATTACTTCTGACTGGTCATTTTTTCAGTTTAAATACTATAATTCATGCAGGGAACATATGAATGAAATGAAATTAATAATTTCTATAGAAAGAGGGAAAATAATTTCCTGATATGTCTGGAAAAAAACCCAAGAAAAACCAAAATGAAACAACAAAAACCTTCTCATACAAATTCAACTTCACATTGAACCAAAAAAGAAGAAAAAGCCTGATGAAATCCAGAGCAATCTAAGTTGTCATAAACTCATTTAAATATACAGCTATGCTGGGGGATCTAGACTAAGGCATGTTGGCAATTTAATGACAAGGAATCCAAGCTGTGAAGCTGTGACAGCCTACACTGTAGATTTCTGGCGAAACAGAAAACTCCAATTGCAATCAGATTCCTGTAATTAATTAAGGATGAAAGACTGTTTTGATTTTAACACAAAGTTTGGTCTTTCTTTATGGTGACAGAAAACTTAAGCTTCCTTCACCTTAGTAACTCTTATGCCTATTCTCAAACCAGAGCTGATTTTTTTCTGAAACATTTAAAGTACTGTTTTGTGCTCAAATGACACTATATTTTAATTTATTTTAAAGAGAAGAAAAAATGTCAAAGCTCAAATTGCTCATAACAGAAATCCTTTGTTAAAAGCTATATATTGGATTACTCTTCAAGTTTTAAAAATATCATAATTATAAGCACTATTGGGACTGATGCCTGATAAAAATCTGTACCTGCAAAAAGAATTCAGAAGAAATCTTAGACTTTTTAAAAGTGACTTAGCATCTACTATTAATATATTTTAATTTTCACTGGAAGTCTATTTTAGATATAATGATGACACTGGTTTTCATTTATTTGCTTCTTGTTTTAGCACGAATCTTATTTTCAAAGACTTGTCATTCCTTTATATCCTGACAACTGGGCCAAGGGGCCACTTGATAAAAATAAATGTGAGCTGGGTGATAGTCCAGTGTTGTATTAATAATGCAGAATGAGCCTAACACATGATATGGCAATAAATACATTTAGGCAGTGGGACTTCATCTTGTAAATGCTTTCACATTCCTCTCTGCAAGAAACCATGTATTCTGATACAGATTTCCTTGATTTTCCTACAGGATCTAATAAACTCTGCAGGTGTTACTGGAGAGAAAATCCCTTATCAGCAGCTTCCAGTATAGTGCAGGTGATTTGCTTCACTATTTCTCCAGCACAGAACCCTGATCCTGTGGCTGGTCAGACAGCACTGCCTTGGCTCCCATTTGCCTTTTGTGCATTGCTTTGATCAGCTCCTGGCTTTGGATGAAAGCAATTCTTTCAGAGGCCACCTTCAAACTCTCTTAAAAAAAAAAAGAATTACATACATAAAACCAATTGAGCTTGTTAAGCAGCAGGAAGAAGCCAAGTAGAGGGAGGAGAAAGGGAGGGAAGGAGATGCCACAAATCAGGGCTAGGAAGCAATGATCAAAGTGGTGACTGGGAAATTAGTAAAAATTATCTCCCAGTTTTACAGGTCTGGGGCCTTGCTGTAAGTGCAAAGGCTCTCTCACTATTACCTAGGCAGACACAACTCCCTCTCCAAGAACTGTCTCAGACATCTCCTCCAGTGCTTTGAGAAGAGCCACTTGAGATCTCAGAGTAAAGCAGCAGGCAGCAGATTGGCAAGTCAGAAGAGAGATAATCCTGAAATGCATATTTTCTGAAGAAAATTCTAGGAAACCAATACTACACTTTCTTCTGGTTACTGGTGCTATAGAGTGTTTCCAAGAATCTTTTCAAGTACAAAAGGAGTGCACAAAGAATAATGCTGTACTGATTGTACAGGTTAGCTTTTTGAGTCATGCTCAAAGCCAGACTTTTGCTTTTCCTTCCCCCAAGCCTCCAGACTCATTCCTGCCCCCAGCCCTCCAGGCTCACCCCTGGAAGCATTGCAGCAGCCACATGCACACAGAAATACCAGAATGGACAGCTTAAACACACCCTGGAGCTGTCTGCCAGGGCAGCAGGGGCAGAGCCAGTGCCTGTGGCAGTTCTCCAAGGATGCACAGTGCACAGGTTCAGGGGCTCCACCTCATTCACAGCAAATGGCCTCACTGCTTGAAAGACAGCCTCACTGATTTCTACTAATGTACCTAGGTCATATTTTCCATCTAATGAACAAAGAGTGGAAACAAATACAATGGGAACAGTTTAAAATGTACCTCACCATTTGTGGATAGCAAATACATCTGTAGATGAGCGTATCACATTACAAATACTTATGAACTTCAAGGTTTACTCAATCAGGAGACTGATTGCACACTATTATATGTTGAAAATGCATTAAATAAGAAACATTTGCAAACAAAAATATGCAATCCAAAGCATTAATCAAATATCTTTAGTTAAAAGTATCAGTAGAATCCTCAAATTTAATTCACTTAAGAAAGTGAACTTAGCAGTTTTATATATGAGTTGTCTACTTTGAGGGTTTAAAAATTCAAGTTGTCTGAACATT
This sequence comes from Zonotrichia albicollis, assembly GCF_047830755.1. Taxonomy (NCBI): domain Eukaryota; kingdom Metazoa; phylum Chordata; class Aves; order Passeriformes; family Passerellidae; genus Zonotrichia; species Zonotrichia albicollis. Next base: position 89,445,582 of record NC_133821.1, read on the forward strand.
GAGTATTTCAAAATTTTCCTAAGAGGAAATCACTCAAACCAAGAACAGCAAACAAGAGACAAAAAATGCAGACAAATTAATATAGTTAAAGCATTAACATTAGCTGTAAAATGTCTCACAAATATTATATTTGAACAGCAATCAATATAAGACGGTATACGTTATGATATATTAATATTTTTATTAAACAGTAACAGTATTTTTCAGCATGGAAATATACAATAGAAAATATACTGTACCGTACTGAAAGCGCGTGCTCCTCAGCGACTTCCAGTAAGTGACTCCTGAAGTTTCATGTCCTGACTGCAGCCCTGAATACCTTACACCTGGTGCTAACTGCCAGTGATTAGGTCTTTGTGGAGTTTTCTTTTTTGTTTCATTTAGGAGAGTGTGCTGCTTGGCAAACTGGTGAGCACACTTAAGGCTCCTGAGTCAGCACAGTGCGCAACTGAACAACCCAGTCGGGTCACCATGACACGAACACTCTCCTGTCACAGTAGAGCACAAGAAGATTTCAAAGCTATCTATTCTGCAACTGTGGCAAAAGCTAAGTAATGAGACCACAATATACCCTGGCAAGCTGTTCTCTAATTTGTGTACTGGCTATACTAAATGATAAATGGTCTGACTTTATGTCTTATTAACACAAAAGTGCTGTGCTGGGTCATGGTGCTCCCAGCCAGGCACACAGGAATCTATCAGTCTGAAACATTATTAAAATCAACAGTTTTGTTGGAGGCTTTTGGAAGGACTGAAACAGTTTGGGGTTTTTAAGAAATAAGTGGGTCCTTCTGTACTGTCTAGATATCAAAATCACTAAAGAAAGCATGAAGTATGCTCAGTAGGTTTGGGTTTTTTTTTTTTTTCTGAGAGAAGAAAAGATTAACAGGAGAATGAAATCAGGTATGTAGCAATATTATCTTTGTGTTGGTACTGCGCCCATATCTCTTGTACAAAAGGATAGGAGGAAGTCAAAACAATATTTGAGAGAACATGTTCAATACAACGCTGGAAATACAAAGAAACAGCTGTTGCATCATATTTAAACAAACAGCGCATCTTTTCAAGATACAGCTAAAGCACATGTACAGAGAATGTTTCTCATAAAAACATATTTGTCAAACATTTCTTTAGGTAATAAAATAATTTCAGAAGATAAAAGCAATAATTCTGATAACTGAATTTTCTTTTTCTTGCATCTCCAAGTCATGCAAGGTTCAGATCCATGCTTGATTTTAAACTCAGTTAAATATTACTGAAATTAGTAAAAATCAAACGCTTGATTTTACTTGAATCAAGCACTGGGAGTCTTGGCTCCCAGTTGAATTAAGTTTCTGTGTAACCTTATATGCAGAGTATTTTTGGTACAGCTTGTGAAATTTGATTTTCACCCTTCACTCTCAGGACATGGTTTCATGACTGGCTCAAGCTACTCTGTACTCAGGTTACTGCTGAAAAGCAACATCTCTCCTGCTGATTGTATATCCCCTCTGTTGTTCAATGGCATTAATGTCAGCTGATATAATTGAAGACTCATAGTTTCTGTAGGGTCATGTTTTGCTGGATCAGATCCCTCATCTAGCTATGCATAAATTATATGGCCATTAATATATGCAAAAGCAAAGTACCAGTATATGGCTAGGGAGGGAAGTGAAAACAGTCTCTTTTTCTATAAAAATGTTTTAAATAACACTTTAAAATTTTAAAGATACAATTTCTGATTCTTCTGTAACATAAGAGGGAAAAACCTGAATTTTAAAGCTTCTTGAAGCTTTAAAATGTTAGGAACTTTGGTGATTTAATGCTTTCACTGAAAACAATGTTCATATTAATTGCAAGTTTTCATTGTTTCTTTAGTAATTTTTTTTATATATGCTCTCTCTACATACTCAACATGCTTTAATTTTTGATTGGCCCTGAGCTGGTCAGGTAGTTGTACTGGATTATCACTGTGGGTCTCTGTCAACTGGCAGGCTCTAGTCTAGTCTAGTCAATTCTATTCTTAGATTTTAGATAAAAGCACTCCATTGAAGAACCTGAAAGAGAAACTGTCCAGAAAGTAGTATATAATTATTTAGGAGAGTGATTGGTATCTTTTTCTGTTTCTATGGGAGTGAACTAGAAGCTTTATAAATGTTCTACATTTGACACCAGATACATGAGACCTCAGCCATGCATTTGCAAGAAGGGTACAAATTCTTTCAGCCAAGAAATGCAGGAATGACTGACTGGTTTCCTACCAGCACTGTACAACTGTGTATCTTCAATATATTAGCTTGACCAAACTGGCACTTGAAGTATTATATTGACAGCCAAAGTTTAGAGAAATCCAAAAGGAAAACAAACATTGCAAGAAATAGATATGTGTGTGAAAGGTGATTTTTGAAAGAGTCACTTTTAATAATTTACCAAGCCAACCAAAACAAAAGTCAGGAAATTCACCTTTTAAAGAAGTATAACTTGACTAATGCCAGCCTAAAATATTTTCCCCATAGCTGTAGTGCATTCATGAGCAAAATTTCTCTAGGATGCACTGCCCTAGAGAATGGAATGACATCTAGAATGTTGCAGTGTCTGTCTCTGACTTTGCTTTGTGGCTGGAAACACCACATCAGTATTAAAGAATATTAGCATAGGGGAGATGTTAAAGAAGAACATGCTAACCTGATATCCAGGAATGGAATGCAGAAAGGAAAAGAAGACTGCCTGCTTTGGATATAAGCATGGAAAAGAAGTTCCAGAGGAGAAGAAAGGGCAAGAGGGCACAAAGGGCTCTATTGTGTTTGATTAGTAGCCAGAGCAGGAATTCCAGGAATGGGCAATGAGATGGAGTTTATGTATGAGAGATTTTGTATACAGAAGCAATGAAGAGTCAGTCACTATGCAGCTGCTGATACCACATTGACTGGAAAAGAGGGGCTCTGCCTGCTGAAATGAGCTGCTGAATCTGTGTGAAATGAGTCAGTAATGTAAGTGATGAATTGACAGAACAGTTGTTAGGGGAAAGCTGATCATATAATTATCCCAACAAAAGGTATGTAAAATTGTAACCTTGTACCCTAGACATTAAAGAAGAGAATAATATTTTACAGGACTCTATAAGACATGTTTTTCACATATTGAGAACACTGGAATAGAAGTGAAACACAGCATGTACCTTGAGGTTATATCCTCAGGGTTACATGATTTTCAAAAGTCTAAAGCACACGAGCACAAAAATGATATGTGGCATCATAAAAACAATTTACCAGGACATGCATTTATAAGGCAGAATGAGGAAAGAGTTGTCCCCTGTGCAATCAGAAAGGAAAATTAAGATATGATTTTAAAGTTTAATGTTTTGGGGGGTTTTTTTCCCAAAAAAAATGAGGTTATTTATGATCAAATGACTGATTTAGCCAGCAGCTTTAGCAGGTAAAGTGGAGACCGTTACTTGAAAAGTCCCCAAGAACTTAGTATTTGAAGCATTCTGCATGCAGACTGTGCATGAAAGAATTAAAACTGGATCCTGCCAATCAGAATGACTGACTGGTTTAATTGTGAGACAACTAATTTTTTTCTCAAAATGTTTTTAAAATGGCTGTAGGCATACCTGCCTTTTGTGTTTATACAGAAATAATACTGGAGTGTGCATAAAATGTTACATAAAATACCATCTATATAAGCTAAAAATGCATACACTGGTATGGAGGGTACTTATGTGGAGCCCAGACTATCTCCTCCAGGAGAAACACGCTCAGTCTTGTACTTAGAAGATGTACAAAAGGAGACCTTTAAGATCACCTAGAAACACAGACTGCAATTCCGCTGCCTAGCCACAGGCATTGTCTAACTTTGAGATGTTCTGGGCAGTTCTGTCTGCATTCTGACTGCTGCTCCAAAGAAGCAGAGCTCTGCAGCAAGTCCTCTGTCATTTGTGCCAGTCCTTTACCGACACCGCAGGTAAACCAGCAGGCAAACCATGAAACCAGGCACCTACATGTGAATTAGACTCCAGATATCTACTGTTTCACTAGGCAGAAATTTTCATTATAATCAATAAAACCAAGGGATCTGATAGAGATCTGAGAGATGATTCAGCTGACCAGCTGCCAGTGTTTATTTAGCTCAACATGAGCTCCCTCCCCCAGCTCCACTGACCACAAGGCACAGCAGCTGTAGCTGCACGAAGACCTCTGCATTGAGGAGTCTTGGGGCTCAATTCAGTTGCTTACACAAAGATGTTTAATGCTCTTTGATATGCTCCAGGATATCTGAGGCAGCAACACACCTGTAGGAGACCATGCCAGGCGGGACACCTGAGGGCATCTCAAGTTGCAAAAGAAGCACAAACAAGACACAGAATCCCATCCTCTATCTCAAACTAAATCCTACTTTCAAAGTCAAAAACTGGCACAACTATGGCTACATCTACATTGTTAACTGACTCAGCTGCTTCCAGTTTGCTTCCAGCTCCCCATCACCTGATCACACTGTGTACACACTGGTTTACAGGCACTGTGCACTCAACTTTAGTTCCACAAGTAGCTAAATAAGGCTCTCCTTTCCCCATAGACTGAAAAATTAAAATAAACAGGGTCATGCTGACCTCAAGGCAAGCAACAGACTTAATTACTGCAACAGACAACAATGAATCATATCTCAGCAAACCTCCCATTCCTTTTCAACACATTGTTTTACAACTGGTAATACCTACACCAGAAAAATCCTTCCTTTCTTCAGGGCACAACAGGAATATTTCAGAATGTCACATCTGTTTCTTCATCACTCTTAGCAGTCACAAATTGTTGCTGCTTTCATGTCTTACCCGCATTTAATTTTTATTCCCACACTGCACAAAAGCATCCACCACATATTCAGTTATGCTGTATCTGTGTAAAAATCTTAAATTACTTTTCACAGACCATTTTTTAAAAACTTGAAAGCTACAGCCTGACCCATACTTCTGCAGCTATTAAAGACTCTAACTGTTCAAAACACTTCTTTAAGAGTGTTCCTTCATCTGTAGTAATTGTTGTAATAGGCAAAAAAGCCTCTGAACCTCCAGGCTGAGTAACATCCCTTTGAGTGCTTAGAAAAACAGCTCTTAAGAACTCTCAACTTTCTGCGCTCTCTTTGTGAAAGACCTCGTACGCCAAGCCATGTGATGGAGGATGCTGTACAGTACATTGGGTCAGGAGATGAGACGTGGCACCATCTCATACCTGGGGAACAGGCACATCGCATTCTGCTGCGAACGTGAACTGAAACTAATTGAAGAAATCCTGCGCTCAGGGTGTGGGATTTGATATGCCTGTGCTAACCCACTGCCTCTCTCCAGCAACTGAGCCAGCCAGGAGGCTATTCCACTGCAAATTACTGAAGATACTCATACCATCCCCACTCATTGCCTTGCTCTGTACCTGTGACCGTGGTCACAGGGGTTTTCAGGCGAAGGAAGAGACGAGAATGTTGACTCCATATTCAGAAGGCTTGATTTATTATTTTATGATATATATATTACATTATAACCATACTAAAAAGAAATAGAAGGGAAAGGGTTCCTCAGAAGGCTAAGCTAAGAATAGAAAAGAATGAATAACAAAGGCAGCTCTCTCGGTCTCTGAGATAGCTCCGTCTTGATTGGCTATTAATTATAAACATTCAAGATGGCCCAATCAAAAATCCACCTGTTGCATTCCACAGCAGCAGATAATCATTGTTTACATTTTGTCTCTGAGGCCCCAGCTTCTCAGAAGGGAGAAAAATCCCAAGAAGAGATTTTTCACAAAAGATGTCTGCGATATGTACCTATTTCCCAATTTGCCATTTATGTATATTTCCAAGCCCCACATATTCTTTGGAAGGAACCACTATGAATCATTAGAGTTTTAATCTCTTTAGTTCACCTTGGGTTTATATATTTTTTTCTTCAGAATTCAATCATCTGGTCACTTATAATACTGAAGACCTTAGTGCTGTATATTGGATGCATTAATTGAGAATGCTCACAACAGTACAATCTCACTTAAAAACTGTACCATGTTACTTTTGAGAGCCACCACAACATCCAATTTCTTTTCTTTCAGATCATGGATTATGTATCACAATTCATGAATACTTCAGTGATTACTTAATATCACCCCCAGAGAACAACAGGGAAGTAAGGGTATCTTCCTCCATTTTACTGACTTACATTCAGATTTACATTCTGAAGTGAAATTAGTGTAGCTTCTATGAGCAACTGAATCTCTAATTACAAATTAAATCCATGCCAGGTAATGCCATCTAAATACTTTTAGGAGTCTGAGTTCAAAAATTTCAATCAGTGTCAAACTGTGGAAAAGTGCAGACCTGACTGCAGCTCATTTATTATTTCATTTAAATGTTGAAATACATATGGAGTTTAGAGAAATAAATCATTCTATTTCTGTAATTCTACTTGGAAAGCCTAACTGTATGGTGACATAAAGACAATCTTCAAAGTAAGTTTTCTGATAAAATATAGATATTTTTTCCTTATTCGGGTAGTGCTAGAAATTCCCTGACACTTTTGAAAAACTATAAGCCATAGATGAGGGAAAATAAAGGATAAAGTTTTCACATCTCCTGTTGTGTTTCTCTACTGCTCCTTAATTGAGTCGCAGTAACAAAATCAATATGACCCAGCCATATGCCCCTGCAGCCCAGAAAGCCAAACATGTCCTGGGCTGCATCCAAAGCAGCGTGGGCAGCAGGGGAGGGAGGGGATTCTGCCCCTCTGCTCTGCCCTGCCCTGGTGAGACCCCACCTGCAGTGCTGCACCCAGCCCTGCATTCCCAGCACATGAAGGACATGGATCGGTTGGAGTGAGTCCTCAGGAGGTCATAAAGATGCTCAGAGGGATGGAGCACCTCTGCCATGGACACAGGCTGGGAGTGTTCAGGTTGCTCAGCCCAGGAGAGGAGAAGGCTCTGGGGAAACCTTAGAACACCTTCCAGTGCCTAAAGGGGCATTAGAAGAAAGCTGAAAGAGGGACTCAAACATAGGGATTTTTCTAATATTAAAAACCAAAATTGAAACAGGTCTAGTATTTGCAAATAGAATAAATAATACTAAGGACTGGGAAGCCAGCTGCCCCTGTTTTTCTATAGATAAAAACAACAGGCATTTATTTGAAGGACCTATAGATATTATTTTGCAAACTCTGTATCCTTTTTCTCATTCCGTTCTTAAGAATCAATTAATCTTTACTTTAAGTTTTATTATACCTAATTCAAAACAGCACAGCCATGTAAACAAGTTTAGTCTATCAATTCACCCCAAGCAAAAAATACAGAGATAAATTTTTCATCATTTTCTCATATATTAAAATAATTGCACTTTTCAACTGATATTTTTCAACTGACATTAAAGTTACCTACTGTGAACATATTACAGTGTGAAAATACTTTCATTATGCTACCACCATATAAAATTCAATGCAGTTTCCAAGGTCTCAAAACTTCACTTTAAATAGAATACTGAGTGTCAAATTGCAAAGTCAAAGGTCCTACAAAATCTACTTTAGTTTAGCATTCTGAACAGCCAAAATATGGTGCTGCAATAGCATAGTGACTATATATGCTGCTGCTGACCTTTGGAAAAAGTAGTAAAAAGTTTTAAAAGCAAGTATTAATTACATAATCATATAATCAGGTATAATGTTTGCTCTTGTATTTATCAAAAAGCCATTATGGATCCAAGTCTGCCAGTATGATAATAAATTTTTAAACAAAATTAGGACTCAGTTTGACAGATGTGTGATTTCTGACATTATGCTGAAAGCAATGTTAAAATCTTTAGCATTTTGACACATTATACTACAGAAAAGAAGCTGGAGGGGAAACACTGTCATTATGACATTTTTGGCTTGTTTGACATTTTGTCTTGTCCTTTTTTGAAATCATGATTGCATGTTCTGCAACACATACACAAGAAGTATTAGTAGGAAAGGCAATCCAGAGCAATAGATCTATTAAAAAAGCAGTTCAAATTGTACATAGTATTATTTCAGTTGGTTGATAGTGTCTCACATTTTTCAGAAATGCTGGGCATTGCTCTCACATTTGAGTATTACCCATTGTACATTGTCCCTGCAGCAGAGAACAGTCTCTCACGATTGAGAGAGACTTAAAGAACAGAGTTCATGTGACTGGATGAAAGAATGGAACAGCACTCTAAACAGACAGCAGGAACAGTACAAAATGGTATGTCTGAAACACCACAGCTGGACAGATTGCACCAACTGACATGCTAGGAACAAGTTTTATGTAACAGCAAATTTCTTGCCTTTAATGGCCGGCTCTTACACAACTGCCAGCATCTATTTTCCCCGTAATTATATATCCAGGATATTTTACACACAAATATCATTTTTCCAATAGCAGTAATCATTTCACATAAAGGACAGTCTTTTTTCTAGACATTTGATAAAGGCTCTTTCAGAAAAATATCACAATCTATGGTATAATTTGAAAGCATGAAGATGATGCATTCAGAAATGCTAGCACAAGATAAGCTGGAAACAAATTAAAACTTCTAATAAAAACTTTGAAAGCTTTAACTGTCTTTGATGCTGAGTAGTTCACCTGCCTGAAGAATAATCCTATCAAAGGTACCCAAACACTACCTCTATGACAGAATATGGGATGAAATTAAGTATTCTCAAGAATTTATCCTGTGCAGGGAAATATGTGAAAAATTACTGGGGAATAATCATAACTATTGCTTGTTTACAAGCTGTCTTAGACTCGGGAACATCATCTCTGCCCAAACAAAAGTATGAGCCAAGACCATAGGAGGGCCCAGGTCACTTTCAGATTGAAATATTATCCTTCTTCACTGTCTCCTGTGCTAAAACTTCTGAAGAAGAAAAGGTAGGAATAACTGGTCCACAGAAAATAACCCTACCTCTTCTAGAATTCTGTTATCTAAGTCCCTCTTGCTCACACTCTGACTGATGACTTCTTTCAGTGCTTAACATTACGAACTTGGCATTTGTACATAATTATCTTGGCTTCATCATCTCCTGCGTTCAATTACCAGTCTATATACTACATGAATAGCCTCTTCCCATTAAGGTGATATCCTTTACCAAAGCAGAGCTTTACAGAACTTTCTCTGACTGAATAGGTTTTTACTTCATAAGCAGTTTTGAAGCTTTTGCTTCCTTCAATAAATTCTATGTATCACTTTGGTTTGCTTTTTTCACACAACAGTGTCCCAGTATGCTACTAAGAAGTTCTTTTCAAGCAATAGCTACATCTCAGTGATGGATAAAAATAAATCAGGTGGGTAGGAAATACCTGTGCATACATACCTATTAATACCTACACATACACACACACACAGACACACACAGAGAATCTTATGTGTTCTCAGGCTGAGGTTCAGCTATCAATGCATACCACTTAGCTGTGTATATACTGTAGTTTCCTTCATTAATTGACATTCATCACTCTACTTGCATGACCCCACAAGAATTCTGCATAAAAGGCAAAGACAAAACATGACCCTTATGCAGAAATGTAACTTTTAGTTATTGCTATTAGTGACTTCTCTGTATGTCCCATTCAACATCCCTTAGTGACAGACTCCAGAGAAATGAGTTTATCAGAGGGCACATACAGATGAAGCCCCTGCCATTAGCACTACTCAAAAAGGCAACCAATCCCACTCAGGTGAGGCTGCAGCTTCTGAGGAACCCCATCCACTTATCAGCTACATACAAACAGGGAATGTTGCTCCTTTGCCATGTCTATACTGCTAGATAAAACCAGGCCACTGGTGCTGGCACAGTCATGCCCACTCCCCTGAAAACATGTAGTGCCCTGTGGCTTTGTGGGCATATTGAGTGTGGTTTGAGTCAGAACTTTGACCAGTGCCAGGGCTGTGCTGCAAGTTATCACAGTGTGCTTTCACAGTGTGGAAAGAAATGGCTGTGGAAATGCTTTAGTGGGGAGAGGCTGCTGGGACAGCATGTGAGGCCCATGTGCTCTGGGAGCAGTCGCTGGTGCATGCCATGCCCAGCCCAAGCACTGCCTGGAAGACTATGGACTGCCACAGGCCAAAACTGTACCAGGAACCACTCTGACTGGGAGTTCCAGCTCAGGCTGTTGACAGAACAGTTGTTAGGGGAAAGCTGATCATATAATTATCCCAACAAAAGGTATGTAAAATTGTAACCTTGTACCCTAGACATTAAAGAAGAGAATAATATTTTACAGGACTCTATAAGACATGTTTTTCACATATTGAGAACACTGGAATAGAAGTGAAACACAGCATGTACCTTGAGGTTATATCCTCAGGGTTACATGATTTTCAAAAGTCTAAAGCACACGAGCACAAAAATGATATGTGGCATCATAAAAACAATTTACCAGGACATGCATTTATAAGGCAGAATGAGGAAAGAGTTGTCCCCTGTGCAATCAGAAAGGAAAATTAAGATATGATTTTAAAGTTTAATGTTTTGGGGGGTTTTTTTCCCAAAAAAAATGAGGTTATTTATGATCAAATGACTGATTTAGCCAGCAGCTTTAGCAGGTAAAGTGGAGACCGTTACTTGAAAAGTCCCCAAGAACTTAGTATTTGAAGCATTCTGCATGCAGACTGTGCATGAAAGAACTAAAACTGGATCCTGCCAATCAGAATGACTGACTGGTTTAATTGTGAGACAACTAATTTTTTTCTCAAAATGTTTTTAAAATGGCTGTAGGCATACCTGCCTTTTGTGTTTATACAGAAATAATACTGGAGTGTGCATAAAATGTTACATAAAATACCATCTATATAAGCTAAAAATGCATACACTGGTATGGAGGGTACTTATGTGGAGCCCAGACTATCTCCTCCAGGAGAAACACGCTCAGTCTTGTACTTAGAAGATGTACAAAAGGAGACCTTTAAGATCACCTAGAAACACAGACTGCAATTCCGCTGCCTAGCCACAGGCATTGTCTAACTTTGAGATGTTCTGGGCAGTTCTGTCTGCATTCTGACTGCTGCTCCAAAGAAGCAGAGCTCTGCAGCAAGTCCTCTGTCATTTGTGCCAGTCCTTTACCGACACCGCAGGTAAACCAGCAGGCAAACCATGAAACCAGGCACCTACATGTGAATTAGACTCCAGATATCTACTGTTTCACTAGGCAGAAATTTTCATTATAATCAATAAAACCAAGGGATCTGATAGAGATCTGAGAGATGATTCAGCTGACCAGCTGCCAGTGTTTATTTAGCTCAACATGAGCTCCCTCCCCCAGCTCCACTGACCACAAGGCACAGCAGCTGTAGCTGCACGAAGACCTCTGCATTGAGGAGTCTTGGGGCTCAATTCAGTTGCTTACACAAAGATGTTTAATGCTCTTTGATATGCTCCAGGATATCTGAGGCAGCAACACACCTGTAGGAGACCATGCCAGGCGGGACACCTGAGGGCATCTCAAGTTGCAAAAGAAGCACAAACAAGACACAGAATCCCATCCTCTATCTCAAACTAAATCCTACTTTCAAAGTCAAAAACTGGCACAACTATGGCTACATCTACATTGTTAACTGACTCAGCTGCTTCCAGTTTGCTTCCAGCTCCCCATCACCTGATCACACTGTGTACACACTGGTTTACAGGCACTGTGCACTCAACTTTAGTTCCACAAGTAGCTAAATAAGGCTCTCCTTTCCCCATAGACTGAAAAATTAAAATAAACAGGGTCATGCTGACCTCAAGGCAAGCAACAGACTTAATTACTGCAACAGACAACAATGAATCATATCTCAGCAAACCTCCCATTCCTTTTCAACACATTGTTTTACAACTGGTAATACCTACACCAGAAAAATCCTTCCTTTCTTCAGGGCACAACAGGAATATTTCAGAATGTCACATCTGTTTCTTCATCACTCTTAGCAGTCACAAATTGTTGCTGCTTTCATGTCTTACCCGCATTTAATTTTTATTCCCACACTGCACAAAAGCATCCACCACATATTCAGTTATGCTGTATCTGTGTAAAAATCTTAAATTACTTTTCACAGACCATTTTTTAAAAACTTGAAAGCTACAGCCTGACCCATACTTCTGCAGCTATTAAAGACTCTAACTGTTCAAAACACTTCTTTAAGAGTGTTCCTTCATCTGTAGTAATTGTTGTAATAGGCAAAAAAGCCTCTGAACCTCCAGGCTGAGTAACATCCCTTTGAGTGCTTAGAAAAACAGCTCTTAAGAACTCTCAACTTTCTGCGCTCTCTTTGTGAAAGACCTCGTACGCCAAGCCATGTGATGGAGGATGCTGTACAGTACATTGGGTCAGGAGATGAGACGTGGCACCATCTCATACCTGGGGAACAGGCACATCGCATTCTGCTGCGAACGTGAACTGAAACTAATTGAAGAAATCCTGCGCTCAGGGTGTGGGATTTGATATGCCTGTGCTAACCCACTGCCTCTCTCCAGCAACTGAGCCAGCCAGGAGGCTATTCCACTGCAAATTACTGAAGATACTCATACCATCCCCACTCATTGCCTTGCTCTGTACCTGTGACCGTGGTCACAGGGGTTTTCAGGCGAAGGAAGAGACGAGAATGTTGACTCCATATTCAGAAGGCTTGATTTATTATTTTATGATATATATATTACATTATAACCATACTAAAAAGAAATAGAAGGGAAAGGGTTCCTCAGAAGGCTAAGCTAAGAATAGAAAAGAATGAATAACAAAGGCAGCTCTCTCGGTCTCTGAGATAGCTCCGTCTTGATTGGCTATTAATTATAAACATTCAAGATGGCCCAATCAAAAATCCACCTGTTGCATTCCACAGCAGCAGATAATCATTGTTTACATTTTGTCTCTGAGGCCCCAGCTTCTCAGAAGGGAGAAAAATCCCAAGAAGAGATTTTTCACAAAAGATGTCTGCGATATGTACCTATTTCCCAATTTGCCATTTATGTATATTTCCAAGCCCCACATATTCTTTGGAAGGAACCACTATGAATCATTAGAGTTTTAATCTCTTTAGTTCACCTTGGGTTTATATATTTTTTTCTTCAGAATTCAATCATCTGGTCACTTATAATACTGAAGACCTTAGTGCTGTATATTGGATGCATTAATTGAGAATGCTCACAACAGTACAATCTCACTTAAAAACTGTACCATGTTACTTTTGAGAGCCACCACAACATCCAATTTCTTTTCTTTCAGATCATGGATTATGTATCACAATTCATGAATACTTCAGTGATTACTTAATATCACCCCCAGAGAACAACAGGGAAGTAAGGGTATCTTCCTCCATTTTACTGACTTACATTCAGATTTACATTCTGAAGTGAAATTAGTGTAGCTTCTATGAGCAACTGAATCTCTAATTACAAATTAAATCCATGCCAGGTAATGCCATCTAAATACTTTTAGGAGTCTGAGTTCAAAAATTTCAATCAGTGTCAAACTGTGGAAAAGTGCAGACCTGACTGCAGCTCATTTATTATTTCATTTAAATGTTGAAATACATATGGAGTTTAGAGAAATAAATCATTCTATTTCTGTAATTCTACTTGGAAAGCCTAACTGTATGGTGACATAAAGACAATCTTCAAAGTAAGTTTTCTGATAAAATATAGATATTTTTTCCTTATTCGGGTAGTGCTAGAAATTCCCTGACACTTTTGAAAAACTATAAGCCATAGATGAGGGAAAATAAAGGATAAAGTTTTCACATCTCCTGTTGTGTTTCTCTACTGCTCCTTAATTGAGTCGCAGTAACAAAATCAATATGACCCAGCCATATGCCCCTGCAGCCCAGAAAGCCAAACATGTCCTGGGCTGCATCCAAAGCAGCGTGGGCAGCAGGGGAGGGAGGGGATTCTGCCCCTCTGCTCTGCCCTGCCCTGGTGAGACCCCACCTGCAGTGCTGCACCCAGCCCTGCATTCCCAGCACATGAAGGACATGGATCGGTTGGAGTGAGTCCTCAGGAGGTCATAAAGATGCTCAGAGGGATGGAGCACCTCTGCCATGGACACAGGCTGGGAGTGTTCAGGTTGCTCAGCCCAGGAGAGGAGAAGGCTCTGGGGAAACCTTAGAACACCTTCCAGTGCCTAAAGGGGCATTAGAAGAAAGCTGAAAGAGGGACTCAAACATAGGGATTTTTCTAATATTAAAAACCAAAATTGAAACAGGTCTAGTATTTGCAAATAGAATAAATAATACTAAGGACTGGGAAGCCAGCTGCCCCTGTTTTTCTATAGATAAAAACAACAGGCATTTATTTGAAGGACCTATAGATATTATTTTGCAAACTCTGTATCCTTTTTCTCATTCCGTTCTTAAGAATCAATTAATCTTTACTTTAAGTTTTATTATACCTAATTCAAAACAGCACAGCCATGTAAACAAGTTTAGTCTATCAATTCACCCCAAGCAAAAAATACAGAGATAAATTTTTCATCATTTTCTCATATATTAAAATAATTGCACTTTTCAACTGATATTTTTCAACTGACATTAAAGTTACCTACTGTGAACATATTACAGTGTGAAAATACTTTCATTATGCTACCACCATATAAAATTCAATGCAGTTTCCAAGGTCTCAAAACTTCACTTTAAATAGAATACTGAGTGTCAAATTGCAAAGTCAAAGGTCCTACAAAATCTACTTTAGTTTAGCATTCTGAACAGCCAAAATATGGTGCTGCAATAGCATAGTGACTATATATGCTGCTGCTGACCTTTGGAAAAAGTAGTAAAAAGTTTTAAAAGCAAGTATTAATTACATAATCATATAATCAGGTATAATGTTTGCTCTTGTATTTATCAAAAAGCCATTATGGATCCAAGTCTGCCAGTATGATAATAAATTTTTAAACAAAATTAGGACTCAGTTTGACAGATGTGTGATTTCTGACATTATGCTGAAAGCAATGTTAAAATCTTTAGCATTTTGACACATTATACTACAGAAAAGAAGCTGGAGGGGAAACACTGTCATTATGACATTTTTGGCTTGTTTGACATTTTGTCTTGTCCTTTTTTGAAATCATGATTGCATGTTCTGCAACACATACACAAGAAGTATTAGTAGGAAAGGCAATCCAGAGCAATAGATCTATTAAAAAAGCAGTTCAAATTGTACATAGTATTATTTCAGTTGGTTGATAGTGTCTCACATTTTTCAGAAATGCTGGGCATTGCTCTCACATTTGAGTATTACCCATTGTACATTGTCCCTGCAGCAGAGAACAGTCTCTCACGATTGAGAGAGACTTAAAGAACAGAGTTCATGTGACTGGATGAAAGAATGGAACAGCACTCTAAACAGACAGCAGGAACAGTACAAAATGGTATGTCTGAAACACCACAGCTGGACAGATTGCACCAACTGACATGCTAGGAACAAGTTTTATGTAACAGCAAATTTCTTGCCTTTAATGGCCGGCTCTTACACAACTGCCAGCATCTATTTTCCCCGTAATTATATATCCAGGATATTTTACACACAAATATCATTTTTCCAATAGCAGTAATCATTTCACATAAAGGACAGTCTTTTTTCTAGACATTTGATAAAGGCTCTTTCAGAAAAATATCACAATCTATGGTATAATTTGAAAGCATGAAGATGATGCATTCAGAAATGCTAGCACAAGATAAGCTGGAAACAAATTAAAACTTCTAATAAAAACTTTGAAAGCTTTAACTGTCTTTGATGCTGAGTAGTTCACCTGCCTGAAGAATAATCCTATCAAAGGTACCCAAACACTACCTCTATGACAGAATATGGGATGAAATTAAGTATTCTCAAGAATTTATCCTGTGCAGGGAAATATGTGAAAAATTACTGGGGAATAATCATAACTATTGCTTGTTTACAAGCTGTCTTAGACTCGGGAACATCATCTCTGCCCAAACAAAAGTATGAGCCAAGACCATAGGAGGGCCCAGGTCACTTTCAGATTGAAATATTATCCTTCTTCACTGTCTCCTGTGCTAAAACTTCTGAAGAAGAAAAGGTAGGAATAACTGGTCCACAGAAAATAACCCTACCTCTTCTAGAATTCTGTTATCTAAGTCCCTCTTGCTCACACTCTGACTGATGACTTCTTTCAGTGCTTAACATTACGAACTTGGCATTTGTACATAATTATCTTGGCTTCATCATCTCCTGCGTTCAATTACCAGTCTATATACTACATGAATAGCCTCTTCCCATTAAGGTGATATCCTTTACCAAAGCAGAGCTTTACAGAACTTTCTCTGACTGAATAGGTTTTTACTTCATAAGCAGTTTTGAAGCTTTTGCTTCCTTCAATAAATTCTATGTATCACTTTGGTTTGCTTTTTTCACACAACAGTGTCCCAGTATGCTACTAAGAAGTTCTTTTCAAGCAATAGCTACATCTCAGTGATGGATAAAAATAAATCAGGTGGGTAGGAAATACCTGTGCATACATACCTATTAATACCTACACATACACACACACACAGACACACACAGAGAATCTTATGTGTTCTCAGGCTGAGGTTCAGCTATCAATGCATACCACTTAGCTGTGTATATACTGTAGTTTCCTTCATTAATTGACATTCATCACTCTACTTGCATGACCCCACAAGAATTCTGCATAAAAGGCAAAGACAAAACATGACCCTTATGCAGAAATGTAACTTTTAGTTATTGCTATTAGTGACTTCTCTGTATGTCCCATTCAACATCCCTTAGTGACAGACTCCAGAGAAATGAGTTTATCAGAGGGCACATACAGATGAAGCCCCTGCCATTAGCACTACTCAAAAAGGCAACCAATCCCACTCAGGTGAGGCTGCAGCTTCTGAGGAACCCCATCCACTTATCAGCTACATACAAACAGGGAATGTTGCTCCTTTGCCATGTCTATACTGCTAGATAAAACCAGGCCACTGGTGCTGGCACAGTCATGCCCACTCCCCTGAAAACATGTAGTGCCCTGTGGCTTTGTGGGCATATTGAGTGTGGTTTGAGTCAGAACTTTGACCAGTGCCAGGGCTGTGCTGCAAGTTATCACAGTGTGCTTTCACAGTGTGGAAAGAAATGGCTGTGGAAATGCTTTAGTGGGGAGAGGCTGCTGGGACAGCATGTGAGGCCCATGTGCTCTGGGAGCAGTCGCTGGTGCATGCCATGCCCAGCCCAAGCACTGCCTGGAAGACTATGGACTGCCACAGGCCAAAACTGTACCAGGAACCACTCTGACTGGGAGTTCCAGCTCAGGCCCACCACAAACTGCCTTCCTTAGCTTTTCAGACTCTGCCTTCAAGTCTATGTGCATTCTGGTCACAATTTTCCCTCCTTTGTCCTCCTTTCTCTGACTTTTTTTTTACTCATTGTCATTTTAAAACATTTTACTCTCAATGCCCTCCCCAAAAATTATATCCATAACTCCACTTCCAATTACCTCCCCTTTCCAAGAATTGGAATATTCAACAATGAAACAACTAATGCTGACACTTGGGCACCACTAGGCTTTAAAATTATCATTGTTAAAAAGATGAAGAGGTTGAAGAGATGAAGAATGTCTAAAAAGAAACTGTTGCAAACCTGTAGACACTATCATGGTATTGCAGCTGCACATATACCCATGTAAGAGACGATAAGAGACATTGTTTTCTTTACCTTTAAACTTCATAGATTAAGTAAATACAGGAGCAAGCTGAATATCTGGTTCATTACAACAGTAAAGCTTCTACATCAGCTCCTGATTTGCTGTGGGGAGATTGTCCAAACTATAATTTAAGCCTTGTGTTTGCTCCCTGCCTTTGGTTACACACAACACTATTGAAGGTAATGCTGCTCATGCCACTCAGCAGCAAATTTCTTTAAGCTATTCCCATTCTCTTCATAAATAGGTTCACATTTTTTATGTGTATCCTTATTAGTTTATATGTTTTAAATTGTTTTTACTTCCTGTCTCTTACTCTGCCCCATCACTGTGCAGTATCAATGAGCACTGACTGTATTCTTCATTTTCTGAGGCAAGTCAGACTAAACATGTGTTTCAGTACACATTAAAGGGAAGAGCTAAGTAATAATGAGCCTTAATTTAAAATACAGAAATTAAAGACAGGAACTTCATCTTGAATGGGAGGTGATACTGTTTGTTGCACTGTCATCCAAACACAGGATGCAACTTCTCCAAAAACGTGTGTTATCCAGCAGCACTTGCTTTTAACTTTCTTTCATATTACCCAAATTCTCATGCATTTTCCCATGGTACGTAACAGGTTTCTTATAAGATTCTTTCTTATAAATTTGTGACAGAATTCAAAGATATTAGTAATCAATACCTCTCTAGATATCCACAACCAAAGTCTTCTGAAAAACTGTTAGATCAAAACAGGAGACCATAGAAGACCACTTCCTCAGAAATTATCATAAAATTCAAATTTAACTATTTAATCTAATTGTACCATATCAAAAATGAAGAAAAACAAAATGCCAAAAGATAAGCAGTAATAACAGCAAGCCATTTCTTCATTTCAGTTGTGTTTCATGATAATTCCAGTGGCTATCCTGCTTCTTTCATGAAGAAAAACATTGAACCATGGAATCACAGAAAGTTTTGCTTTGGAAACAACCTTTTAAGGTCATCTAGTCCAACCTCCCTGCCACGAGCAGGAACATCTCCAACCTGACCATGTCACTTACAGTACCATCCAACGTGAGTTTGAATGTTTCCAGGGACAGACTACTACCATCTCTCTGGACAATTTATGCTGGTGTTTCACCACTTCTATCAAAAAAAAAACCCCTTCCTTATATATCTAATCTTAACCTAACCTCTTTTTTTAAAAACTATTACTCCTTGTCCTATCACAACAGACCCTACTAACATTTCATGTATTGAACATTCCATCCACCAAATCTGTACCTCTCCAACTAATAGAGAAGGATGTTTTTCACTCACTGAAAATATTCTCTTGTGAAAGATTAAGGACAGAGAAGTTTGCAAAATCAGGATGCAACTATGACAAGGAACAAGACCACAGATGTAGTAAGAAAGGTTAAAATGCTATAGGAGATGCAATACTTTGTTTTCCATGTTTTTTTCTAGAGGTAGCACTATATGAACTATTATAAAATATACTAACTATGGAATACATAGTATCTGTGTTCAAGATCCATACTCTGAAAGTAAAAAGCATTTGGACTCTCTTTCCTTGCTCTCCAGAGCAAGAAAAATGAATATGACCACGTAGCCTCTCTACGGTCACTCAAGCACAAGCAAATCTGCAGCTCTTCTTCTTCTTTACTAAATGAAGGTTCAGGAAGATAGTAATGATGAGTCATATTAGCAGCGCAAAATGCCAGGTTTCAAGTGCAATATCCATCCAAATAAATAACAATTATCCCAGCACATCCATTGCTTGTTATAAACTTTAATGCAGCAACAACGATATTATTATCCATGTTCTCCTAGTTAAACTTAACTCATAGGTTTATATAAAAGTTTTCTCTACACTTCTAAATTACAGTAAAATGAAGTATGGCAGAGAAACACATGCTCATTAAACAGTTTCATTTCAGACTTTCAAAAGCACATTGCACTTACACTTTGAGCTGTATTTAAAGATGTCAAATAACCACGTGCTGAAAAATCACAGCTCCAATTTCCTCTATTTAGGTGTGCTGTCAATTCAACCACAGTTTTATACTGAATATTTACATTACCATCTTAATTATATTTAATATTTACATTACCGATATTTACATTACTATCTTCATATTGAATTAATGTAGTTTTCTTATGACCATAATGCAATTATGTGTATTCATGTGGTCTTATTTTATTAAAGATTTCAAGTACATTCTAATGAATAATATACTCTTAGCAAAATGTGCGCAGCAGTGAATCTTAAAAACTGAGTTTATCAAATATTTATAGAGACTGATCCATAGTCACAAATTTTTCTGAGCCCTCAGTCCTGTGCAGAATGTCTTTTACATGGTGTCTACTTAGTTCAAGAATGGCAGCACAGGCACTATCACTGGCTCTGAATCAGCTAAAAAACCCAAGAGTTTGGTTCACAGGAATCACCAGCACAAGCCCATTTCTAGGCTGCCTTCCTCTCTGTTAGTCCCTATTTTAGACTTAATAAGCTGTTACATGGTTCAGGACCAGATTATCATCCCAGCTGTTGTCCACTAAAATTTGCAATATTTCTTTTCAAAACTGAGGGTTTAAAAAGCTCTGATCTCTAAATAGAAATACAAAATTACAAGAAGCAAACAGTTGGGTTTTATTGTTTTTTTTCTCATAACATTTTAATGCGTTTAGCACAAACAATAGCTGTTCCTTCATCAGTATATTAAAAGGTTGAATGGATTTGAAATATATTATCTTTAAAATGTTGGCATAACTCTTCCAGGCATCAAAGTCAATATTTCAAGCATGAATTGCATGAAATACTGGCTCCTTTTTATTTTAAACAATACCTCAGTACATATAACACATTAATAAAACCAACCAAACAAAACACCCCACAAACCAAACCTCTTTGCTAGTGTTAAAGGAAGATAGGGGATTTATTTTGTTTCATTTTCTCAGACCAGTTCTCCATAATATTTCCAAGAAGGCAAAAAATTCTTTGAAACTAAGGTCTCATTACACACACATTATGAAAAAAAAAATAAGCTTGACTAATCTGCATTTTTAGAAACTAACTGATTGTTTTACTGGTTAGTGCAAATGTTATTGATCCACTTTCTTGCTGAATTAATAGCACTATGATAGGACAGCTTGCTTTCTCAGCTTTCCCAATGTTTTCCTGAAAAGAGGCCCATTACATGGCAGGGGGCAAAGGACAGGCCTCGATAACACTGTTTGTACATTTCTTTGATGTCCACAGGCATCATCCTCGACAACCGACCACCAGAGACAAAAGAGCACTCTCAGGCTGCTGGAAATCCCAGCCATTCTTCTCACCACCTTTTGATATCCCAAGGCTTCTATACCCTGACCTCTGCACTCTGACATCCTTATTTGAAGGATGGTCAGAAATGTCAAAAAAAATGTTTCCAAATTTAGCCAATAAACTAAGGATTTATTTTGCTTTTTATAATTGCTTTGTATCCTAATGTACCTGTGGGAACACCAAAGATTTCACAAAAAGAATAGAAGGAAAAGTATCAACAAGAAAAAATAAGCCTTTGATTTTCTGGTTTTGAAACCACTCTCAAACATCTGCCTTCTAAAAGCCAACCACTCTGTCTAAAGTGCCTTGACATTCTCATCATAATGTGCACATGTACCCAGAGTATTTCTACCTAGCCAGTGTCACACAGATTTCTACTTCTAACATGCAGATGTTGCTTGCAGACATAACTTCACTCAATTAACTTATACATTTTAAATGGTGCACATGCCGTATGTTAAGGACTGATATAATTTTTTATTAATTCATATTTTAAAAAGAAAGGTGATTTTAACATTTTTTCAAACTGTTTTGCTCTCTACACATCTGTGTGATTGATAATTGGATCAGTTTCCCCCTGTTTTCCAGAATATTTAGAGAATAATTTTCCACGAAACTACCAGAGATTATCATGGGTGCTTTTAGACAACTTCATTTTTCACATTTCTGAGGGACTGAAATTGAACAAAATGGTCAAACAGAAATAGTACACATCCAGCTAAAACACTGAAAGTCAGGCAAACACCTAGAGAAACACCTTTCTCTCCTTTACTCTTATGGGAGGTCCTGCTGAAAACTCACCCCAAATATGTAAGTGAAATCACATATACACATAAAACCTCTTAACAAGACCAACAAACTGACAATCCATATGTATGCACAAATTTGGAGTTTAGCCAAACTAATATTTATATTCAGTCTCTTGCACTTTGACAACAATTTTTTGTAACACAGTGCTAAAATATTATCCTGCCATGAAATTCTTTAGCTTGAAATGAGGACAAAGTCTGGTCCAAAATGTGATGGATTTCACAGTATACAAGCTTCTAAACTATCTTTAGTTTAATAAACTAGGCCCAAATGATAAATTGTTTTGCATTGATTTTTTTTTTCAAACTGGCATCAATACCACTGTTTTCTACACTGACAATATTCCTTATAATTTAAAAGTCAATGATGTACCAGTGTTAATGCAACAGATAGAGAAAAACAGATAAATGTCAACATTTTAAAAACCAAACTATTCATCATTTATTATGCAAACACTGGGATTAATAATGCTTGTTTTAAAGCCAGCTCTAAATCACCTAATATTATCTACTCAGCTCAGCCAATGTTTATTTATTTTAATGTCTGCCAGAAAAGAGTGAAACTGAATTCACAAAGGAATTATATGGGATTCAAACAGCCAAGAATCTTGAGATCTTCAAAAACTCTCTTCTCTGTATTAGTTTACTACCATAAAAAATAGGGCATAAACCAACAAGAAAAAAAGTAGCAAAGAGGGGAAAAAAAGGTTTTTTTAAGGAGTTTAGGAATTAATAAAGTTCTCAGACAAAATGCTGATAATAGCCACATAAGGGCTGTTCTAATGAATCTTTCTGATTTTGGTGGGTTTTGAATTAAACCAGGCCCCAAGGATTTCTGTTCAGTGATAGATCCTGATGATTTATTTTCAATGTTTAATCTCGTTATTTTTTAAATGAATTGTTTAAATAGAATGTGTTTAAACAGAACAGGAGCCACATTCTGTATCAGTACGGAGCCCTCAGAGCAGCTCTGGCAAGAATGTAAAACAGATAAAGTTAAAACAGGGGGGGAAATACCTAATGAACCCCAAGTCTATAAATACTATCATTTAACTGAATCCTGACCATGGCTAACGCAAACTACCTGTGAACAAGCAACATGTATACAAACCTAAGGTCATGCCTATATAGCAAGAGGAAAATACTGATAAATCAGTGATATAAATTGAATGGCCACCAACAAATCTTCCACTTCTGGCAGTGCCCACTGAAGATTACAATCTATTTTATAGAGACTCATTACTGCTCTGATGTTGGAAATTATTGCCCTGCCAGTTTTATATATATACACATTGTTTTCCTTGCGAGCAAACTCTGACCCTCTTTAGTAAAAAAAAGTTAACACTGTTACAGTAATAGATCTTCAGCAGCTCTATTCAATTCAAGAGGAATGGATTAGGAGCCATGCACAGGAGCAGCTCTGCTGGCACAGTCACCTCTGTGGCAGAA
This sequence comes from Zonotrichia albicollis, assembly GCF_047830755.1. NCBI lineage: Eukaryota > Metazoa > Chordata > Aves > Passeriformes > Passerellidae > Zonotrichia > Zonotrichia albicollis. The sequence continues at coordinate 89,468,786 of NC_133821.1, forward strand.
GTGCAGTAAAGAGTTATTAGGGGCAGAGCTTTACAGAACTATGCCTATTAGGAACCATCTCAGCCAGCACAGCTGCAGTCAGAAGAGGATGTGTGAATAAAGCCTTAGTAAAACACACTAGGTTTTCATATGCATGCATTTATACACTGCCCTGAGTGCTGGCAAATTCTGTGGCTGCAGCTACAGTTAATTCTGATGTAGGCAGAAGATACAATAAATAGATTATTCCTTTGAAGTCCTGCTGTTTGTCAGACTATTCTTTCTCCATTGTGACATCATCTTTAGAAGTTTCCAGACTCTTACCACATAACCTAAAAAAAATACAACTGTGAAAGAAATTTCTAATTGGATGTATCAAAAATTTCACCTTAAAAAGAAAACTTTATTTCATCCTGGACCCACAGAAGTATACAATGAAAAACAAACAAACCAACCTACCTCAGAAAGTTTTCCCTATAGATTAAGATCTCATTTGCAAGGTTTAAAGGGATCATTCCAACTGAGTAAGATTTAGCTTGAATTCAAGACAGCCTTTTGTCTGCAGAAAGTGAGCACAATGCCAAAGAAACCAAATTACATGCAAAAGCAATGCCACCTAGCAGTAAAAATACAGTGAAGCAGTACAGCTAATTTGAAATGGGAATAGCTTCCATCCATAAAGCTTTGTTTTCTTGCTGCCGTCCTATACACCATGACTTCCCACCCAGACTGACCTGTCAGCATGACCTTACACCTCTTCTGCTGCAAGCATCTGGCCCAGGAAAAGATGCCAGGCCTTTATGTCCAGGGCTGGAGAACTGCCTGCATTCACACTGCAGGACCGTGTTCACATCACCTGATGCTGGGCCAAAGTGTCTCTGGGCCTCAGCTGGGTCTCCATGGCCCTGACATAAATATTTCTGTGTAGTCTTTCTCCCAGTCAGTTTAATTTCATTATTAAGCAGGCTGTATGGAAGCTTTTATCAGAGCAGCATTTTTTAGCATGGAACTAAAAGCTTGTGATACATGAATGGGGATGTTGCATCACATCACACACAGGATACAAGACCTACCTCAACAGTATTAGAAAATCACGTGGGATTAGGAGAGTCATAGGTAATTGTGTCATCCACTTTGCCGAGTGAGAGCAGCCTTTGAAATAAATTAGCTCCAGAACAATGCCTAAGTTTTGCCTCAGAGGGAAATCATTGGATTTCCCTTAAAAAGAACCCAAGAGAGAACACAACTCACACAGTGAACATTGTCAGTGGGCTGAAACCTGGGAATGAACTCAAGCCAAGTCACCTTCCCCCCTTGCTGCACACTTTTTCACACCTCTCAATTGGATCCCTCAGCTGCCTTTGTCTTTCCCTTGTGCATATGAAATGCTGGCAAAATTAAAATAAAATAAAATAAAATTAAAAAATAAAATAAAATAAAATAAAATAAAATAAAATAAAATAAAATAAAATAAAATAAAATAAAATAAAATAAAAATAAGCATCAGAACATATGGGGAAACTTCACTGAATAAAAGAAGACATACACACAAGGAAAGACATATGAAAATTTATAGAAGACTATCCACAATCACTGCCTGAAATGTACAGATGTTGGTATTTTAACTGAAAAATGTGACCTGACCTTTGGAGATTGTAGGGATCCTTTATGGCACAGTAATAACTAAATGCTAGAAATGCACAGGTATAATGAAGCATTTGCCTTTTCTGAATATTTTAAAGTCATTATCTCAGTCTTTATTCGGGACAGCTGGAGAATATTACAATTTTCTAAGCTCTCTACTAATCAACCAAACTGCAAATAAAGACATGTATCTACTTTGATATGTACAGTACCTGGAATCATTGGCTTCCCCATATGGGAAGGCAGTCCATTAGACAGATTGAGCCTGATGTTGTACAAAAACATCCATATGCATAGTGATGTTATGGCTTCATGACTTCGATGGATGGGAGCACAAAATTAACCAGATGAAGCAATCTTTTAGATCATACAAAACATATGTGAATTAAGCTATAGAGGTATATGGCAGGAATATATCAGAAAAAAAGGAATAATCAGTGAAAGAGCAAAGTCAGGTCCATTAACCAAAGAAATTCATTAACACAGCTATCTGAACTGGTATGAGTAATACTAATTTTTGCATCAGTAAACCCAATGTCTGCTTAATAATTCCAAGGAAAAGACAGTATTTCCCTTTTATTCTGTCACCAGTGCTAAGCACATCTCCCCAGAAAACAGCAATACTACTTGATTTTCTAGTTATTCCTCCTATTATTTCTAGTTGTTTCTCCTATTATTTCTCTGAACAGGAGCTTTTTTCCCTTCTGTATTAAATCTCCCCATGTCACAGTTGAACAGGTAGATGTAGGATTGTGGACCAGTATATTAAATTAACAGCTTTGCAAAAATTCCACTTCCACCTTCCCACCCTCTAAAAGAAAATAAGACTATCATTAGGTTTGATGAAAGAGGAAGTAAGTGGCAGAAAAATTAAAGATATGTTGAGCACGAAGCTGGAAATGCAGCTTTCAAAATAGAAGTGGTTTAGTGCAAAGTAACTGAAGGTCTCCTTGTTTCTTAAGGCCTCAAAGACAAAAGCTTTTAGCCATGAGTAGCTATGATGGAGCAGCTGAAGAGGCATGGACACACTTAGGCCAGGGTAATTTACATAAGTTAAAACACATGTTGTCTGTCTAGGCTGTAAACTGTTTATGCACAAATTACAAAAGAAATAGTGTACAGATCAAGTTGAGGCCACATGAACATATGGGTAATAATGTTCATCAGTGGGCTAGTGTAGGCAAAGAGGAGATACTCTAAAAATTGAAGTTGTTATAATTCTGATTTCATGCCTTTCTTAATTTCCTTGCTGCCTTAGGCAGGGAGAAAAAGGCAGGTTGTCTTCTCTAAGTGACAATACTGTGAAATTCCCAGATGATACTTCAAAGATGCTCGAGACAGTTACATAACTTCTATTTCATACAGAACAAAAGTCACTGTCACTTTGAAGACAAACGTCTCTTGAAGATTCTTGTAAGATCACATCTTTTTCTAGGAGGACATAATGAAGGCTCAAAGAGTTATAGTACATGGGGTGTCATCAGGCTGGCAGCCAGTCAACTGCAGGGTTCAACAGGGCTCAATTTTAGGGCCAGTGTTATTTAACATTTGTATAAATTATCTAACACAGGAGCAAGTTTGCTGAAAAACACAGGAGGAGCTGTGGAGTCAGTCAAGGGTCAAGAGGCCTAATATAGAAAGACACCTGCAGAGATTAGGAAGCAGCACAATCACCAAGCAAAGGAAATTTAATAAGAGCAAGTGCTGGATTCTCCATCTAGGATGGGGCAATCCTGGTTAAACATACAAACTGGGCTGGAGAGCAGCCCCACAGAAAGAGATCTGTGGGTTTGGAACAATGGAAATGTGAATCTGGGTGTGCTCTGGCAGCCACAAGGGCCAGCCATGTCCTGCAAGCCATAGCAAGCCTGTCGAGGGCAGTGATTGTCCCTCTGGGCACTGCATCAGCGCAGCCCCACCTCCAATGCTGCGTGCAATTCTGGGTGCCTCAACTTGGGAAAGACATCAAACTACTAGAGTCTGTCCAGAGGAGGGTGACAAGATGGTGTCAGAGACAAGAATTGAGGGGAGTGGCTGAAGGAACGGAATGAAGCTAACCAGGGAAAGACAGCATCATGTTGGACATTAGGAAAAAGTTTCTCACTGAGAGGATGGTTGGACAGTGGCACAGGGTCACAGCACCAAGCCCGACAGAGTTCAAGGAGTGTCTGGATGACACTCTTAGTTATGTGGTTTAGTGTCACAGGGCTTGCAAGGGTTGCAGGATGAAGAGAGAGGCGAGAATGTTGACCTCACGTTCAGAAGGCTTGATTTATTATTTTATGATATATATTACATTATGACTATACTGAAAGAAAAAGACAGAAAAGTTCTCAGAAGGCTAGCTAAGCTAAGAATAGAAAAGGAATGGATAACAAAGGGCTGTGTCTCAGCAGAGAGAGAGACCCAGCTCTGCCGTGAGTGGTCAGTGAATCCAAACATTCACCAGAGACCAATCACGGATCCACCTGTTGCATTCCACAGCAGCAGATAACCATTGTTTACATTTTGTTGCTGAAACTTCTCAGCTTCAGCAGGAAAAATCCTAACAAAAGGATTTTAATGAAAGCATGTCTGTGACAGTTTAGCTTTAGGTTGTCCTGCAAGGAGCAGGGAGTTAGACCTGATGATTTGTATGAGTGTCTTCTCCATTGAGATATCCTATGATTCTATGTTTTTACTATACACCTTTCCTGTGATGTTAATAAACTTTCTACAAATATTTTTTCATTTTTATTTGCTGCATAATTACATAAATATGCCATCAACATAATTATAGATTGCTTTTAGTACATGAAGTACTGCTGTGCTGTTCAACTAGAAAAAAAAGGTATTTTCTTCATATAACACTTGATCAGTATTTATATTTTATAACATTTTTTCTACAGTATACAATTTAGGCAAATGGCAATTTTCTTTTACTGTTTCTTCAGAGATACACCAGTGCCAATGTTACTTCTTAGATTTCCTTTATTCCTCACATAAATATTTAAACATGAAAGGCAGCACATGGCTAATAAAGACAAACTGAAAACAAACCAACAATCTTTGGAATCCTTAAGTATAATTATAAAGTTACAGCTTTATAATTATCTACAAATATCTACAAAATGAGCATTAGGGATACATTTGAATTTCCTTAGTAAATTATAGTATTTCTTGCCACAATCTGCATAAAAGAAGTTTTCAAGTTTTAGTCAGATTTCCTGACTGACTGAATCATGAACCATAGTCTGTGTGGGGAAAAAAGCAAAGAAATAATCAGCTGTACTTCAGGAAGCAATACTTTCCCTGTGGACATGTGGAATATACAAATGCAGGCATGTTTTTGTAAAAGTAGACATGTTTTCATGTCGATTTTCTATGATTGTAGTTCCACTAGCCTTTTATAGCTATCATTCACATGAAATAAATCTCTGGCTCTGCCTGATCTCAGCTGATAGTAAGTAAATGCTTTATTTTCTATGAAGGTGAAAAAAAAGAGTGAGAGATCACTTATCATTCACCTTGCAGGCTTTGTATTCATTAGAAAAACCACAATCAGTAAGAACCAAAGGCACTTTTCCCCTAAAGATAACTATGTCCAGCACCACTAGAGGGTCTGGGAGTCTCACAGGCTTTGATTTATTAGTAAAAATCACCTTTTAAAGTTTACAACTTCCTAATCCAAATACCACTTTACTTAACTCTGCTGTAAAATGCCCTCCTTTTATTTCGTTAAAATTCTGCTGTTTTTCTCATGGTGACTTTTAAAGAGTGCAAGTTCCACAAGCTTCAAATGCAGAAAAATTGTAAATGTCTTGCTTTGTCACTTTTCACATTTTATAGAGCAGCATCTTCTGGGTTTTGGGGACAGGTGTTGTTTTATTAAAAGAAACTATGAAAGCCAGTAATTTCTCATATAGAATACATACGTTTGGTTTAACAAGGAAAAACAGAATTCAAACCATTGTTTTTAACTTGGTATTTCACATTAGAAAACTTTTCCCTTAACTTTGTGCATATTATGCATAGTTTTATTGAGTAACATGAAATCTCATCTGAGAGATTCAGAGCTATTGTATCCAAACACAGGCTAGCCTAACAAGGAATTTAAATACAGACACAAATAGACAATAAACTTGAGGCATAAGTGAGAAGGAAAATCCTATATTCCAAATACCAAGGAAAAACAGAAAATAAAAACATTGTGACTAAGAGATATTCACAACACAAAGATTATCACAGCCTGAGTGAAATTCCATCCCTAAATCATTCCTTTCTGGGCTTGTACTTATTACATCTTCTGTCAGGAGCTAATCTCACGTGACAGGCCTGATCCAAAGCCATTTGAAGTCTATGGAATGTCTCTTCCTGACTTCGGGGAGCTTTGCATCCAGCCCTTATAAACTTCAAGAACAATACAATTCATGGAAAGTTGTTTTAAGAGAATAGCTAACTATGTCTAAGTAGAAAAGAATGTTAGTTTCAAATGAAATTTACCTGCAATGGTAGATTTGCTTTTGGGTTCTTTTATTACTCTTTCTTTATGCATCTAACACAGCTAAAACTTTCCAAAGTGAGTTTTTAACAGAAGCCACTGAAAATCAAAACTGTAGTCAAAACCAAAAGAAAAGTAAAAATAAAACTATCATTTTGTGTATAGCACACTTAGGTTTTCTAAGGAAACAAAAGATCACTTTTAAAGCCTCAATTAATTCAATATTTTCTTAAACAGCTGTACATTGAGGACAAAACAGAACAAGAGGTTTCAAAAATGTATCAGTTATTCCTAAGTCAGAAAATCAAAAGATAGAATAAATTTTTTTTTTAAAATCCACCAAACAAAGCCAAATTAGTTGTATAAGAAAGGGGGTGGGCTGACAAGAAAGCAAGTTATTTTGTTTTTCTTTTATAATAAAACCCTGATTGTCTACTAATTTAAGTAAATTTCAAAGCTAGAGGTGACAACTACCACACCAGACATGGTGAGCAATGTCAGACTCCTATTTATATTTTGAAAATAATAATATAAATTAAATAAGCCCTGAAACAGCAATTAAGATCATCGTAAAAACTGGTGGAAGAGAAGTCCCATTGCTGTGATGTGGCTTTTCTCTCATTTATAAGAAAAATGAGGCAATGTAGACCAGTACAGACCCTGATGTTTATCTGATGTGCACATGTAGCAGTAAATTTACACTGACAAAAAAGCAAATCAAATGTAGCTCTACCCCCTCCAAGTTCCCAATGCACCAGAGAGGTGGCTCCAATTTCCTCCCTCAAACAACAAATCAACTCACCACAGCTATTTTAGTTACCTAATGTTGAGATGGAAACACAGAAACTTCCAATTAAGCACAAATATTCCAGAATGTCCAGCTTCCGAGAATGATTCTTCTGTGTTTTACAGAAAAAAGCTCCAACAAAACAAAACCAAAACAAACAAACAAAAAAACCCAAACAAAACAAAACCCAACATTAGGTCCTAAAGACTCTCATTCACTGTTAATCTTCTTTATTTGTGGTTCTACATGTTTAACGACAAACACTGACACTATAACTTTTATTAATTAATAATTTCAGAAGGGTCTATGAAATACTACATCAAAACCAATGTAGTCCATCCCTCAAAAAGTAAAGTAAATGAGACAAAGCACAAGAAAAAACCAAACATCAATCTTTGCAATGTAGAGATGCTATAGATTCTGTCACCTTCATTTAAGATTCCAGTATCCACAAGTAAAAATAAACATTTCACTTTTCAAATACACCTAAAATAATTGCTGATTTTTTAGTCTGAGTGGATGAAAACACAAAACTAGAAATTTCATTTCAGGCAAGTATAAAATTGTGGTTTGATTTTTTTCCTAAATGAAATGAAACAGTATTTCTTTGGTCAAACACCATACCTTGTTTTGGTATCACAAATATTTTCTTAAAATAATTGTCAAACAGCCCATTTTGTTTGACTTTAAAAGCCCATTTATTTTAGGAATGTTGTCTTTTTTCCTTGTTGTTGCTATTAAGTGCATTTTTGATCTGAAACGTTGTCCTAAAATGAAAAATCAAACTTTCAGGTAAAAAAGAAGTCAAAACAATATGCAAACTTTTAACTTCACTTTTTTTTTTTTTTCTCTCTTCTGACACGCACAAAGTAATGGATTGTTTTGTTCACTCCAAAACTATATTTTGGGTAAATAAACGATTTCTATCCCTTGCTAAGTTTATCCATGTACCAGTTATACCCACTCCCTGCTCTTCCCACCAGGCAGTTGGGCTGGAGCTTGCCCGCAGCTCAGCCCCGCTGTGCTGTCCCGATCGCCCCGGACTGCCCTGCTCCCCTCTCGCTCCGCTCCTGCTGCTGCTGGGACCAACACTGCCCTAACCTTCAGGAGCCCTGCGCTTCCACTTACCCCCCCTGCCGTCTCGGAGCGTTCCCAGGTGCTGATAAGCTTTTCTCTCTATTATTGCTGCCGCTTCCCCTTATTTTGGCAGAAGCCGCAGCTTTGCAAGTTGCACGGCTCTTACCTCTGAGACCCTCTTTGTTGCTCTGTGTGCGACCACGCTGGAAGCAGGGAGTTATGAACATTAGGGAAGCATGAGCCTCCCCTCGCTGTTTAGCAGCGTGGTCTGCAAAGAAAGATAGAGATGCTGCTCCCTCCTCCTCCTCCTCCCCCCCCCTCGCTGTCCCAGCTTCCTCCTCCCTCCTCCTCGCTCCCTCCTTCCCATCCCCAGAGAGCTGCAGCACACAATGCGCTACCTCTCAGCACCAGCTACCTAAGGTCAAGAATACAAGCCCTCACCCTTCCCCCGCCTCCTCCTCTCCGCCCAGGCATCCTCACCCCTGCTTCCCACGGAATATGGTATCTTCCCACCCAGACGTGCCTTAGCCGGCTCTGGGATCTAAAGTGCACACAATTTCACCAGCCCCGGGGAAAAAAGAGTTATAAAATAGAAAATGCATAGGGAAGACCAGGGATACAAAGGGAAAGTGGAAGCGTTTTGGGGAAATTGGAAACTTTGGGGGTTTATCTGTGTGTTAAAAAAAAAAAAAAATAAAAAAAATCAAGTCACAGTAGCCAAAGCCTGCCACTTGGAGATTAGTTTAAGAGATCTATACAGATAAAGAAAAGCGCCTCGGATAGCTAGTTATCTCCCAAATCCAGTTTACTTATTGTTTATGCTCTTTGTTTCTCAAGCTCTATGCTAAATAGCTTTTTTGTAAAGAAACTTTTCCCCTGCAAAGCCAGACTTAAATAGCAGCATACTCTCATGATGCAATGGAGAATGAAAGGGAAAAAGTAATCAGTAATATTTTTTAAGGTTATGAACTATGAAATAACCCCTTTAAGATCACAGAAAACACCAGAACAAGTACTCTGACTTTTCAGCTTCAATGACAAATGTGTTCAAGGGGTCTTTTTTCACTTTGAACAGTTATGGTGATTATGATCTCTTTCAGGCAATCAGTACATGGCTCCCAAAAGTGACCTATAGTTACAGCTAACCAGAATATTTTTCTTAAGGACCTAATTTTAGACACATGACAAAACAGTCCTTATAAAGTGTTTATGTTTTTTACAGAGACTGTGGAGAGAGGTAAGTGATGCTGAAGACTTCTAAAAGATCTTGACTCCTTAAGGTTGCACACCTTATTTAGGTGGACAGGGTCTCCCTCTGGAGGTCTCGAGACGCTTCTGGCTCTCGCCAGTGATGTATGGCCACCAAACCATAGCACTCCTAATCTGTACTAAGTCAGACATTTTCTTTTAAGAACAGATAAACTCCAAAAGTAAAAAAAGTTAAAACAAGGAGAGAGAATAAAATTTCTAACTATTTTGGTACTAAAATATCTCTATAAAATCATCTATGTTCTTTTCTAGAACACTCCAGAGATGTCACATTTGTCAGCACAATTTCTGAAGGTCAGAACTACTTTCTAAAGCAAAGGAAGCTTTAGAACAGACAGATCACTAGGAAGTAATGTATCATCAGGACCAGAGGTTTTTTACACAAAATACAAAACTGCTGAACTACCAGCTATAAGATTAAGACCTATATGTATACCTTAAACCAACTTCAGTAGTAGAAGTATGCTATATAAGAGTGGATCACCAATGGCTGACTGATGAGGTGAACATGACTTTAATGAAGCTTGATACCTTGTACAGCACAGAACACTGAAGTGACAGAAAACTATTCAAGCTACACAAACATAGACAGTGAAATGTTGCAGGCATATCTCACAACAGTGGATTATTGAAAGGCCAGGTTCAATTAAGTCCTAATAAATGAAAAACAATGGGTGTCCAAGAAAATATCTGCCTTGTGGCTCTAACAAACCACCGTGGCAGTCAGAGCCAAGATGCTGACAGTCAGTGGAAGAACAAAAGCAGCTCGCCAGAAGAGTCACCTGTCCAGAGAGCAGGAGCAGAATGCTCAGGGAACTAAAACTGGGCCCAACTCTGCTGAGTCCCTCCAGTGCAGGAGCACACTAGGGGCAATAGACACGCCAGAGGCACGAAGTGCAGTCCTTTTCCCTTGCAGCAGACAACTCGCTCTCTTTGAACCAATGTTTCTCCCACTGCTTCATCCAACAGCAGCAGCCACAGATCCAGGCAATCCCAAACAGACTTTCTCCTTACTATCTGCTTTTGTCCACATTCAGCGCAGTAACTTGGCACAGAGAGATGTTGCTCCCAAAGCCACACTTCCCAGTACTACCCTTTGATGCTTTTTTCCCTGCTCTGGATAAAACTGCCAACTATGTGCAAAATAATGGTGTCCTACCCACTTGGCAAAGAGGGGCTTGAGCACCACAGACAGTTTTCTCTAAACAGCTCAATGCTCACCAGTTGGCGAAAAGGCACGCACAATGTTTTAGGGAAAGAATAGAGAATAAAGATGAAAACATCAGTTTGAGATTGCATTAAGTCTACATTTAAGACTTCTGGTACCCCGACTGGGTATCTGATCATGGGATCATAGGTACCCTTTTGGAAGGGACCACTGGCTGTGTCTAACCCAGTCTCACAGTCAAAGACAAGTCAGCTGTGCAGTGAGGTTACTGAGGGCTTTATCCAGCTGTGCCTTGGAAACTTCCAAGGATCAAGACTATACAACATTTCTAGACAATCTGATCCACAGCCTTAGTGTTCTCATGCTGGGGAAAAAACATTCCTTTTCTCACCCTCCTTTTTTTTTTTCCTTTCAGATTACCATTTTATTCCTTTCAAATGTCACATTTGAAAAGGCTACAGCAGAACAGAAAAGCAAAATACAAGAGTGACTACAGATTTGAAATAACTTCCACACAAAACAGATTACATAGGTTAAGAGTCTTCAAATTGGAAAACTGGTGACTGAGCTGATAAATATCTATTGAGATATTTAGTTGAGAATAATATGGAAAAAGCACACTGAAAAGAAATTCTTCCAGTTTCCCATAACACAGGAATTGCAGAGTACCAAATTACATGATTAGGGAACATATTTGAAAAAAGAATTCCTTTATTTTTTTCCAAGTTAAAATTATAGAAGTCACTGCTGTAAAAACCTGATCATTTTTGCTTTCCTGTAATTATATAAATTGTTGTTTGTAGGGGGATAGAATATAAGTAAATAAAGGTATTATAGAAGGTAATCTTACCCCCTAAAGAATTGCAGCTGAGCCAATTACTAAGGATTAGGAGCAGCCGTGATGTTAACAGGCCACAGCTGCAGCCAATCAGAAGAGTGTTATAAAAGAGTGGATTGGCTGGCTGAGGGGAATGGGAGTCAGGTGGCTGCTGTGAGGACAAGGAAGAGTCAGTGCCTGGAGGAGCTGCCTGCAAGAACCATCAAGGAGGTGTGAAACTCTGGTAATATGGAACCCTTGCAATGTAATGATAATAGAATTCTTGCACTATAATGACAACAGTTGTTTACAATTAATAATTTATTATTACTTATTAGAATTTGCCTTCTGATCAGAACCAACTCAAGGTGAAGAAAAGAAGGCTCAAGGAGACCATATCACTCTCTACAAACACCTGTAAGGATGTTGTAGTGAGAGGAGTGTTGGCCTCTTTTTCCAAGTAATAAGAGAGAAGATGAGAGGAAACAGTCTCTAGTGGCACCAGAGGAGGTTCAGATTGGATATTAGGGGAAACTTCTTCACCAAAAGGGTTGTCAAGCAAGGTGGACAGCCTTTGGAACAGACTGTCCAAGGCAGTGGTTAAGTTGCCATTCTTGGAGATATTTAGAAGATGTGCCAATGTGGCACATAGGAACATGGTTTAGTGGTGGACTTGGCAGTGCTGAGTTAATGGTTGGACTTGATGATCTTAGAGGTCTTTTCCAACCTAAATGAATCTCTAAGGTTCCTCAGTATTGTAGGCAAAACTGCATTTTGCCATTCCTCAATGGTAAAACAATGTTATTACCATTCAGTGGTAACACCTACATTCCATTTTGCTTGTCGTGGAAATGTGAGAGGAAGGGAAGGATGAGAAAAGAGGCAGAAAAGTCTGCTTAGCTTTACTCCTCTGGGGTTGGAGGTGATCTCATCTTGCTGGAGGCCCAGGACCCGTTCACAAGGGGTGTTACTGCCTGATGGTAAGACATGGAAGCACTGGGGCTGGACTAGCACAGCATGGAGGAATGCAGATGCCTCAAAAATGGAAACAAGTATCTGAGGTTTTCCAGCACCTATCTACAGCTTGCCTTGCAGTAGCAGGTAACTCACTTTCTCAGAATCTCTTTCTCCTACACCTTCCCTCAACACAAACAGGTGCCCCAATATTTCTCATCCATTTCAAGTTCTCACTGCTATTAGAAAGTGATAAACTGGAGGAAAGGATGGAAGTGGCAAATGTGTTAGGCTTGAATTACTTTTATGCTTTTTGTGCTATATCATAAATCTCACTGCACACATAATAGCAAGCTACTGTTATTTCAAGTAGGTACTGTATATCACTTTGTATCACATTCTCTGTGCTGCAGAGAATGGAGAAGAGCCCAAGAGGAGCTCTGTTGTAGCCTTCGCTGCAGTGTTGTTCTTGCCTCTCTGCTGGGGCTCTTCTCCATTCTCTGCAGCACAGTCCTTCCTGTCTTCTCAGGGGCTCCTCCTGGGCTCTTGACCCACCCCTATTTATTTCAGTTACCTTCACGAGCTGCCCAACTAAGGACCCTGCAGCTGCAGCTTGTTTGGAGCAACTCAGAACCACACAGGTCTTACAATACAACATATATTCAGGCCCCCACATTTCCCCCCTTTTCTTTTAACAATTATACAATTACAATATGCATACAGGCCCAGCTCTCAGGCTGCCACTGCTCTCGGCTGTCTTAGATACATACATAGAATATATACATATCCCTATACAGTCCCAGCTCTCAGGCTGCCACAGCTCTCGGCTGTCTTTAGATGTTCCAAGGCTCTTTTCTTTAAAGGCCATATTCTTCCAGCTTTCTGCTGCTACAGCACCTTAATTCAAAGGCCATATTATATTCTACAGTCCCAGCTCTCAGGCTGCCACAGCTCTCGGCTGTTCGGGGGATTCCATACCTTCTTTCAATGTTTGGTTGCAGTGTTCTTCCTCGCACGGGGCACCAGTTGTTGTAATCTTTGCTGCAGTGTTGTTCTTGCCTCTCTGCTGGGGCTCTTCTCCATTCTCTGCAGCTCAGTCCTTCCTGTCTTCTCAGGAGCTCTGTTGTAACCTTCACTGCAGTGTTGTTCTTGCCTCTCTGCTGGGGCTCTTCTCCATTCTCTGCAGCACAGTCCTTCCTGTCTTCTCAGGGACTCCTCTTGGGCTCTCAACCCACCCTTATTTATTTCAGTTACCTTCACGAGCTACAGCTGCTGCCCAACTAAGGACCCTGCAGCTGCAGCTTGTTTGGAGCAACTCAGACCCACACAGATCCCACAATACAACATATATTCAGGCCCCCACACTTTGCCTAGAAACCCCCAGGCTCTGTCAGACTATGGCAGACGGCTTACTGCCAAATTTCCAAACCTTCCTAAGAACACAATATTCCCTGAACTTTTTCAGTAAGACACCAGTGTTCATATACAGCAAGGACTTGCTATTTACACAACTCTAATGTCGCCTTAAGGGTCCTTTTTCCATCTGTATAATCTTTTTTCTGAATTACAGGCAGAAGAAGCAGAAGCTTCAGTTTATATCATGAACTAAACCCTGTTCCCCAATGTGATACCACATCCATGACTTTTAAGTGTCATTCAGGACATGAAAAAAACAAATGCTGTTTAGCACTGTGCTGCTCTGATTAACTGACTCAATCTTCCTCATACTCACACAACAAAGTGAAGAAATAGGAGATCTGCCTTCTTAGACTAAAGGGTGACTATTTGCCATGTGTACAGGAAGAATTTTTTTCAGGCAAATTAAGCTGAGCACATGAAGAAAAATTCTACTATTGCCAGAAACAGATTTAAGTCATTACATTTTACAGCATAAAATGTATACTTTTATGCCTAATGGTTATGCAGTGGTGAGGACCCTAGGGAGGCCTGGAAGCTTCTACAGACTGACACACAAATATACAAAAATTAGATAACTCTATAGCCCCATGTAGTTAAAACAGATATTTACAGAAATTGCTGTCTTTCATGACATTTTACTTTTGCAGGAATATATTTCCTCTGGCTCATCTTTTCAGGAACACACGTGCACTAATGTAAGATCCAATTACAAGATTATTGTCTTGAAAGGAAAGATTGCATTGGATACAGAACTGTGGAGTTTTACAGAAGGCAGCCTTGGCTTTAACTGCAGAATGCTGTAACCACTATGTACACAAAGAAAGAAAAAGTCATACAAGGATATAAGATACTTTTTAATGCATGTATTTGCAACTTCAGGATCACATATATGAGCTAATAAATATTAATAGTATATTAGTGCAGCTAAAAGTAAAAGAATGGGGAAATAATATGATTTAAACAAATTTTGAATTTTACAATGGCAATAGAAAAAACACCAAAAAAATCCCACACTGCATGAAATACAAACCATTCATCATTTCAGTGCTGCATGAAGTTCACTAGTAAAAACTTTTACAAAGCAGTCAAATTTCAGCTGCTCAAAATAAAAGTAAAACCTTAATAGTGCACAGTAAAATATTAAATTACACGAGTAATTTAAGAAGCATTTTAAAGAAACTTATGTTTTGTCTTTCACATACAGTCATTAAGAAATGTTACTAAATCCACTCAATATTCTGGCAGGTTTTGATGGTAAAAGATCAGATTTAGGAAATGAATTATTGCCCCCTGGTGGCACACTAAGAATCAATGTAATGAAAAAGAAACCAATTACAGATAAATAATCAAATATTTTATTTGAAGAATCATGTCTTGTCCAATAATGTCTGGAGGTGTTAAAAGAATGCACAGTCATTTTAATATGCATTGAGGTAAGAGTAAATGGGGTATAATTTACATTTTCATCTCCAAGATGGTTCTAATAAAGAATGTGTGATGTTTAATGATCAGCTTTGTAAAATGTAAGTAATAACATACTAGAATAAAACTTTAACAGTAGAACACCACAGCAAAAACTCCTGATAGTCAAGCAAGTTACTTCAACATCTGATTTTCATTTAAAAGAATAATAAGTCTTATTAATTTTCATATAAATACAGGAAATACTTTCTGAACCTGAATCCCTGTGGGGCTCTTCTTTGCTCTGTGAGATAACGTCAGCAGGCAAGGACAGAGAAGCACGGGAACAATAGGATTTGATCTTATGACTGGCTAGAACAACAGCATAGTTAAATGTTGATGCAATGTTTTCCACATGGGTTAATACAGGAATTCATGTATCCTAATCCTCAAATTATGAGCTGTTAACATCCTCCTAGTGTCTGAGCAGCCAACAGCCACCAATTCCTGTTCAGTGACTTTAACACTGCTCAGCACATTCCTCACATCACCTCAAACTAACATGGCTCTAAATATCTACTCCAAACTGTTTTGCTGTTCCAGGTGGAAAAAACCTGCTCTATCACAGTGAGTTTATACAATCTGGAACTGCAATGATAAAATACATCTTCCAGAATACAAAAAAGAGTGAGAAATATTCATTCCTTGTGGAACTACATATATGACCAGAGAGAAATTAGCAATGAGGTTATGTTGCACACACAGTAGAAATGAGCATTTTTACATTTTGGTGTAATCATGTGCCCGTTCCATGATAGGAAAACCTGCACCTGCAGTAGTCTAACCTTGCCTCACAATACTGACAACCAGCATTTGCATGATGTCATTAAATGCACACCTCCAAATCTCCTGAAACACATTTTGCCTTTGAGGAGATGTAATATATTTTTCCCTCTTTTATTCTGGTTGATTCTTTAGAGCACAAGAACAACTCACCTTCGTTCTACACTTCTCCACAAGGTCAATTATTACCATGCAAGTACTTGACTGAAAATTGGTTGCTATGAAGAAAACTCCATCCTCTATCAAGGCATCTGATACATCATTGGTGATACCATAAGCTACCCTAAAGAAATGTCTTACTGGAAGGGCTATGAAACACATGGTAAATGAAAATTAATTCAGTATTTATTCAAGATAATAGAGAGCTAGTTGACTTGTTTGGTCTGACAGAATATGAAAAAAGTTCTTTATGGCTTTGAATTCCTCATATCAGACCAGCAGTGTTACATGTCTGATGAAATCAGGACTAGAAATTTCACCTGAAATGTGGGTGGGAGAAGCAAAAAAGTTCATAATTCTTGAAGCAAAAGAACTCCATGACAGATTTACCTGGTGTAGAAGAGAGTTAATTGCCATGAAGAGCAATCAAGCAACAAATGGACTACCTAACAAGGAGCTGTGTCTTAAAGAAATGTTTTTGTCTGACAAACAAAAGTTATGTAAGCAATTGGAAATTTTGAGAGTACTGCTGAGGCTGGCAAATGACAAGGCATCAGTGCTTGTAAAATGTTATCAGAAGTATGGAGGAAAGGGCAGGAGCAATGGAACTGGGACTTAGGAAAGGATGTTGCTGCAAGGTAAATGGACAGGATTAGTTTGGACGTGCCACATTTGATGGTTCTTGTCTGGCCCTAGAGGAATATACCTTGCCCTTCACTCACAAACCTCTTGTAATTAACTTATACCTGACATGGGCATTCTATCCATGTCTCCCCTGTGAGCGACACCCATAGCTTTGGCTGCCTCGTACCAGCAAGTATTGACAAAACCAGATAATTTGGCAGGGAGTCAATACTAATTACTCTCACACACGCTTGCATGGCAATGGTCAGCCAGAATGCTCTCTCCTAGCTCATGCTGTTAGCTGGAGGAAAGAGAAGTCTCCCTCCTCGCAGTAACCAGTGAGGACCCTCTCCTTGAGGGAGCCGTGTGAGGGGTGCCTGAGGTCACCTGGCCTGAGGAGACTGAGGGGGGGCCTCACTGCAGTTACAGCGGCTCATGAGGGGCACAGGAGGGGCCGACACTTCTCTTCGGTGCCCGGGACAGGACCTGAGGGAACGGCCTGAAGTTGTGCCAGGGGAGGTTTAGGTTGGATATTAGAAAATGCTTCTTCACCCAGAGAACCAGTGGTTGGGCACTGGAACAGGCTCCTCAGGGAAATAGTCACAGCACCAGCCTGCCAGAGCTCAAGACGCAATTGGACAACATTGTCAGGCGCATGGTGTGACTCTTGAGGTGTCCTGTGCAGAGACAGGAGCTGGACTCGACGATCCATGTGGGTCCCTTCGAACTCAGCATAATCTGTGACTCCTCCCTTTACCCACGCTGGCCGCTGCAGCGCTCAGTGCGCTCCCGCGGTCGCAAAGGCGAGGACGGGGGCGACGGGACCGTTCCCTGCGCCGGTGGGGCAGGCTGACGGGAGGGGAGGGGAGGAAAGGAGCTGATTTGGCGCATTCCTGCCGCCGCTGGGAGAGGCGGGGGCAGTCCCGGGGGGCGGGAGAAGCCGGGAGAAGCCGGGCAGGGCGGGAAGGCGCCGCGAGGGCCGATGGGTAACAGAGGGAGAAGGCGGCGGCGCCGCGCGCGCGCCCCGGCGGCGGAGGGGAGGGCGCGTGCGCGACTCCCGCCCGTTCCCGCCCCAGGCGCGCGCGGGAGCCGCGGCCATGACGGGCAGCGATGAGGGCGGGAGCGGCCCCGCGGCGCCCCGCGCCCGGCCGCGGCTCGGAGCCTCGGCGTGAGGGCGTCTGTGCGCTCCGCCTCCTCCAGCGCCTCGCCGCGGGGCCGCGCCGACATGGCCAGCCCCGAGCAGTGGGAGAGCCTGCAGCCGCTGCAGCCGGACGCGTTGCGTGTAAGTGAGGTACATGGCGGGAGGCGCTGCCCGGGGATACGGAGAGGGCGGGACGGCGCTGCAGCTGCGCTCCTGCCGCGGAGCTTGTGAGGGGGCGGCCGAAAGCCCGGCCTACGTCTCTGGGCGGGAAAGATGTGACGGGCCGGGCAGCGTGGTAGCCGAGAGGAGCATTGGGGTGCTTCACTCCCTCGTGGCGTTGGGGCGGGCTTCCCGGGAAAGGTGCAGGAATGCAAAAGGATGGTTTTTCTCGCCTGTGTTACTTACGGCCTCTTAATCCAGCTAAGTATGGTGTAGCTAAGTATGAGAAAAGGGGACACAATGTTTTCTCCTCTTAACGTCTGTGATCGTCTTACATGCAGCTGCCACAGTTACCTTTAGCAATGCTATGAAGTGGTTTGCAAAAAAGTCTATTTCGTAAAACTTTAAAAAAAAGTTACATATTTTTTAGTTTATCGTGAGGGCACATGCTTTTAATTTTGTGATATATTTTAAATACATTGCATTTTTCCTTAAATTAATCTTGTCAGTTGGGCTAAAGGTTACTTGGTAGTATTTTCTTAAAGCCGTGAAAGTTTGCATAAGTTTTTTGGTGGCTAATTGAAGTGATGATTGTAAGAAGCAAATAGTGTTTGGCACAGCTTCTTGATGAAGATACTTAGATGAGTTTACAGTGGGTGATACTTTCCTGAATCAGCTTCTTATAAACAAGGAGGTCAAAGATTTGGTAATCATTAACAGCCTTGCCTGTGATGGCCATGGAATAGTGGGTGGGAATTACATCTCTGCAGGTAGCTCGGTTTGCAGGCAGCAGATGGGTGAGATCCCTGGACAAGAGGCCATGAACTGCCCAACCCTTGGGATGACAAAGGGCAGGCAGGAAGAAGGTGGCACTGACCAGGTGAGTGGAAACTGAGGGACGCAGCAGAAGCCATGAACTGCCAACTTTTTGGGTAACAAAAGGACACAGAGGTGGTGGCACTGCCAAGGTGGATGAAGAGAGATGCATGGGGAGACACAGCAGGAGCAGAGAACTCAGGGCAAGATTTACCTGAGTAGACTATGAGGTATAAAAACTTAGAGCTTCCTTTATTGTGAATCCCTCTTTAGGGGTACCAGCTTGGGCTGTTTATTCACCATGAATAAATTGTTTTGTGGAGATACATCTGAGACTCTGCAGTGGGAAACCTGGGGTTGAGCCACTGAGGAATAGCACACTGAAGCAGTCCACCATGGAGGGGCTTCAGTCCCAGCAGTGACAGCATGAGACTTAACAGGGAATCTCATGAATGGTCAGACTGGGAAGTTTTCTTAACAGTGGGATATTCAAGGAAGGTTAGTAGTAAAGTGCAGAACCTGGATTCCAGCTTGTTCTGCCAAGAGGTAGGTTGAAAATTTGGGAAGGCAGCTTTGGAAGCTGGAGGAGCTGAAGAGATTGAGATCAGTAAGGAGAAACATGTTTCATCATGACACTCGTGGCAAAAAGAACAGGACAGACTTGAAGGATAGCCTAAAGAACAAGGATAAAAAGTGCCTGGACATGCAGATATGATGGTTGGAAAGCCAAAGTTTAGTGTTGAAACTAGCAAGGAATGTCAAAGGTCACAATACTGAAGAAATTTTCCTGTCTGACCATTCAAGAGCCACTCTTGTCAGTCACTCTCACACCACCTGAGCTGGGACTGAGGCCCCTTTGCAGCTGCACCCCCACACTCACACACCCAAGGTCCCCTCAGCAGATTGACCCCAGGTTTCCCATAGCAGAGGCTCAGACATCTGGACCCTTAAAATAACTTAATCTTGGTACAGCAGCTGGAACAGGGACCCCAAACAAAGGAAACCTTGGCTTGTATAAACCTGTATTGGGTTTTTGTGGTCAGGTTTTGATAGCAGGTGGGGGGCTGCAGGGTGGCTTCTGTGAGAAGCTGCCAGGAGTTTCCCCCATGTCCTGCAGAGCTAATTCCAGGCAGGTCCAGGATGGATCTGTCACTGACCAAGGCAGAGTTCATCAGAGACAGTAGTAGTGCCTCTGTGATAACATTTTCAAGAAGGGGGGAAAAAAGTTATTATACAGTTGTAATTACAGCCAGAGAAGAGTGAAGTGAGAATATCTGAGACAGCAACTCTGCAGACACCAAGGTGAGTGGAGAAAAAGGAGGAGGAGGTGCTCTGGGTGCTGGAGCAGAGACTCCTTGCAGCCTCAGCTGCAGCCCATGGAGGAGAGCCAGGGTGGAGCAGGTGGATGCCTGAAAGGAGGCTGTGAACTTGTGGGCAGCCCATGCTGGAGCACCTTCCTTGGAGGGACCTGTGGAGCCCATGCTGGAACAGGCTTTCTGGTAGAACTTGTGAGCCTTGAACCCTGCTGGAGCAGGCTGTGCCTGAAGGGGATGCACCCTGAGGGAAACTGATGGATGTTGGAGCAGTTGGTGAACTGTTGCTGTGGGATGGACTCATATTGGAGAAGTTCATGGGGGGCTTTCTTCTGTGGGAGGGAACTCCCCACTGAAGTAGAGGAAGGATTCTCCACCCTGAGCAGCAGCAGGAACAGCATTTGATGAACTGACATAACCCCCATTCCCCTCTTCCTGTGCTGCTGGTGTGGATGGGGTGGAGCTTGGGGAGGGATGGGGGAATCGTGTTTTCTTAAGATAGGTTTTATTTCTCATTATTCTGCTCTGATTTTATTGGTAATAAATGTAATTAATATTCCCAAGTTGAGTCTGTTTTGCCCATGATGGTATCTGGGGAGTGATCTCTTCTGGTCCATACCTCAGCTCGTGAACTTCTTGTTACATCTCTTCCTGACCACGTGTGGAGGGGAGTGATAGAGCAGCTTTGGTGGGTGCCTGGCAGGGTCTGTCCTAGGGGCTGCTGTTAGGTGCAGGATGTGCAGTTTATGGGCTGGAGGAAGGGGTCATCTAACACCTCATAAACCCAGGAAGTTGAAAATCAAGAGTTAAAGCCTTGCCTTTACCCTGCAGTGGTACAGGCTGGGGACTACCCTGTTGAAAGGACCTGGGGGTCCTAATGGACAGTGGGCTAAGTGTGCACCTGTATTGTGTCCTGACATTGAGGCATATGAGGCTGTCTTAGCAGGAGAACAGTAAATTGAGGGAAATTATTGTTTTTCTTTACTTGGCATATGTTAGATTACCCTTGCCATGCTGTTCCTGTTTTAGGCCCACTGGGACAGGAAGGCTGTTAATAAACTCCTGAGAGAACTTGTTAAGCTACTGCAGCCCTTCAGTAAAATCACAGCATATCCTGAGTTGGAAAGGACTCATAAGGATCATTAAGTCCAACTCTTGTCCCAGTACAGGACAATCCCAAGAGTCACACCATGTTCCTGAGAGCATTGTCCAAGAGCTTCTTGAACTCTTGGTGCTGTGACTGCTTCCCTTGGGGAGCCTGTTCCAGTACCCAACCACCCTCTGAGTGAAGATCCATTTTTCTAATACCTAATTTCCAAATTTCCCCAGACAAGTTTCATTCCATACTTGCAAGCAAGTTAAGAACTTTAAAGGTTACCAGGTATTTTACAGTTGTACACGATGGGCAACTGAAAGGAAATGGCCATGAATTGAAGCAGAAGAAGCAAGAGAAGTTGTAGCTTGCCTGGGCATCAGCGAGTTCAATGGTGTTTCCTGTTTTTGAAAACAGTGAGTTGTGCTGAGATGAAGGGCTTAAAGTTCTGGCAGGAATTAAAAAACATTTATTCCTTTTATCTAATGACACTTCACAGTAATAGCTGTTGAGTTGTCAGAACTGTGATGGCTGTAACATCTAAAGATTTGAGGATTTCTGCTAAAGAAGCTCCCTCTGTAGAAAGCATTTTATGACAGTTGTTTTTTTTCCCCTTTTTCCTCAGGCACCAATGATTGACCTGAATGTGCAGAAGGACACGCCGCTTGTGAAAAGTAAGTTGCTCTGTGTCATGTATAAAAATTAATCTTACAGTATGTCATGCCTTTTTACAATGTGACTACAATGCTGTAGACAAATGAAAAATTATATTTAATATTAGCAGAGCAGGAAGAATGCTGAACACTGACTGAAATAACAGATGTGAAGCTGTACGTTCTTTATAATTTTTTCTCTTCAGATCTGTTGCAAGTATGCCTTCCCATTGCTATACAGAAAATAGTGTACAGGAAAAGTGAGGGAAAACTGGAACAACATACTGCCAAATGTTGCATTTCAACTGGTGTTAATAAATGTGGAAATAAACTTGAGTGAATTTCTGGGTGTTGGGTTTTTTGGGGTTTTTTTTTGTTTATTTTCTCACCAGCTAAATTGCTTCACACCTTTGACAGTAACACAGTCCAAAACTGAGTTGTTGAGCCTGTCACTTTGTGTTAAGGAGTGCGCAAACTTGCAGCCATGGA
The DNA here is from genome assembly GCF_047830755.1 of Zonotrichia albicollis. NCBI lineage: Eukaryota > Metazoa > Chordata > Aves > Passeriformes > Passerellidae > Zonotrichia > Zonotrichia albicollis. The sequence goes on from NC_133821.1 coordinate 89,491,071, forward strand.
ATGGGTGTGATATGTTATGAGTAAAAGTGTGTATCTCATTCATCTTGGGAAAAATACTGATGGTTGAAGTAAAAGTGTTGTCTAGGTACTTTGTTTACACACTCACCTTTTCTTGAGGCATTAGACTGGAATATTGCTGGGGACACAGGTTGATCAGATTAAATACTGGGTTTGCTTTACAGGAGAAAAGACAAGTAACAGCTGAATTTGACAATCTTTTATTGGTTAGTATCAAATAAGCGTGTGCATACTGTGACTTTTTGACTCAGAAGTGGGTGCTTTTTTGTGCTTTTTGCATACATAAATAACAATCTCAAGTTATTCATCAGGGATTTCTGCTCTTTCTGCAAATATGGTGGTAATGAATACACATAGCACAGGGATCTCTTAAACCAGGGTGTCAGGGTAGCTGTAGATCTTTGTTGTATTAGTAAATCAAGCAATGGAATGACTAGCTCTTTTGCCCTGAGAACAGATAGTGCAAACAGTTTGTCTGCATACTGAATTCTTCAGTTCCAGAGCAGATAGGTCCTGTGCAGACTGAAACAGTCCCGAAGCCAAGCTGACTTGTGAACCATGCCTAATGGTTACATGTGAGGTCTGCTGGTTAAACTGGACCAAAAAGATGTGAAAAAATACTCTAATAGTGTCATGCAGCAGAGATAGAGCTGTGTTTCTCTGGCAGCACCTCAGCACTGTCTATAGTTAACCAAAGGTTTCATTGGTGTTTGCTCAGTGATCCGATCCCATGTCCTTTAGAGCATACAGTTACTCAGTTATTAATATCCATACTAGCAGTGTGGAGTCATGAATGTTGAAAACACAAAAATGTATGCTTGCTATTTAGATAAAATCATTGCAAACAAATGAAGGTATGTGTAGTTAATATGCTTTATATGGTGCCATTGCAATGTAAGCATTAAAAACTGCAGTGCTTCCAGACTTCTACCTTCATTGTTACTTCATCGCTATCATATTTTTTACTTCATGCTTATGTAGTAGCTTACCCTAATATATTCTAAAATATTCTACCAAATCTTAACAGAAACTGTGGACATCAAAAGGCCTCGATTTGATGCATCCTTGGTGCTTTTGACACGAAAATTTATGGCTCTTCTCAGAAAAGCTCCAGACGGTGTCCTTGATTTAAATGAAGTAGCAAAAACACTAGGAGTACGAAAACGAAGAGTGTATGACATCACCAATGTGTTGGATGGCATCAACTTGATTCAGAAAAGATCTAAGAATCATATCCAGTGGATGTGAGTTGGCTTTGAAGCTTCTAGTTTCTGAAACAGTAAATCCCAACAGTGTTGAGTAATGTTTATAACTTTGAGAGTATCTTTAAGCATATTAAGTTACTTCTCATAGATAGTATTTTAAGTTCTGTTTCCTTCCTTATGCTATGTGAATTACCTAATACATTAACAAGTATCAAGTGTGTAAGTACATGGAAGCATATTTCAGCAGAAAAAAGGATGCCAGACTTTCTTACTGTTTGCTGTTAGTATACTTGATGTTTGATAAATGTGCTTTTATTTATACAAACATGCTAGACAGTTTTCATATTCTTCTAGAGGTAAGAGTCTTGACCAACTTATTGGAAGAGCACCAGACCAGCAGAACCTTAAAGAGGAACTTCTGGACTTATCAATCATGGAAGAAGCTCTGGATGAATTAATCAAGAATTGTGCTCATCAGATATTTGAACTAATAGATGACAAAGAAAATGCAAAATATCCTTTCAACTCTTGCATTATTTTAACACACGATTTTGGTTGAGCATACATATCTAGTAAGAAGTGTAGGCTGATACCACAGGTATGCAGTATTGCTTGATAATGAGTTTTATAATAGCAGACTTTTGATTATTTTGCATTTGAGAAGGCTTGTCCTGTGCCTTGCTTTGCAGTATCATGGAGAGTCTAGCCTGTCCTCGGAGGAGTGTTGCTTGTGTGTCCTTTCCACTGCAGAAGAATGAAGTGGGGAATAATCTTAGTACCCTGACCATCACCCTGTTCTCTCCATTTGAGTCACCTCAGAGGCAGGTTTTGACCCAACAATGAGCTCAAGATGCTTAGTGAGATGACAGAGAGGACTCAGAACGGAGTCCCAGTGGCCTGTTGCCAAGGAGATATAATGGTATGTTGGTTATATCCTAATACTCTTCTCTCTTGAAAGAGATTCCAGTGCAGTTCTGACTTCCAGATGGGTTTTGACAATAGAAAAGAGATTCATTTTAATATATGGCATAAAGATTGAATTTTGGCTTTGAGTTACAATAAAATATTATTTCGCTCCCTTGTTTGGCAAGATGTTAAGGGGTGTGCACAAATGAAATGTGCTCATATTCTTTATACCTTACTGCTTAAGAAAATGGTTCTACAGTGTCTTAGAAAATTATTTTCATGCAATTAGAAAACAGAGTGTAATTTCTGAAGAACAGTATTCCTTCGGATTTGTAGACTTATGACAGCATCTGTGAAGACTGGGGTTTTTTTATAACATTGAATATATTTCTAAAAGCCTTTTTTCCTTCCTGGAAATACAGAAAGGTATTTTTCTACCATTAGCTGATACTTCATTTTACAAAGCTAATATTGACCTCTGCTGAATCAATTTTCTGAAGTTGGTATTCTGCCTCAACATATCTTGATGTGTTCATATCATATACTCTTGCTTGTGCCTATTAGCAAATTACATAATCCTTGACCAAGGTATACACTAGCTTATGTGACGTACCAGGATATCCGAAGCATTCAGGCTTTTCAAGAACAGATTGTGATTGCAATCAAAGCTCCAGAGGAAACCAAATTGGAAATACCAGTTCCTAAAGACGTAAGTTTTATGCATTTCTCCTAAAGAAACAAAAGTTCATAAATTTGATTTTTTGCAGCAGCAGTCAGTAATTGATTTCCAGTCACTCTGTCATGCAGATAGTGGTAGTTAAATGTTCTTGTGTTCCACTGAACAGTGCTGCAGGGATAATAGTCTTAGAAGCTTAGTTGCTGTATTTTTCTTTTTGCCTAAATTACTAAGCCATAAATGTATCTGAGATTTAGTTACCTGGTTTTGTTAGAGAGAATGGAAAAGCTGTAATAAAGTATGCAATGTACAGTATGGTTGGAAAAAGAAAACCCTTTTGTCATTCTAGTAGATGATACCTAGAGGGATTTTTTCATGGAGTGGGGCTGTGCCCTGTCCTCACCCCACGGTGCATACACAGGCTCCATTCTTGTCTCACAGAGGAGCCGGACCTTTGCCCCCTGCACCCAGCAGTGCTGCAGCTGCATAGTGGGGCCTGTGTACTGGGAGCCCACTGTTCGTACTGCTCTGAGAGGGCAAATCCTGGAAGACAGCCTAAGATAACAAACAGAGCTTTAATTCCATTTTCTTTTTTGCTTGAGCATTTTTGATAATCTTCCCAATTGCATAGTCATTGAAGTTGCCTTGCTATGTGGATAGAAAGGTGGGGATATCTTAGGAAAAGGAAATTAATCAGTAGAACCAAAGAGTTAGATCCACTATATAGATCTCCAGTAGTTTCCCTGGTCTAAAAGGAGCTATTGTCATCCAGTGGAGATGAAAAAGATACAATTCCAGATGCCTCCTGAAGCAATAAAAAGGCAGAATTTCAAAAGTTGTACATTAGCACCGAACATTTTCTCCATTGTGCAGTAAGATTTATTTGCTCTGTGTCTTGCCACGCGGTGTCTGTGGAAAGAAAGCAGTAGAAGCGATGAGGAGTAGTTGCTTTACTATTTTGTTAAAGCTATGTGCTCCAGTTTGTTGTTGGATTCATGGCAATGTTTTGTCAAGTTTTTAAATTTTGTTACTCTTCCTAAACATAAGTAAGTCTTGGTCATATATCTGAAGGTCGATAGAAAGACTAAACAAATATTTAAATGCACATTCATTAAAAATGAAAGCTTGTTAGCTTAATTCTGCATAATAGTTGTCCTACAAATGTATGTAATGTCATAATTTGTGTGGAAGCAGTAGCAATTTTAAATAGCTGTATTTGTTCTGTGTTTAATCTATTGTCTTTAAAATAAGTGCAGAAATAAATGTATAAGCTTTATTCTTTGAATTACATACAAGTTGCTGTTTTATAGGATCACATAGAAGTACATGTGAAGAGCACGAAAGGACCCATTGATGTGTATTTATGTGAGGTGGAAAAAGAGAATCCAGGTGCCGAAACTTGTGAAGATATGGATACTGTCCATATCTAGTGAAACTGAGACATCATTTTATCCTGATGAAGGTAACATCCTCCTTTTCCATTTTTATCCACATGTATTTTATTTTGGTTTTCTTAAGATTATCATATCATTCTGATTAAGCTGTAAACTGTGCTGTTGAACAAGTGTAATTTTCAGAGCATAGATTGTGGGCCAAGGTATAGGGAGTATAGGAAATGCCTGGAAGAGAAGTCTGTGCTGTTGTGTTACCTCACGGCAACAGGAGGTCAGGGAGTCAGGCACGTGCACACAGAGCAAGGCACTCTTGTTCCCTGGCCTTTTCCTTCCTTTGCTCCTTGCTGGTTTCCTGGCAGAGCCCGTGGATGGAGCTCTCAGCTGCTGCACTACAGAGTCCTGCTCAGCTCAGATTGTTGCCATGAGAGTTATGATGCTGTTTTAAACAAGACTCTGCTGCTGCTCATTCCTGCCCTAAGGGAGGGCAGACAGAAGAGGGGACGTCGTATTTCAATCTCCTAAAACAAGATTGGATGGGATAGAGATTCTGAAGAAGCCTAGTGCTGCAGGATGTTGTGGTGTAAAAATAAATCTGGCAGGAATTGCAGTAGCTCAGAACACAGCGAAAGAAATTATCTTTGGAAGTGCTGCTTTATAGGTGAAGGGGAGAGTTGTCCTTTCATCCCAGGTATTTTTTAAATTAATTTTGCTTGTGGAATAACTCAAAATTGTATTTTCTACAATTAGAGTAATCATATTCCTTTTTTACTTTCCTTTTAAAGTGAGATCTCCGATGGAAGAAAAAAAACCCATTTGAGATGCCAGATTAATTACAACACAAGAATCTAATATAGAATGTAAATATCTGTGTTATAGGGCTTTTCCAAACTGCTTGGATCTGCAAATTCCTAACCTGAAATGTTCCAAAGTGTTTTAAAAATCCAGCAGTGGATTAGTTTAGTGTTTTCACAGGATTGCTTATCCTCCCAAGTCAAAAGACAACAGTTTCTGAAGTTGCATTTAGGAGCTTTGTTTTCTTAATTGAATATGACCTACAGAGCTTTGGGAAAATGGTTTTTTACCTTAAAATTTCAATTGACAGAAAACAAAGATAATCAATTCCAAAAATTAAGGTTGGAGAACAATTTCTGGAGCAGTTCACCATCTGCGTGAGAATGTATAAAATGAAGAAATGCACTTTTCAGTTCTGAGGCAGCACTACTAAGCAGGATTGTCAAACACAAGTGTAACAAAGAACTGGTGTATTGGAAGCCTTTGATATGAAGAACAAGATGTAAATATCCCAAGAGCTATGCTTTACACTGTGTAATTGCTGTTCGTGTCCAGCTCTACATGAACTATGGTATCAACACTGAAGTGAAATAATTGGGCTTTGTGTACATACTTGTATCATTTCTGGGTAGTTACTGATGTACATTTATTGAGATGGTTTGTCTTTCTGCCTCTGTACAGTAAAGAAATAAAATAAGCTTACAAAAATATGAAATATTTTCTATTTCTATGAAATATTTTCTAATGAAACATGTTGGGTTGCCTTTGCTGCAATTCACTGAGTGACTACAAGCATTTAAAACTATGTGAAAATCTAAAATCTGTTTTACATGGTACTGTCAGATAACACTTAGATCTGGATCTAGTGATGCCACAGTACTTTAGTAATTTTCAGAAGAATGATCAATAACTACTTAAGCTGGTCCATTCCAGTTTCTGGAGTTTACATACAGCAGAACCCTAGCTGAGTATCGTGATCTCTTTGTGGCTCAGCTTGCAAAAATATGTAAAATACTTAAGGACTATGTCTGTATTATCCATCTTTCATATCCATAAAACAAAGCTCTTGAATTTATATGCTGGATTTTCTAAGGGAGTGAACTGTCACTGTACAAATGCTGTGCATGGGCTCACTTCATCCCAGTATGGTTTCTGTAGGGGTGAGTTGGCAGGTTTGGTTTTAAATAGGAAGTCCAAGTCCTTGGGTCACACAGTATTGACAACTATGCATCTCCTCACAAGTGAGACCATCAAAGCCAATTAAACCTTGCATGTTCTTGCCAGCAGCTCTACAGCTATTTTAGACAGGTGCAGTGAAATTAAAAGCCCTATGTTCTACAATACAAGTAAGTTGTCACAGGTGACACTGATGAGCATAAATATACCTAAATACAGAATGGAGAACTAACTCGGTTTTCCACAAGGTTCCTTAGTTCTGCAAAACGCATACTTTGCGAATTGGGGAAAAAACACCAAGTGCAATCTTGTGTCAGAAAAGTAATCTTGAATTTTTATATCTGTCCTCTCAACTTCAGGCTCCAGAATACAGGACTTCTGGGAAAAATAAGAAAAAATTTTTTTGTCTGTGAAATTCAAACTACAGGCTGAGCTGTAATAATAATAAATAAAAACAAAGTGACAGCACAATGAATACATAGAACAGAGTGAAAATGAGCAAGGTGCTCCTCCAGTGAAGCTGGGAATGAGGGTTAAAACTAAGCATTCTTTGCACAGGAGAATTGTCCTTTTGCTTCAGTGGCTGGTTTCTGTTCAGATGGCAAACTCTATTTGATGTTTTACATTGCTGTTCTGTTTTGTTGGAGTTTGAGCAAAAGAGAAGCATTGATTCCCCCTACACTAGTTCAACAACTCAGGACAATGTTTCCCATAAAACCTATAAAAATTTCCAACACTAACTGTTGGAGATTTTTTCAGAAATGGCTTAGAAGGCAGCTGTGAGGAGCAAATTCTCACAGCCTGTTTCTGTAAACAGTAGAAGTTCTCAGGTTGTTTTTAATTACAAGTAAAAGTGACAAACATGAAGGCGTTGAGAACCTTGCATACCAGAGTTCTCAGGCAGCTTTCTCATAACAAGTAGATATTCTATCTTTGGCTGTTTTGGGAAAGTAAAAGTAAGTTTTGAGAACACAAGTCTTGGTATTGGAAACAAAAGGAGGGGTTGGTGTGTTATCTCTGACCTGTTGTGAGCTCGGGTTTGCAATATGCATGAACTTAATTAATACGGTTATAAAAAGTGACTGATTGAGTCAATAAATGGAGTCGATGCTGATCAAGGAAGGTGGGTCTTCTCCCTCCACTTCAATAACTAACTAATTCTGAATGCTGTATATTGGGGTAGGTTTTTGTTCCATAATCATAAAATCCTAGAATGGTTAGAGTTGGAAGGGACCTTGAAGGTCACATAATTCCAACGCCCCTGCTTTGGGCAGGGACAGCTTCCCCTACATCACAGAATTATTTAAGTTGGAAAGACCTCCAAGACCATCAACTCCAACCTTTGACCAAACACCACAATGTCAAGTAGTCCATAGCACTGAGATTCAGGTCCAGATGTTCCTTGAACTCCCTTAGGGATGGTGGTTCCACCACCTCCCAGTGCTTCACAGTTCTTTCAGTGAAGAAATTCTTCCTGATGTCCAACCTGAATCTCCCTGGTGCAGCTTGAGGCCATTTCCTCTCTTCCTGGTTGTTTAAAGCCCCATCCAACCTGGTCTTGAACACTTCCAGAGATGACAGGGCATCCACAACTTCTCCTGGCAACCTGTTCTAGTGTCTCTCCACCCTCATAATAAAGAATTTCTTCCTAATATTTAATCTAAACCAACTCTCTAACTCTTAGCCATTACCTACCTTATATAAAAAGTAAGGAAGTGCATTTTTACAAAATAACCATCTTAAAAATGTTAAGGAAGATTGTCTTCAACAGTGGAACAATCCATTTAAATGAAACATGAGAATTTTTCATTTTGAATAAATCTCTAGTGATTGTTTTTCCTCACTCATTTGTACAGGTTTTCTAGCAGTATAATTAATGCTTTTAGCCATGCAGTTGTCACAGTGAAATGGAAGAAGCTGTAATATGACAATTACACTGCTACTATTTTGTTTAATACATCTGTTGTTGTAATAGTGCACCTTCAGCAGAACGAATGGACTTTTGAAGATTAAACCACTGCTTTTGCTACTTGGTTATGTACAGTATTAGCCATTGGTGATACTGGAAAGCAATGTACTGTATAAGCTCAATGCACTAATTAGCTGAAAAGATTCAGCTTGGACTTGAAAAGTTCCTGAGTGATGCTGAACTTAGACACAAGTTACAAGCTCACTTGTAAATGTGACAGGACCTTACTCTGAATTTGTGTAGTAATGTTTGATTTTTTTTCTGAGAGATTATTTTTTTTGCTGAGTCTACATCTGTTCATTTTCAGTACATTTGTATGTGTAAGAAGCTGTCTTGGCTATTTGAGGACTCTGATAAATTAAAAGTTTCTAGTACTCTTTCTGCCTTCCCTTCAATAAGAATTGTTAAGAATGTTAATGCATCAATCAGCAATAGCAACAGCCAGGACCCATAATTATTAAATTCCTGGTTTTGCTGATTCTTACTGTAAAAGCATTGCAGGTTGCCAGTTCAGCCCTTACTTGGTGTGGGAATTCACTTGTCAGTTTTCAGGGGTGAACTACAGTTTTAAATAATGTGATTTTTTAAGGAGAGAGAAGATTCCTGCAAATTGTTGTCTGTTGGAAAGCATTTGAAAGTCAGCAATTTTCTTCAGTTTGAATAATATTTTTGGTGTGTGTGAAGAGCCTCATTTTATAAGCATAATTAAACACTGATTTCAGAAGTCCTTGTCAGTGGCAAGGTTCATCTGCTGGCCAGGCCATGAGCTGCTCCCAGTGTGCTGGGGCTGGCTGCAAGCTCTAAACTCTTGTTTTCCATGATCCTGGCATTGGCTGGCCCCTGCACCCTGCTGGGACCTTAGTAACTGCTGAAGGGCTTATCAGGAACACAAATCTGCTGGTTTTGGTTCCACTTCTGATCTGCCTGGAGTAACTTGTGAGAAGTGCATTGAGGCTAAAATCGTATAAACTACCCTTGGTTGTGTAGGTTACATAAATCTAGACGAGGCTTCTCACTGTTTGTAGATGTTTACTGAAGGACTCAGATACTTGTTAGTTGAAAAGCATGATCTGTGTTTGAAGAAAATGTAATGTTTGCAGAGAAAGGGCAGCCTGGTTCTGTCTGTGTGTGGCACCCTGGTTCTTCCCTGCCACCCCTGCAGGCGTGGGTGATCTGAGGGTCTGGAGCTGCGCTCTCCAGACACCCACCATGTGGACGTGGGCTGATGGGAGCTCCTCACCTTGTGATCCATGAATGAAGTGGTGTTTCCAATTGACTCTAGATCAAGGGATGGGGTTATAGAAAACAATCCTAGAAGCTGTAACAGCAAATTCAAAGATCCAAGCTCAGCACATTGCAACTCTTTTATTGACTTAGCCCACTGTGGGGGTGCATTCCCCCCACCCCAGCCACACTGTGATCCCAAAAATGCTCATTAGGCCTCAGCCTTGGCAAACAGCAGCTGGTTGAGCTTCTCTTGAGCTTACCAGAAACACTCTTCTCCCAGGAACTTTTGTTGTCTAACAAGCTTCTGTTTTAATGAACAGCCTTGGAAACTTACTTTTGTTGCCTGAATAACAACCTAAGTGGAATAAAATCTTCGTTATCAAATTTTCAAATAAAGTTACCAGCCTGAATTGTGGCCAGGATGGAAAATTACTGTGACTAAAGCTAGCTCTCTTGTAAACACCAGCCCATAGTGGGACCCTTGGAGCTCTCCTGGACCGCAGTGCACTGTGGCCAATACCAGACACTCTGCTGCTAGCTGGGCATTCAAGGATCCAATCAAGCTTCCCTGAAGTTAGTTGTGATCTTTTCACAATCCGTAAAACACCTACAAAAACAGGACAATATCCACACAGTGCCTCCATCCTATACACTAAAGCAGGTTGCACAGAATTCAGTCAGGAGCTAGAACTGTAATTTACTTGATAATGCTACTCCCCACAGATCGTCAGAGAACCTTTTTACCAAGCAACATTCTCACCATCAGTGCCAGTAATACTTTGTGTAAGAAACAATTTCTCACAAGAAAAATCTCCCTGGTTTTAGAAACAACTTCAACCTTAAGTGCCTGCTGAGCCATTGTCTTCAGGCTGGAAAGAAGCTATTGGAGGTGATTTCTGTATTTATCCAGCTGAAGAAAAAACAAACACATTTGAAATAATGCAATATATTATCCTATCCTGCAAGAATAGTAATGGGGGAAATATAGAGATATAGGATTAATTCTTCCTATGATTAGAGGTTAAAATAAAGCAAAGTAAAAGCAAAATACTGTGAAAGCATTAGCACTGCCTTTTGTGATAAAAAAATACTTAATTACAGATTTATCTTCAAGAAGTGAATAAAGGGATAGAAACTAATTATAGTCTTTCAAATTGCCAAAATTGACACATTGGCTATCAGAGTCCATGCAGAGATTAGTAGTTTTGACTCAAAAAACGTTAACAACCCTGAGCCACTGAGCAGCAGAAGAGGCAAATGTAGATTAATGTGTATTTCTTGATTAATCATGTGTTTCTCCTGGTCTGAAATACTCTAGACTGTATTAAAAATTTACTGCAGGTTGAAGCTCAAGGCTTTTACTTCTTTCAAAAAGACTTTAAATTTGTGACATTAGATGATGATCAGACTCTTTTAAACAAGTATCTTCCAATCAAGATATATTTTATCCCCAATCTGTAAAACACTGTTCCTTTATACATGGAGAAAGTATAAATTGCTCAGAAAGAACGGATTGGAAAGTTGTCCAGATATTGTTGTCTGTATTCTATGTATGTGTCTCTGAGGATCAGTTGCCTGGAAATGAAAACAAGACAACAGCAATTGTTTACATAGATGTCGCCTAAAAACGTCTCAGGCATTTATGTTCTCTCTGCTGACTTTATGCCAATTTTGTCCCATCTCTCAAATTGACACATTGAGCTATTTTTGAGGTGTAAGGAGGAAAGTCAGCAAAGAAGGGTTTATAATTTGGAAGGAAAATTATACAGAGCTAAAAAGGCAAAAAAAATTTCCCTAATGCAACTTAAAAAGTTTTTTTACCACCTTTGAAATCAAAACCTGATCAGGATGGTGGTGTGTGTTCAGTTGATTGCTTTCAATCAGTTTAATAAAATCGAGGTTCAACCAGAAATACTCATTCAGCCATGGCTTTATTAACAGCAAATGATGGCTTTGAAATGGGCCTGAGTTCAGCTCTAAGTACAATTTACTTAATTGTTGCACTATGGTATTTTTGCATAGGTAATTCTTATTTAAAAGTAATAATGGATTCACAATGGTAATACTGGTAGTACAGGTGAATTACTGAGATACAGAACTACCATTATCAGAAGGATGAGATCTGTGGTTTTTGTTTCCATACAGAGAAAAATCTCAGGGTGGGCTGTCCTTTAAGGACAGTTTCACTTACGTATAAACCCATTATCTCCTTTCAACACCACATCCTGCTGCTGTCAGGCAGCTTGCTGCCTCTGGAACAAATCATTCCTCTGTGCTGTGTCCATTTACAAAAAGGGAGGAGTGTCTTGATCTCCTTTGCAAACTCTGCTCAGTTCTGCTCTGCAGTGACTCCTCAGAGAGTGCCAGCTTCCCTAGACCCTTCGTGGGATGCTTGTCCAGCACCAGCAAGGGCAATCCCCAGACTTGCTGTCCTCCATGAAGGAACCACAGTGGGTGCCCTGGGACAGCGCCCTTTCGGTGAAGACTGAAGACCTCTTCACGATGCTATCCCAGGGCTCTCATTTCTGCTGCACGTCCTTATAACAAATTAATAAGCAAAATAAATTCAATGTTTCAAACATATAAACATAATTAGCATCCTGCTGACAATTTCAGTTGAGAAGCCGAACTGTACAGATGTACAAATAAGTGTTCCTTTTATTTATTTTACATATACTTTGGGGTTTTTGGGGCTCCCCCCGCTTTGATATTCTATCAGTCTTGTATTAAAGAGATGAGAAGATATGAAACATTTAATTAATCTTCAAGTATAACTTGTCTCTTTTTTCAATGATGACAAAGTTTTTCCTCACTCTGGGTTAAATAAACTGCCATTTAAAAAAAAAACTTAGAGACAGGATTAACCCTTTCCTCATACCAACTCCCATTACATCTGTTTTTTACAGTGGCCAGTGAAATGGGTTCAGCCTTCAAGTATCAAGGCTTTTGTGAAACAAACACTCTAAACACCCCGAACTGGTGCAGTTTCCAGGGAAACTTTGGTGAAACGGAAAAAGGGAGACATTATGTGCCAGTTCCCCAGCCCGCAGAGGACCCAGCTGCACAGAGGAGCACATCTGGCCCTGCTGAGCCCGGGGGTGCCAGAGCTGCTCCCGCCGTCCCGGACACCGCGGGGCCACTAGAGGGATGTCTGCAACCATCCTTCCACGGTTTCTGAAGCAAAGCACCACTTCGCACTCCTGGCCAGCTGCAATCGCACACGGCAGCCAGCAGTCCTAAGAAATGCTGCAAGGGATGCATCAGAGGGCTGCTCGTGGCGTCCCAGGGAGAGTGTTTGGACACTACCAGTTGGAAACATGAGATGCAATGCTTGGAGTTCTACAAGGTCCAAGAGAGAAGACCAGAAATCATAGAATCATGGATTCACAGAATGGTTTAGGTTACCAAGGACCTTGATGATAATCTAATTCCAACCCCTCTTGTTCAGGTTGAATAGTTCTAACACTATTAAAAACTACATCTAGTTATATCCTTTTATTTGATTTTTTCCAGCAGTTTAGCTTGTATCTAGTGGAATGGCATAATCTATTTAAACTATCAACACGTTAGCATGAGAGTCACTGCAAAAAGTGTTTTATTTCTCTATTGGTTTAAATTAGTTGATTAGAAAAGCATGAAAATGTAATGGAGAAGAGTTCTCTCTCCTACACCAATCAGGTGTTGGAACTGATAGGATGAAAGCGGCTGCAAATAAAAGGAAAATATGAGTAAACCAAAGAAATAAGCATTAGTTGTAAGTATTATAAAACAGCTTGTACACTCCAGAACAGCACAAATAAGGAGCCCAAATTTACTACCCCGGCTGGATAGATGGGTCAAACTGTTACATTTAATTACATATACTAATAAAAAAAAAGTTTCAATTTATGTGGAAAAGAGACATCATGGATTTTAAAAGAGGTAATAGTTAGAGTTGGGTGATTTATTTATTTATTTAATAGTTAATTCCCTCGAAAATGTGGTTTCAGTCATGTCTAAACTATTTGCTTCAAATTTGCTGAATAGTTTTGGCTGGAAAAAAAAACAAAGAAGGGGATAAACTGTGTTGGAGGAAAATCCCCAGTTACCCAACAGCTCAATGATCACAGCATTTACTTAGGTAGCAGAGACCCCTTAACAGAGGCTCTGTTGAGGTGGACTACACTCAATCCTTCCTGTGACCACTTTGATTTTGTCCCAGTTGCAAGGGATGGGGACAAACCTCCCAAAGGAGCAGGCTGGTTTCCAGAGTAGGAAGCTGTGATTCTCATGCTCCCCCTTGCTGATCCAACAAACTTGGTGCCTTTGTGCAGGTCACCAGCTTCATTGTGAGGAAGAATCTCCCCTTTGTCCTGCTTCATGGATACCAAGTCCTTGGACAGCTTTCTAAGAAGTAGAATTCTTCTTCAAGTTCCCTTGGACAAAAGTAGTATATCCATGCTATGACATTCTTTCAAGCATCCAAAGCAAATACTCTACATTGGATTAAAACATAACATTTAATGGTTCACGCATAGACATAACCTTCAGGTTATTTTCTTTCAGCAAAGAAAAGCAGCCAGTTTAGTTATGTCTACACTGTGCTGATTTTTATGACATTCACTGCAGTTCTTGAGCACAAATGTTACTTCCACCAAGTCTTTAACTGATCATGAAATAGTTTGATAACCTTCATCCAGACTATCCTATGCTTCTTACAAACCCTTATTTCTGCAGCCACATAAGAGCTGAAAATGACATTGAGAACTCCCAACTCAATGCTCCCGACTCCAGTCCCTGTGGTGCCAGACACCATATCTTATGGCCCTGTCAAAGTGCACTGATACACTGCAGGTAGGTATTTTCTGGCTGCCTTTACTTGGATGAAGGTTGTTCTAACCCCGCATTGTGAATAGCTAGAAGCAGTCTTATTTCCCATCTGCACTCATCTGTGACCAGTTTACTCACATATGCTCTTCTGCCAGCACTCCTCTGTAATGTACAGCTCTTAAACTCCTTGGTTGCTGTCTTTGGTGTATCTTTAGACACCACCATATTCTCATTCACTTCTCTGCTGGATCTAGAAAACTGAGTTATTCAAGCTATCTCCATGAAACAGGCTGCTTTGTTCCTTTATCGCTGCCAAATTCCCATTTTCAGTTCCTCTTCTCCAATCAGAGGAATGGACCTATTTATGTCGCAGTGTTCTAACTGGATCTTGCCCTATCCTATCTCACTTGAGTATCTTTGTTAAATTTTACAAATACCATTTATACTTTTTAATTCCATGTTTTCATTAGCTAATGTAAGCCTGAAGTAATTCTCCTCAGCTATTTCCAAGTGGTACGTTCCCACATTACATCAGAATTTCTTACTAGTCCCCAAGGGCACTCTCTCTATAGACTCTACCATTTTTAAAATGTCCTGTTTCTATCATTCCCATCATTGAGCTGATCCAGATATTCTGAGCAATATCCCAACCCTCAACTGTCTACTGATGTTGTCTGATGCAAACAGGATCAACAGCATAGTCCTGGATTTCATGCTGGTAAACAAAAAGGTTCCAATGTCAAAAAGTTTAAACAAGAGGGACCAGGACTGCTCCTTGTAGTTCCTACCAAAACAAATCCTCAAGGATTCAACTAATACTTACCTCTCTATTTCACCTCATAAGGCATTGTTATCCTACATGAAGTGAGTTCTTTTTACTTTGGGAATAGCATGATATCCTTCAGAATGTTTTATTCTCCTATAAAAAACATCTCCTAATAATTCCCACTAATGTCAGCTTTCTCACATCAAAATCTTCCAAGTTTTCTTCCAGTTTGGTTGTAATTACCTCCAGTAATACCTTAATTTTTCTTATCCATAAACATGCAAAATTGAAGTATTACAACATATGTGTTTCTTATCCATGTGTAGTGTTTCATTTTAATATTGTCCCCATCACCAAAGACTGGGGCAAAACTGAGATCATCTCTATGTCAGCCTCTTCATACAGTAATCCTATTTATTATTTGACAGCCAAGTCTAGAAATAACAGTATTTAAACATACTGTCCTTCCTTCCTTCCTTCCTTCCTTCCTTCCTTCCTTCCTTCCTTCCTTCCTCCCTCCCTCCCTCCCTCCCTCCCTCCCTCCCTCCCTCCCTCCCTCCACTTTTATATGCATAGCTGTGTTTTCACTCGTGCACTCACAACTGTTCTTACCTGTAGTAAGTAAGAAGTACTTAAGTACTTACCTGTAGTAAGTAAGAAGTAAGACCTGAAGTCTCTGACAGCCCCTGCAGGTTCCCTGAGAGCAGGCACAGCCGCTGTAGTTGTTTACACCCTGGTATCAGCTGGACTGGCTTGGTTTCCCCACAATTAACAGTAGCTAAGTCTTGATGAAAAGCAGATCACAGGAATGACAGTGCTGATGCAGAGACACATAATGTGGGTATTCAGAGATGCACACAGAACCTCTACACTAATCATCTTTTTTTAGCTTGCTCTATCCAAGTCATCGTCTACTGGAATTTCCTCCTAATTGCAGGGAGCATTCAGTGCCTGGGGTTTTACTGTCATTTTCCAAGCCAGTTCCTGCATACTTATGGCAAAAGGCCAGATCAAAAGAAAGATTGATTAGGTGCCTCCAGTGGTTCTTACACCAAAATCCAAGATGACAATTCAAAAAAACTCAATAGCTGTGTAACTGTGAGGGTCGCTAAGTTTGCCACCTCCCTCTCTGCCTCCATCCTGCTGAGTGTTCTCATTGAAAGGCTACAAAGCCATTTCTTCCTGCCATCCCATTTCTTCTTAAAGCAATTTCCTGCAAAACCACACACCATCCTGCAAGACAGTGTCTAGGAACTTTATTTGAAGGTGTACTGTGTAACATGAATTGCCACAGGATGGAGAAAGGAAAATGCATACATGGGTTCTCATTCTGCTAAAGAATTCTGGATCAGATCAGGCTGAAAATGCTGGTTCAGATTATGCCTCATCTAGGAAAACATGGGACTTTGGCCACATTTCTCATAATTCCCATTCAGTATCTAATGTTTAAATGTTTGATCTTAAATACAGAATAAACTATCAGAAAAGCTTTTGTTCTTACAGGTATGTGTTCACTGGAAGAGATTGTTACAGGCATACAAGTGACAGGTCTGAATCAATCTCTAGTCACCTTGTCAAATTAAAAGGAGGCAGAGACAGCTTTGAGAAGCTCTGGCCAGCACTTCCAAAGGACCAGCAGCATTGTACTCCTGCATATTTCCAATATTTCAACCTTTACAATGTGTCATGTAAAGGAAGTGCTGCAGAAAGAAGAGCTGCAAAAACCCTCCTCTGCTCCAAGGTACTGTGAGGTATAAACAGCCTACTGACAGCATAACAGCAAGGATTTCATAAATCACAGCAGTCTCTCAAACTGTGATTTACACCTAGGGCCACAGAGCTCTAAGCTTCACCTATATGCACAAAGCAGCAAAGAAAAACTCGAGGTCACTTTGTCCTTAGTCTCCAAGCTACACTTACTGCAAGTTTCCTCCTGAGACTTACAGCAGAGAATCTGGCATATCACCATCACGTAAGCATTTCAATTAACCTAGATTCACAGCTTCACTTCTGTCTTCCCAATGCATCCAAGAAACTATGAAACTACCTTATTAACAAAAGCAATGTTATTTAGCTGGGGAGTTATGTAAGCAATTAAGAGCCAGGCAGAGACCAAGTCCTGCGTTATCAGACACACCCAGACATTACACAGCCACTTTTGATTCACACCTCCTTTTCTTGATTCCTTGGTATTTGTGCTTAAGATACTGACTTTAACACAGCAACTGACAGTATACCATCCAATAATTCTATTATTAGTTGGTATTTATTAATATTTATCAGCTATATATACTGTTTGAAAAAATGGGAAGCAGCTACCTGGCGGACCTTCAGAGACAAGGTACATGCCTTTCCAAGCAGAACAGTAGATATAGGCCTTTACCTACAAAGCTTACCAGATGAAGACATTTTCTTTAGCATTTGCTTGATTACTTTGGTTTGCATTTAATTATACAGATGGCTGAGTGGTTTTGTAATTTTATAGCTGGCCTGTGCTAGTAATTGATGTGGTAGTGTCAGTCTTACTGAGGCTGGTTTGGAAACGCATGGGGTTTGAAAAGCTGCTTGTATTTAAAGCCTCTTGTTACAATGCAAGAGATGAATTAAATGAAAGAATGTTAAACAATGTTGGGGTTTTTTTCCTGTGGACTTTACATAACTGTACTATTTGTCCCAAGACAATACTGGAATCAGTATATTAATGATGAAGATTGAGGCTGACTTTGCAAGTCCTTCAAAAATGTAACTCCTATGTACACAAGTTGTGTACCTGTCTTCCTGTCTGTTTTCACTAACCTAAAATGAAGAAGTTTATTTTTAATCCAGAAGAAATAATTTATTAAGCCTTAGGCTGACTGAACACTATCATGTGAGAAAGGAAAAATAAAACAAACAAACAAAACTGACAATAAACTTATATTCCTTTTCACCTCTAGTTCATATTTATGAATATAAAAGTAAAGAAACCCCTGTACTAATGACATAAATCTATTTTCTGGAAGTAGAATGATGATCTTTAGCTACGCCCTCCAAAGACTCAAGACTTCATTATCTAAAACATGACTTGTCCTATTTCCATCACAACAACACTGATCCACGTCAGTGCAGCGTCCTGAGCGAGTGACGATAGTTACACACCTTTGCGTGTAGCAGTTTGACATGGTTTACTTTTGGCAGCTTTCAAAGACTCTATCTGCTTGGACTACTGACAGGTGTTTTGTCCATCATACTCTGTTGTCACAACTTGCTTCTCATTTGGGATAGAGTTGATTCATGTCACTGAACAGAGATAGTCCATGATATCTCTGGCAACTCACTTAGCTCTTCTAGCTGTTCTCCCATATGCAAAACACAAAGATGGACTAGATCCACGAGATCTAGTGATCTAAATTTTAGAGAACCTAGCTATTAGGAGAATCAACTCCCCTGTTGGTAGTGCTCTTATATTCTTCAAATATTTTCAGAGTGAGAGCCTGAAAAGAGGATTTGCAAAAGCCTTATTTAGCCAGCAGCAAGTGCTAAAACCACAGCCCCATCTCTTAAAACAGATGCACACATGGGTGGTTTGTCTCCTTTTGCTTCTTTTGCGACAGTAGCGAAAGCATGCCTGAGGTCCAAAGCCAAATCCCTCTTCTCCCTGAATCAGCTTGGGGACTATGGAATACCCTAAAGGAACTACCTGAAGCTGATGGCTTTTAACCAGTAAGCCCCAAGTATGAACATCTTACAAATCTGTACCTATAAATGTAGCCAGTTGTGAAAATGGTCAACAGTGAATTCCCTACTGCCTTGGGACACCTAAAACATATTTGGACTGTAGATTATCTAAAGAGTTCAGCAGCATTTCAGGGAATAGAGAGAGAGATGAAGGATCCAACTGTGGAGTCCTAGGCTTAAAGCTACAGCAGACATACTGGAAGGCTTGGACTTTGCCTTACAAAACATAGTAAATAACATTTGACAATTCACTGCATGGGACTTCAAAACTAGCATACACAGAGAGAGTAGGAAGAGTTCTGCCTTAGATAGTCCTTGTAGGAATAGGTGATACCCTGAGAGATTTACACCACTGAAGGCAGAAAAAGTAGAACTGTAAAAAGACCACAGAAGGTGGTGTCATTTTTCCTCTAGGGCACATTAAAACAGAGGTTTTTTGCAAACACTGAGAGAAGGATTAGACTTTCTGAGTACTATTTTTGTTACTTAGTCACTTACAACCAGCAATAAATCTTCTGCTGATGATTTTGTTGAGGATTTGTGTCATACAAAGGAATTCAGCTGACTACCTTTGTCAATGTGTCTCCGTAACAGAGTAAAACTTGTTTAGCTAGTAAACAGATATGTCCTGAAGGGTGGAAGAATAGATCTATTGGGCAAGAATTTCAAGAAGGTACTATTTCTACACACTTGCTTTTGAAGTCACAATCACACTTTTTTTCCTATGTAAAAAGGGCTGTTATGCTTATTTAAGATTTTGTTACCTTTGTTTAGATAGCATTCTGAACAAAGCCATTAAATCACATAAGCTAAAGATCATTTTTTACAAAGCTTATAGATAAGAAAAACTAAAACAAAAAAGAAGCACGTTGCCTATAGCTAAGAGGAAACTAAGAGCTTAGATCATCAGATCACCTAGTGCCCAACTCTGAGTTCACTGAAATCGTCCCCAAAATTGTTGTTCACAGTAACAGAACTTAGCACAAGCTCCTTACTGATCACTAGAGACACGCTTATTATGTTTGATCTGTTTTCCAAACCTATTTTAAATCCTTTTAAAAAGCCAAAACATTTTTGTTGTGCTTCTAAAAATTAGCTAATGAATAGGTTGCAAGTGAAGAAATCATGTTTATTTTAGGTAATTTAGAGTTTTGAACTGCTATTTTGAAAGGCTGTGTAACTTCATGATCCAGTTAGTACCCACATATAATCCTAGTAGCAACCCAATTCATTCTCACACTCACTTCTTTTATCTCCTAGCAAAGTAAACTGTTTGAGGAGACGATGAGATTTTTTTTTGGTGGTGCTGCAGTTAAGCAGATCCTAATCTGTTTTGACGATGAAGTAGTTCTAAGATATAAATAACCAGTGCCTCTCCTAAACAGATTTCACCAGTTCCTTCAGAAAACTCTCATAAACTCAGTGTGGTTCACTGTAAAGCGTGAGCGATAACGCCCATATTGACTTTTCACAATGTTCTTGTGTGTGCGTGTTTCTGTGAGGCTTGAGGATTTTGACTCAGTGGACTGTAAAAGCAGAATCCAGTTATGGAGTTTAGGTGATATTCAGAGCAGACCTTCCCTCAAGTTGGGAGTTGTTTAGCACCAGGGCCCTGACTCAGAATATCACTGAGTGTGATCTCGCAAGTGACTCACATATTTACTTCTCTGACTCTCTCTCCTCTTCCTTTAAAGTTAAAATATTGAGCCACATTTCTGACATCAGCTCACTGCCAGCCAGCTATCAGCTGCAAGTCAACACAGTAAAATGTTAACCTTTCCTCCCTGAGGTCCCTCCACTTTAGTGAATGACACTTCCACAGTCTCTGTTGTTCTGCCCCAGAACATCTGCCCAGCAGCCACATCTCAGGGCTGCTGGAACCATATTTTGGCCACAACTTCACATGGCATTCCATGGAGCGTCCCTACCATCCAATTCCCCACCTCCATCCCTGCAGCCACAGCTCAGGCATCAGTAGCCTCAGTCTCCCTGCTGTAGCCACTCTTGCCTGGGTCTGATAAACAACATCCTGTCCCCTCAAAGTGCCCACCGAGCGCAGCAAGGTGGCTGTACCCATCTCCAGCACAGTGTGGAGGCTCATCTTCCTCGAGGGGCATGAGGATGGCCTGCACCTTCCCCAGCACAGCTCCCCTCTGCCTAGTTCTTCATTCTCCTTCTCATACATGTAGGATATACACACAGGAGAGGGATGGAGTACCTCTCCTATAAGAGAATTTGGACTGTTCAGCTTGGAAAAGAGAAGGCTTTGGGGTGACCTTATTGTGGCCTTTCAATACCTGAAGGGAGTTTATAGAAAAGGGCAAGACTATTGACAAGACCATGTAGCAACAAAACAAGAGAGAATGGTTTCAAATTCAAGGAGTGTAGGCTTAGATTAGATATGGGGGAAAGAAATCTTTTCCATGAGGGTGGTGAGGCACTGGAATTTCCCAGGGAAATTGTGGAGGCACCATCCCTGATGTGGTAGGGCCAAGCTGGAAGGAGACCTAAGCAATGTGGCCGAGTGAAAGGTGCCACTGCCCACGGCAGGGGGCTTGGAATTAGAAAATATTTAAGGTCCTTTCCAACCCAAACCGTTCCACGAATCTCTGATTCATGCCGTGAGCACTGCTGCTCTATCGGAAACACTGCTCTCCCACCTTCTCAAATATTTCTGCCTTTTTTTTCCTGTGTGCTTGACGCCATGCGGGCAGGCTGAGGTCTCATGAGCCAAAACGCACACAGCCCTGTCTCCGAGCGGCTGCCTTGCCCAGGCCGGGCACGGCCCCGCCGAGCTCAGGGCTGCAGCCGGGCGCCGGGCGAGCGCCGAACAATGCGCCGCTCGCAGCGGGGCCTTATGGGTAGGGGAGGCGGCCTGCGCGGGGCCGGGAGCGGGAGGCCGCGCCGGGCCGGCGGTGGGCGGAACGCGGAAAGCGGAGAGGGAAAGCGAGGCTGGCGGGATCGCGGCTCCCGCCCCAGCAGCCGGCGAGCGCTGCAGAGAGAGCCGCACTCTGAGCCCGACCCCGCGGCAGCCGCTCCCCCTTCGCTGCCCGCCTCTCCCCGCCCTCAGAGCGATGTCCCGGCGGAGCGGGCAGTGAGGCGGCGGCCGCCAAGGGACGCCCTGAGCGGCGAGAGGCGGAGGCACGGCGGGAAGCGCTCCGTCCCTCCCTTCCAGCTCTCTCCCCTCCCTCTCCCCGCGCCCGGGCGGAGCAGCGGCCGTTTTCCCTCGCCCTTCATGCCCGGGCGGCGGCCACCGGCGGCGCTGCCCTCCGCTCCCGCCTCGCCGCCCCCGCCCTTCCCGGGCTCGCCGCCGCGCTAGGCCCGCCGGGCGGCCCCGCGCAGTGCCCTCCGCGGGCCCGGCACCAGGCGGGCCGGAGGATGAGCCAGCAGCCGGCGGGGAAGATGTCGGCGGCTCCCCTGGCGGCCGAGGCGCTGGAGCCAACGGCGGGGATGCTCGAGGGCCGCCAGAGGAAGCTGGAGTCCATGATCCGCGACCCGCGCTCCCCGGTCAACGTGGAGAGCCTGCTGGTGAGGGGCGGCCGCGCCTGGGGGGAGCGCTCGGCGGGGGAACAAAGGGAGCGCTGCCCTCGCCTCAGGCGGGCGGGAGGGAACGGGAAGGAAGGAAAGGGCTCCCGCGTCCTGAAAGTGCTTTCCTGGGGGAGGACGAAGGATCGTCTCCACGCCCCCGGCCGGGCCACCGGCAGCGGGGAGGTGGCGGGAGCGGCCCTCGCCTCCGGGACGGTGTTGGGCGAGGGGACGGGCTCGGCACCGTGAGAGGAAAGCGAGCGCTCCCCGATTAGCAACATCTTATTTGGGGGAAAGCGAGAAACGTCCCTGGCGAGATCTGATCCAGGGAGAGGAAAGCGCCTTGTTTTCCCTCCCGGCATCGTTCGCACCGTTCGCTTTCGCGCCTGGGAATCCCAGCGTGTCCGTCCTCAAAGTACCTGCCTTTGTGTGCGCTGCCGGCACCCATCGCTCACCCCTGTGAAACGTCCCCTGGTGAAGCTGAGGTTGCTGTGAGATGTGGAAATAATTCAGGAAAAGGGGACACGCCTAAGAGAGAAATGTAACTGGGGGGTCCAGTGACCCTTCATGTTTATTTTTCATTGGGGCAAATTGATTCGTCTGTGTCCTGTTTCAAATAGCATTTTTCCGTGTGAGTGTATGAAATACAATTTACTGTAGTGAGAAATCTATGCGCTTGTGAAGAAGTGTGAAAGGGGTTAGATTTTCTCATTTAACCATCTGAACTCTATAAATGCAGCCAAGAGACAGATTATTATCATTATTACTATCACTGTTGTTATCGTTATTTTCATTATCAATATTATAATTATTAGTATTTTAACTGATAAATATTTTAGGGTCTTCAGATCTTATATTTCCAGTCTGCCCCAAGATTTCCAATGTGTCCCAGTTATGAGGAGCAGAAAAAGGGAGAATAAATCCCAGTCCTTCCAGCAGTTGCTCAAGGCACATACACTGTGGGTTTTTTTGTGCTTTCAAATGACTCAGTTCTGTTTGGCCAAAAATACAGGAACTGACTGAACAGAATGTATGCCTGTGCTGTGTGGAGAATATAGGAATTTCCTATAACATCTGAAAAATGTTCTTCTTGAGGCTGTGGTGCTGTTACTCCTCTCATACATGTTCCGAGGCATAATGACAGCCATAGTCAATGGAGGGGGGTGGGAAACAGTGCTACATATCTGACTGGATTCAGATAAGTTTTTGCCTAGGTCAAAGCAGAGAGAGCTGCCTCTGGGCTTCGCTCCCAGCGTTTTCACTTTGGTATTTTGCTTGGAAAACTTTGACCTGTGGCCAAAAAAGAGCAGTTAAAAATAGTACAGTCGTTCTGAAAAATGCATCAGGTTAATACTTAACCCCAGTAGACTTTTTCACACTCTGCTTTTATACTTTTATATGCATGATTCTTTTATTCTGTCACCTCCCCATGCCTTGGATGTAGATTGAATACACTAAAATATGTTTGTGTTTCTGAAGATAAATCCTAGCTGCAAAATTGAGACTGGGCTGCTTAGAACTTGATTTTTTTGTTTGTTTTATATGCTAGCAATGTGGACTGCTTCATGTAATACATTGAGAAAGCAAACTATGGGAGAGTGTTAGCTGGATTGTAAATGCATTTTTTTACAGTAAAGGTCATCACTGTTCTCTACACTCTGTCTGTAAGTATTGTTAAAAACCAGCAGCAATGAAATATTATGCTAATCAATCAAATTTCCTAGCTTGTGCAGTCTGCATATCTGTGTATGAAATAATGGACTATTTATTATTCTTATTTAGGAAATTTGCAACAGATTTCCTGTAAAAGCACCTTCTTTTGCTCTCTGGCATTGTTGCTTTAGGAAATTTGGCATTTATTTTGCATTGGTGTGCTGCTAAATAGTCTGAGTATGAAAGCATATTCATATTGAAAAATTTACTTGTTTACTAACCAGCTCCCTTGCAGTGTAAATTATCAAAAGTGGAAATGTGTTTTCAGTTAAAAGGAGAAATACAGCAACATGAACTGAGAGTCAGGGAAAGCATCTTAAAAAGACTAGCTGGAATGCCACTATTCCATCCTCCAAAAATAACATAACCAAAACTAAAAATGTGGAATGGAATTCAAAATGGAATTCATTTCCTTACAGTGTAAAAAGTCATAAACAGCTGCTATTCTGTATTTTGTGTGCATGCTTTATTTTTGGGAAGCCGTAAAAAGCGAAAAAGTAGCTGTTGATCTCTAACACATGGTGTAAATTTGAAAGACGTGAGAAGCTGAGGTAATAAGCTGTCTTTCTCTAGATAGCAATTCCACTGTCATCAAGGGATGTTTTATTCAGTGGCTCTAAATGAAGAGACTCTCTTTGCGTACCTTCCTGACCACAGCATGGCTGACCACATCCATCTGTTCCTTCAGCAGGAGAATCTATGAAGCCAAATACGTTGATTGATGATGTTCCTCCCATCCCCCTTCGGGGCCCAAGAGAGACTGTTAGATGTTCTAATGGGATTTTTGCTGTCTTGTGTGCCTTAACAGTTATTAATGCCTGTGTTGAGCATAATTATTTGTGTTTGATTAAAGCCTATCTTCAAAAAAGACCTGTGCATTCCCAGTTTAGAGGCATTATGAGATGGAGAACTCTGCATTTAGTTTGTTCTCACAGGCAGTTACGAAGGCAAAATAAAACGTCCCAGGAAACAACCAACCAACCAAAATGTGTGGCATGTTATTGCCACCCATCTTCTGCTAAATAAAGAAAAGTCATGGAGGACTTTCTACTCATTAGCATAGATGAGATGCACAGCCAGCACTTGGTGGGGTTCTTCTGGTTTTGTTCTGATTAAGAGATGGAGAGAGGAATGCTAGAACTGTGTGCTCAGTGCTGTGATAGGTGTCAGCAAAGACATCCACAAAGGGAAGTGGTTATTGCAACCTCATTGAGGCGTTGGCTGAGTGCTCATTCTCTCATTGTGTCTTGTTGAAAGCTTGTTGTTAGGTTGCCTATGCTAAGATAAATAATTTTGATATTGTCACAGCTTTCTATGGTACAGTCTTACTCTTTTTGGGCATGTAGCAGTGCATTAGTGGTTATGAAAACCTGTTTTCTGTATTACATTTAGATCATGCAGATTACTTTATAAAGCTACCATATTTATATTATTTGCCTTTCTGCCAGTTGTGTCACCCACTAATTTAATGAAGTGACATTTTTATGTGTACTGCATGTACACATGGATGATAGCACTTAATGGCATTTGACCTTGGCTGATCCATAAGAAACCCTTCTATAAATACATTCCTACCGAATAGTTCTGACTTGACAGCTACATTTAAGGCAAGCTTAACAGTGCTCAAATACATTTGGGCATTTATGATTTTGCACATAAGCTCTATCTACAGTATGAACTGAGTTATTTTTGATAGTATTTCATACACATTATCTAGTAGGGGTGCGTTGGCAAGTGTTACCTTCTCTAAAACAAGAGCAGAGAGGTCACTGTAGGCTGTGTAAAACTAATCCAGACCTCCGCTTCCTTGCCATGTGTAATTGTATCACTTCAGCACACGCTGAACTCAACTTTTGAGTTGTGTGGTGGTGATGAACAGCTCTGGTAAATCTTACCATGCTCTTTCTGCAGTGCTCTGCCTGGGCTGGAGCTGCTCAAGTGCAGTTGTCCAGAGAAAGGTGCTGGTGTTTGCCCTTGGACTCACTGGTTCAGTGCAAGCCTCAGAATTTTAGTGCTAAGCTTGAAGTTTGGCATTACACTGGAGGTGTAAAATGTTGAGTGTATTCTGGCTGCTCTGCTATAGTTGTGTCAGCTTTTGAAAGAAGGAGCTCTTAAAACTGTTAATTAGGCAGTGCATCAGTGAAATTGTGAGCACAGTGCTGGGCTCTCCTGGCATGCAAGCGTGATGGACTGAGAAATGGAGAGATGATTAGCAGGAGAGTGCTCAAGTGTCTCAGAATACACATGCCTTAGAATCCAAACCCACAAACCAAAACTGAACTAATTTGCTTTTTATTTCTTTTAAAAATAAAGCTGAGAGGTAAACTGTGTATTTACACTAGTTTGAACATGAATAGATGTTCATCTACATGGATCATTGCCATCAAGACCCTGGAATTTTATTCTTAATGAAAAGTGGATTGGAGACACAGCTGTGACTCCCATTCTTTCAGTAGGTGCATCTGTCCATAAAGATCTCATCAATTGAGTAGATGCCAACCTTGTACCAAGAGTGTTAATTGAGCAGATCACTAGGCTGAGCTCTGTTAATTCAGGATCTCCAGGTCATCATGGCTGATACAAGGTATTCCTTTGCAGGATTTTAGCCTTAGGAACTTTCTAAGTATTTCGTAATTAATATGAAAGTTGTTTCACTTTCCTGAATTTATTGCCACACATAATTTTGAATCAGCAAGAACAATCTGTTGTGTTAATTTGAGCCAGCAAGTACAGGGAAGAGATGCATATGTATCAGTTAGCAGGATCTGATCTAAAATTCATTGCCCACTAAGTAATTTGAAGGCCAGATGATTCTCTGTTCTTGAAGAAATAACGTTTTCTTGTTTGTTGTATTTCCTGTGCTGATATTTCTCTCTTAGTTTCTGACTCTTTCTATAAATGTTCTACTATTTTTGATCTGTAATTTTAGAACATCTACTTGCAGACTTAAAAATTATGATCCTTAAGGAAACTGAATTGTCTTTTGTTCATTGTTCCCCTCTGATGGATTTATAAATAGCAGTATGGTTAGCTGGAAAAAGATAGTTCTACTTTGCTGACAGCTTTATGTGTTTTTATATTCTGACTTATTCTACACTAGGATTAAAGTGTTTCACTTCTGATTTGAGAAAACAGAAAGAACATTTTGCTCAGCTTCAGGTCTTTTTACTGCCACACGAGATGCATGCAGATTTTGTGTGTGTGTATTCACAATAGGCATGTTCACTCCCAGTATTTCATCTCTGTTGATCAGATTGCAGAGTGTGTCATTAGGATTCTTTAATTGTCCAATCTTTGTAGCAACTTAAAAGAAACATAAATACACCTACACTAGCAAATTAGCTGAGATTTCTTCTGTTTAATGTGTGCAGGAATAAAAGTTCAGGAACTCTTCACTTTTCCAAATATTAGTAGTCTCAGTTTCAGTTGAAATGCGCGCAAATGCTTATTAGAACCTGCTTTTTAAAGTACATTTTCAGTTCTAACTAATGGCAGAGCAGTGCCAAAGCATTTGGCTCTTTGTCTAGTAATGCAGTCCATAACAAAAGCTGCCTAATTTCAAAAGAAAGGAAAGTGCTACCTCAGTAGCCAATCTCCACAGCAATCAGTTGATGATTTCTTGCCAGTGTTTGATCTACGAAATATGACTGGAATTGTATCAGTGTCACAGAGGAGCTGACTTTGGGTTTTAGAGATGAAAGTGATTAAAATTGGGTAGTAGAATTTTACATAATGAAAGATTTAAAGAAATTAAATATGTGTGTTTTTATTACTCATAAGCATGGGGGGTTTTGGGGGGAAGAATGCTATATTGTGTCCAAGGTTTCTTCTAAACTGTTACACTGTAAAGCAGCGAATGATTCTGGTAACAAATTTATTTTAAATACTTTTTTTCTTGGTACATCTCATTGGTTAAGAACAAGAATACAGTGTTTATATTGGCAGACTTGGCTAGTAATACACTTATTTTAATGAGCTGTTGGCCATGTAAACACAAGGTTGGATGCAGCGCTGGGTTTCCCAGGCACAGCTGCGGTGCTGCAGCAGAGCGGTGTCCGAAGGGCCCCGAGCCCGGGCACGCGCGGCTGCCTGAGCGCGGTGAGGCATCGCCCGCACCCTGCATGGGCAGCGCTGTATCCATTCCCTGCTACCAGAGCATTAACGCTGTATGCTGCGGTCAGTGATTGGGCCCCCAACATGCCGACAGCTTGCAGCATGTGGAACGCTGTGATTTTGTGAATTTTGTCCAGATTTCACTGTGGTGGATAGTCGCAGTCTGTAACAGGTGCTTTGTGTGGTGTGGACTTAGCTTTTACTCTGTGTTTGTCTGCTACTGTTACAGCTATTGAAAGAGGGGCCTTTTTTTTGTCTGTGAAGTATCATGGAGTTTTGTTGTTGGATGGACACAGATTTCTTCATTGTCATGTGAAATGTGCCTTCTGTTCAGTCGCTGCTTCATTTGTTGTAGGGTGTGGAAGGTGATAGACACGAGAAGAAAAACAATCTGGGTGTGACATACAGAGGGGTTTTGATTATGCTTGTCTTCCTTTAATTTTATTTTATGCAGAATGACTTACCTAAGTCAAATCTTTTACAGAAAATAACCCATCATGTGCTTTGTGTTTTGTGTGCCCAGATGGAGACTAATGAGTTCTAATAGTGTTCAGCATTGATACTTTAATTCCACATCATTTCATCATTCATTTTTTTTAGGATAGTGTTGTTCAGATTGTACAGAGAATAAAAAATGGTGTACAGGAGAGTCTGAATCCTAATCTACTGCTATCACTTTATGGTTTCAGACAAATCTTTCTTCATTTCCAACTATATGAAATGGAGATGATGAAGCTTTATTTTGAAGATATACTGGAAAATATTACAAGATTTATTAATATTAAAATATATTACTGGAAAATAATTTAATATTTAGAATAGACTTATGTGATTAAAAAAGTTGATCGCAAGTAAGCCATGCCCAAGTGTTTAATTCTGAACCTTGAGGATTCAAGTAATCGAGTAATTGCTTTATTGCCTTTCGACTGTTCTAAATCATGAGTACTGATTTTATTAGTCCATATTTAAAGTACAAAATTACAGGATCCTACATAAAGCTAGATAAAGTTTGAATGACTCATCCAAACACAAGAATTTTCTTGTACTTTTCTTCAGGAGGAAATGAAGAGGAGGTCACATACAGGCTTGAAAGTAGGCTTCAACAGCTATGAAAGAAGAAAAGCTTTAGCAAATAGTCCTTTTTTTTTTTTAATCTCAAAACACATAATGTTGACTGTTACTGACACCAAATAAATAAATAACTAGAAGAAAAATGCCTGAGTTCCACACTTTCTTTCAAATGCTATTTAAAGTTTAACTAAAATCTTGATTACTATTTAAAGGCTGTAACGCATCATTGTTCTTTGTCCATGTCACTGCTGTTACAGATAGCCGTCCAAAGTCTATAGCTTCATTGTTGATTAAATATCAAACATAGTTCTGTCAGCATAGGTTTATCCTAGTATGGAACAGAGAGAAGGATCTTCAGCTTCTTTGGGAATTCCTTTTTACTGAATGAGCTCTGAACTTGGAAATCTGCTTTTGTTTGTTGCTACTGTACAACTTAATTGACCCTCTTTATTTTTCTTTTGTTTGAAATTAAGAGTGCTGCATTGATAAATTCACAGGACTGTGTATCTGCATACTTTCAATGAGATTATGTTCTAGAAACAGTAATAGCACAGGTTTTGGTTGAGGGATATACAAACATTTGGTGTGCCTGTGCTATAAAAATGTTGTGTTTTGTACAGAAAATAGTTTAAACTGGTTTTCCTTCTGGTTACTCAAACTAGTTTGTTCTAGTCTCATTTTCAGTTTAATGCTGATCATTTTAAGTACAGGATTAGGGAGACAAGTGTTTTCATTTGTTGCATGTTTAGGACACAGATTTTTATTTGTAAATGACTTTTAGCAGCATCTGCTATATAGGGAAGGCTATATTATGATAGGCTTCTACAATGTGCAGCTAGAGTCATTGGAAACAAGCTGCAGTAAATAGATAAAAGATCTTCTGAGGTTACTTAATATTGGTTGCACTCCTTCTTGCACAATTTTATAATTATGCTTGACTTCTGAATTATGGGATTTTTTGGTGGAATTTTAAACTTTTGTCATGAAGTAACCATGAAGTCTCTCAATTCAGGAATAGAATTATTCCTTCTAATAGTTTAGGAGAATGGAGAAGAGCAAGAAATAATAGCATGTTAGAAGCTGATGGTTTAGTGAGTGAGAAATGAAAACCTTTCCAATGCCAGGGGTATGCATGCATGATCTCTTTCCTTTAGGGAACATCTCGGGACCTCCTCCTCCAACAGTAAAAGTTAGGCCACTCTAGGCACAAAGCCACAGTTTTTATTTCTTGGCCTGTTCAATTTAATGACCTTTTTAGGGTGTATAAAACTCGATTATAAAATACCTCCCCCTTTTATTTTATGTTCTTTTATATGAAAAGTGAGAACAACTGCTTGAATTACTCATCTGGCAAGGAGGTACTGGCAGTTTATGATTGTATCGCAGCTGCTGCTATTAATTTAAACATTATTCTATGTTAATTTTCTTTTCTCTGTGAGTACAAAATAATAATTCTGTTAAACTTAAGACTTGCATCCATGCTGGTATTACAAGCACCTGTACTATATATCTGATAGGGAAAGCTGAAAATAGCTGCACTTGGAAAAAAAAATCCTATTACTAAATTGTTAAGATTTATAAAGCTGTTTTCTAAATTGCTTTCAAATTCATTTTTCCATATTGGTTTAATTATATGGAATGTGCTTATTTTTTATTGTATTTTTTAGTTATTTTCCTTATTCCCCACTTGTCATCTTCCCAGAACTGAAGGATTTGTCTTGACTCTGCAAATGTGATGTCAAATGTGATGTTATTGCCAGTGAGGCTGGGAAGCAGTAGAACTCTGTTGTCAGAGTTCTGCTGGTAAAACCTGGATGTAACAGCAAATGGGGCAGCCTGAACATTATTTTGTATGCACATAGTGTTCTGTGTCAGAAATATTTTAAGCTTGTATTAAAAGGTAATAAATACACTAATAAAAGCTATGTCTCCTGAAAAAAAATATTATGTTGGCAATTCCTTTTAATCATAGACATCTAGCTAGATCTCTGGTTTAGAAATTATTTCTACTCAGATTATGAAGAAAACCACTAAATGTGGACACAGTGATGAGGAATAGTTTATGTGCATAGAGTCTGGAACAGTAGCACCATGAGGTGTGAATCATTTCATCTATTTTAATGGTTGGCTGCCTCTGAAGAAAGGCAATTTAAGTGTCAAAATAAACTACTTCAGTGCTCTCATTTTTTAGAAGAAATACCAGTATTTGTTCCCACATGTGCCTTGCAGTGTTTCTCAAGTGGCAGAAGTCCCAAATGTGCCCTCTCTACCTGTGAAAATATCTTTGGCAAATTTGGACATATATAAAGTGGAAAACCTAACTAAAATTTTGTAAGGTATGAGGTTGTTCACTATTTAAAAAGCTCCTGGCTTTATTTTATATGACTCTACTGCAGGACTTCACTGAATCAGAAAATCAAAGATAGCACTGAGCCCAACTGCAGAGCTTATTTTACATTTTCTACCTAGAATAGACTGTTCTGCTTATTCTGCCATATTGCTGAAAGAATGTTTGCGATAAGTTGGGTTAAAGTACATATGGTGATGTGGTATTCGTGTTTTGAAATCACACTGTCTAAATTTATGAGGGAAGATGTGCAGTATGTCTTACAGACAGATGGGAATTAATAAAATTGCAGTATACTTGCAATACAAATTCTTTTTTGTTAAATCAAAACCAAGTGAATGTACACTGAAGTTATTTCTGCTTGTCAGTGTTTTACATCAAATGGATGGTGAATGTCACAGGGGAGAGGAACGGCTGTTTTGCCTTTCTGGAGGACTGAAGAAAAGTCTTAGACACATTATATTCCAAGGTGGAGCTTCTTAGTTCTATTTTGATTTCAAGTTTACTTTCTACAGTTTATCAGAAGGAGACTGCCATGTAATTGGACTCCTTTCTTGGCACATGTTAGTTGTTTTTGGGTTTGTACACAGACTAAATTTCTGAATTGTGGAATTTATTTTGGTTTAATACCATCATGCCTTGATTTTTTTTCTCGTGTGTGAACTCTTAGCATTGTTGGATCAGTTTTCCTCTAAAATGGAAGTGGGGAACAAACAAATGTGCTGGAAGCTGTAATATCATAGGGTCACTGATGCTGAAAGCACATATGGATTGTGAGAGAAGCATAACATTTTTTTATCTTCTTTGTGTTTGCATTGTAAAAAATTAATGAAAAAGTCATTATTGTGGTAAAATGTCACTGTCATCTGTAAGTTTGTTTCTAATAACAGTAACTCAGACTGTGTCAGGGTTCTCCCCTGTACCTGGTGTGGTGTTGCCCTATCCTAGTGGGCAGTTCCTGGCCCAAGATTGTCCAGAAACATCGCTGTGGTTACAGTGAGGGGACTGGAGGCCTCACACAGAGGTTCAGGTGCTACTCATGTTTCACAAAAGGATTCACCAGAATACCCTTTCAACTCAGAATATGCTGTATATCCTTCTGTGAATCTGTGATTTAAGTCAAAACCAGCAGAATGATCAGCAATTTAGGCTTAAAATAAACCTTGCCAGTGCTCAGAGTGAAGGATGGTTTCCAAGGCCACATCTGTAACAGCAAGTGAAACAAGAGCAGCACCAATTATCTCGTGTTATTCCTGAGTTATTTCTGAAAATGTTGATCTTTGAGTAGGTGAACATATTCAATAATAAATTTTTTTGTATGTCTGAACTCCCTTTGACGGTGAGGTGTATCTACCTAGTCATATGCACATTTTCCATGTAGGGTAATAAGAAATGACAAGAAACTCAAATCATTTAGGGACCCAATTATGTCTAGAACAGCCTGAAACACCAGGGTCACGCTCTTACCTGCTCATTGTGCAGTGAAGCTGTTAAACTGTTTTTTGTTGATACAAGGACTTTGTATCCCCAAATTAAATTCTGCTTTAGTAGAGAGTAGTGATCTCTGCTTGCTGTTGGGTGGTGCCATGCTGCGGTGGCTGTCCTGTTTCTGCTTAGGTCAAGGTTGTGTGCTCTCCACCTGTGTATATTCATATAGGATGTGTGCAGAAATACTCTTACAAGAGATCTATGCAAATTTTTTTTTCTTCCTCACAATCTTTAGCCAAGCGCATACACTTCTTCTGACCTTAATGGTCTTTATGCACGAGTCTTTTCTTCAAATGTAAAAATTGTGATTCCTTGAGGAATGGCTCTTGTGAGGATTAACCTGCTCAGGTCTTAGGCAAATATTTTCTTGACTTTCCATATAAGAATCACTTGTTGCCAAAGCTGAAGGAAAATTTAGGAAACATCGAGTTGTTGTCTGTGGAAAAACTGTTTTCCACTTATAAAACCGTGAGGAATTTGAAATCTACTTTTTATTTTGCTTTGCTTTCCCAAGTAATTTAGGCTATTCACTTAGCCCTGAATTTCTTGCCATATTTTTATTTAACAGTTGTGGGTTTTCTTAATTCTTTATATTCCAAATATATATTCACTTTGAAAAGGAAATTAATATAATGGAATAAGCACAAACTAAATAAACTGAAAAATATTATTCTATTTAAAAATTTCTTTTTTGCTACCATGGTATCAGCTGATATTTCTAATATCAGTTTTTAGACAAATTCCGATAGATTTAATTTAACTGTCTCAATGAAAACAGTCCTGTGTTATCTTCTGACAAAGTAAAAAGGCAAGATTTCATTGCCTGCATATATGAAGGTAATACCTTGCAGAGCTGTTATTAATTGGAAAGAATACTTTATGTCTGATTCAAGTTTGACAGTGCCCAGGAGCCTTTGCTTTACCTTGAAAAGGCTGTGAAATTGTCCTGCCATTCTGAAGATACAAGGTACTTGGTTGTCAGATTAAGACCAAACTTCCTGAGGATGTGGGTTTCTATGAAGATCTCTATCAGCCCTAGACAAACATGTTAGAATGTCCATGGAGGATGAGGGAAGCCTAAAAATGCTGTAGGATGCTGTCTCTGTTTCTGAATTGCTTCTAGAAGCAGAAAGAGATGAGATTTTGCAGACATGAACTTGGTAAGTAGGTGAGTACTGTGCTTGGGTCAGATAACTGTGGTCTGTAATGTGGATGTAAATGCAGCAGTAATTAAAACAAGCCTAAATATTCTCAGGTAGTCTGCAGTGCTCTGAAGGAAGATACAACAGTGGGGATGTTGTAAATAAAAATTTTGGAAAAGGTGGGCACAGCAGAGGATGGATGTGTTCTCAGGTGCATGTGCAATAATTATTATTAATGGCAGCATGCTAACTTTTCTGCCTTAGAACTAGCACATTTAGAAGAGGAACAGACATGATCTACTGGTGGTCTTCATAACTGGAATAAGGTTTTCTGTGTTATTCTTTAATAGTTTAGATTTCGATTTTTAAAAATGTAGATTTTCGTATTTAAGTGCTTCTGCCATTAAGGGTAGTACCAATCAAATTTTTATATATTTATCAAGAATACATCTGTTTTGGAATAATTTGTAAATGAACCAATAAAATTGTACACTGTTACATGAAGATACCAAGCAGCTTTTAAAATAAGAACAAGAAATATTCAGAAATCTGAAGAATAGAGAAGTTTTTCAGTATGAGAAACTAAGCCTCAGTTATCTCAGAAACTTTTTAACCCCTGTCTTTCTCCTTTACTAGTTATATGAATCTATTTAAAAACAAATGGCTAACACAAATAGTTTCCCTATCAGTTAAAGCAGTAGCTCCACCAGCTTCCCTGAGTCACCACCTTGGTAGTGATACAATATTTGTGCTGGTGTGTTGTGAATTGCTTTGAGTACCTAACCTGGATAAAAACTAGCCTGAATCACTTTCTCAGCTAATCCTGGCAGATTTGCAGAATGATCACCAACCATATTCAGTTTAACAAGGACAAATGCTGGATTCTGTATCTGGGATGGAGCAACCTCAGTTGTGTGCACAGACTGGGGAATGCGATGCTGGAGAGCAGTGCCATGGAAAGGGATTTGGGGTCCTGGTCAGCAGAAAGCTGAACATGAGCCAGCAGTGCCCTGGCAGCCAGGAGGGCCATCCCTGTCCTGGGGCCATCAGGGCCAGCACGGCCAGCTGGGCAAGGGAGGGGATTGTCCTGCTCTGCTCTGCTCTGGGGCAGCCTCACCTCCTGTGCTGGGGACAGCTCTGGGTGCCACAAGGTAAGAAAGCCTTTAAACTGCTGCAGTGTCCAAAGGAGGGGACAAAGATGGTGAAGGGCCCTGAGGGGAAGCCTGTGAGGAGTGACTGAGGTGACTTGGAGGAGGCTGAGGGCAGAGCTCACTGCAGTTACAGCTTCCTTGGGAGGGGGAGAGGAGGCGCAGGCACTGATCTTTTCACTCTCAAGGCCAGTAAAAAGACTTGAGGAAACAGCATGAAGCTGAGTCAGGGGAAGTTTAGGTTAGATATCAGGAAGAAGTTTTTCATCCAGAAGGTGGTTGGGCCCTGGAACAGCTCCCCAGGGAAGTGGTTACAGCACTAGCCTGACAGAGCTCAAGAAGCATTTGAACAATCCTCTCAGGCACATGGTTGGTTTCTTGGGGTGTCCTGTTCAGGGCCTGAAGTTGGACTCAACGATCTCTGTGGGTCTATTACAATTCAGCATATTCTATGAGTCTATGAACTATCACAATAACACAAAAAACCAAAAAAAACCTGAACCTCTCCAAAGCAAACCAAAAAATCTAGAGCATATCTCCTTTCTCCAAAGGGGTAGGTTCCAAGTGAATGGTGTGTTTATTGATGCAGCATACTTTTTCTGAATGCAGGCCATCATCTGCATGTCCTTCCACAGTGTTGGTAATGAAACTTTGAGGAGAGCGTGGTCCAAGCAAAAGAATTTGTGCACTGCTCTGCAAATACTGTAGTTTCTTTCATATTACAGAGAACACTTCAGCTAGAATATGCTAATATATTTAGGAGAAAAGAGAATGAGAATAAAAGAATTAAATAAATTCTGCTATCACATTCAGTGGTAATATCACAGTGTCTTACTAGTCTGTGTACACAGAAAATTGTAGAAACTGGAAAGGGTTTTTAAAACTAGTTTAAGAAAAAAATAGTAAAAAGTCAATTCTGATTAGTACTTGCCTGTGTTTGAATTTAGGTAATTTAAACAGATTTTTTGTGCTTTAGTTTATTGCTTTAATCTGTTCTTTTAGGAAAAAGCAGGAATCTGTGAGTAAACATGCTTGTTTTAAAGATAAATACTGGCTCATATATTCTTCTGGAAATAGTGGAATCCATCAACATAAGAAATGCCAAATGACTAATTTCAGTTGTTAGCTGCCAGTGATTAGCTAAAAGTTGTTCTTGGTGCCATGTTATTATTGCTGCATCTCCAGTATGGAGGTTCTGTTACACGGGCACAAAGCAGACTGATAGCACTGCAGCCTGCTTTAATACCTGACAATTAAATTATATCAATACTAATTTGACCTTACACAGTTTTCTGATTTTATATTCTTACATCAGGGCAACATCAACTACATCAGTAGTGTTAGCATTGAAACAAGGTTTCAGAACAAAGAACAAAGGTTTTCCTTCTAGGTTTTTGATGGAGAGGTAGATGTATTTATAGTAGACAGAATTGTTCTGAAGGTTCCACAGAAAAGAAATGTTTAATTTTACAGTTGGTAAAAGAAATAAGTGTTTTTAATGATGGGTACCATTTACAAATTAAGGAAAGAGCTGATTATTGATGCATCATT